>NW_024044829.1:10772152-11089552 GCF_015852505.1 Tachyglossus aculeatus | reverse complement strand
ACGAGGGCCCTGAAATGTGGCTAAAGAGCCTGGGCCTGGGAGTCAGAGGGCCTGGACTCTAATTCCAGCTCCCCCACTGGGCTGCTGTGTGACCTTGGGTAAATCATCTGTAAAATGCTGTTAACACTGTGAACCCCTTGTGGGACAGGGACTGTGTCCAACCTGATGATCTTGCATCTACCCCAGTGTTCAGAAAAGTACTTGGTATATAGAAAATGCTTAATAGATACCATACACGTTGTTATTATTCTGATTACTATAATTATCAAAGGTGGTTCGGACCCAGCGGCCCGTTGGCTAGTGGGGCCTGGGGAGGGGAGTCTGCCTGGGGAATTTCACTTATCCCACCGGGGCCCTTCCTCTCCTCCACACTTCCTATCTGCCTCCTCTGCTCGGGAACTAGACTGGACCACAGCACTGAGCTACTGTTATCACAGTCATCAAAATAGTATCTTTCAGATTTGGTAAGTGATCACAATGTGCCAAGCACTGCAATTAGCACGGGGGGAATGTACAAAAGGGCTCACATGCTAAGGAGGAGGAAGGACAGAATTTGAAATCCCTCTTTACAGTTGGGGAAGCTGACCTACAGACAACTAAAGGAACTTATTCAAGGTCACAGAGTCTGGAAGAGAGAGCCCAGATTAGAACATAGGTCTCCTGATTCCCAGTTCTCTCCTGATTCCCAGTTCTCTCTAGGCCAAGCTACTACTACTACTGCTACTAGTAGTACAACTATTAATTCTGCTACTATTACTACTGCTAACTCTCCGACTATTACTACTGCTAGTACTACTCTTATTACTAGTATTCCTATTGCAATTATCACTACTACTGCCACTTTTACTTAACGCTACTACTGATTTTACGATTATTAGCCATCTCCAAAACCTGCTGGTCTCAGCTCCGCAACATTGCCAAGATCCGCCGTTTCCCGTCCATCCAAACCGCGACCCTGCTCGTTCAAGCTCTCATCCTATCCTGTCTGGATTACTGCATCAGCCTTCCCTCTGATCTCCCATCCTCGTGTCTCTCCCCACTTCAATCCATACTTCATGCTGCTGCCCGGATTGTCTTTGTCCAGAAACGCTCTGGGCATGTTACTCCCCTCCTCAAAAATCTCCAGTGGCTACCAATCAATCTGCGCATCAGGCAGAAAGTCCTCACCCTCGGCTTCAAGGCTGTCCATCACCTCGCCCCCTCCTACCTCACCTCCCTTCTCTCCTCCTACAGCCCAGCCCGCACCCTCTGCTCTTCTGTCGCTAATCTCCTCACCGTGCCTCGTTCTCGCCTGTCCCGTCATCGACCCCCGGCCCACGTCATCCCCCGGGCCTGGAATGCCCTCCCTTTGCCCATCCGCCAAGCTAGCTCTCTTTCTCCTTTCAAGGCCCTACTGAGAGCTCACCTCCTCCAGGAGGCCTTCCCAGACTGAGCCCCCTCCTTCCTCTCCCCTTCGTCCCCCTCTCCATCCCCCCATCTTACCTCCTTCCCTTCCACACAGCACCTGTATATATGTATATATGTTTGTACATACTTATTACTCTATTCATTTATGTATTCATTTTACTTGTACATATCTATTCTATTTATTTTATTTTGTTAATATGTTTGGTTTTGTTTTCTGTCTTCCCCTTCTAGGCTGTGAGCCCACCGTTGGGTAGGGATTGTCTCTACATGTTGCCAACATGTACTTCCCAAGCGCTTAGTACAGTGCTCTGCACACAGTAAGCGCTCAATAAATACGATTGATTGATTGATTATTACTACTGCTACTGATGCTGCAGCTACTATTACTACTGCCAATTCTACTTTCAGGCATTCATTCAATAGTATTTATTTAGTGATTACTATGGACAGAGTGCCCCATAACAAGAGGGTGAGACAGACATTCACATGAATAAATAAGGAATTTATAACCTGAACTTTAAAGTTATCTACGTCAGTACTGCGGGACTGGGGGTGAGGAGAATTTCAAAGCCCAAAGGTTCGAGATCCAAGTGCAGAGATGATGCAGAAGGGAGAAGGAGCCGGGGAAAAGATGATTTAATCACAATAGACCTCTTGGACGAAATGTGACCTTAATAAGGCTTGGAATGTGAGGGGATAAGTGGTCTGGTGTATGTTACCCAGTCAATCATACTTACTGAGTGCTTACTGTGTTCAGAGCACTGTACTAGGCCCTTGAGAGAGTACAATTTAGCAGTATCACAGACATATACCCTGCCCACAAAGTTTACAGTCTAGGAGGGCAGACAGATATAAATATAAATACATGAACTGCAGATCTGGACAAAAGGGCTGTCGGGTTCAGTCGGGGCGGGGGCAGGGCTGAATAAAGGGAGCAAGTCAGGATGATGCAGAAGAGAGTGATAGAAAAGGAAATGAGGGCTTAGTCAGGGAAGGTCCTTTGGAGGAGATGTCCACCCCACATTGAATTGTGATGCCAATTTGTACTTCCCAAGCGCTTAGTACAGTGCTCTGCACATAGTAAGTGCTCAATAAATACGATTGATTGATTGATTGAGTGATTGATTGATTGATTGATTAAACGTGTGAGCCCCAAATGGGTCAACCTGATTACCTTGTATCTACCTCAGTGCTTAGAACAGTCCTTGGCACGTAGTAAGTGCTTAACAAATTCCACAATTATTATTAGTATTCAATAAGGCTTTGAAGCTGAGGGAGAACAATTATCTGTCAATATGACAGGAAGTGTGTTCCAACCCAGACGCTCGACAAGGTGAGAAGTCAGTGGTGAAATAGATGAGATCGAGGTTCAATGATAAAGTTGTTGCTAGAGGAGCAAAGTGTGTGGGCTGTATTGTAGTTGAAGAGTAGTGAGGGGAGGTAGGCAGGGGCAAGGTGATGGAGGCTTTTAAAACCAAAGGAGAGGAGTTTCTGTTTGATGGGATGGTGGATGAGTAATTACTGGAGTTTCTAGAGGAATGGGGAAACATGGCCCGAACGTTTTTGTAGAAATATATTGTGGGCAGCAGAGTGAAGTATGGACTGAAGAGGGGAGACACGGGAGTCAGAGAGGTCAGCAAGGAAACTGATAAAGTAAACAAGGCAGAATAGGATAAGTGATTGTATTATGGTGGTAGCATTTTAGATGGCGAGGAAAGGGCAGGTTTTAGCATTGTTTTGAAGGTCAAACTGACAGGATTTAATGACAGAATGACAATGTGGGTCGAATGAGAGAAAGTAGTTTCACTCCGTCTCTGAGCTCTGAGAATGCGACAGGAAGGATGGTGGTGCCGACTACAGTAAAAGGAAAGTCAGGGAGAGCACAGGATTTGGTTTGGGTGGGAAGATAAGAAGTTCTGTTTTTGACATGGTAAATTTGAGATGACAGGAGGACATCCCAGTGGTGAGGTCTTGAAAACAAGAGAAGAGAGAGAGAGAGAGGGAGAAAGAGAGAGAGAGAGAGAGAGAGAGACAGAGAGACAGAGAGAGATCAGGCCTGGAGAGGGAGATTTGAGAATCATTCGCATAGAGGTGGCAGTTGAAGCCAGGTGAGCAAATGAGTTATCCAAGGGAGTTGGTGTAGATACAGAATAAAAGGGGACCCAGAATTGAACCTTGAGCGGCCCCCACAGTTAGGAGGTGAGAGGACATGGAGCAACCTGTGAAAGAGACTGAGAGTGAGTGGACAGAGAGAAAGAAGGCGATTCAGGAGAGGACAGTGTCAGTGAAGCAGACGTTGGATAATATTTCCAGGAGAAGGGGCTAGTCAAAAGTGTTGAAAGTAGCTGAGAGGCTAAGCAGGATGAGGATAGAGCAGAGGCCAGCGGATTTGGCAAGACGGAGATCATTGTTGACCTGCCCTCCCGAAATGGTGCTGTGTCCCTCCCCTCTCACCTTCCCCTGCCCCTGTTCTCTGTCTCCAGGAGGGGTGGAGACACAGGAAGTCTCACCCCCGAGGAACCAGGGTGTAGCGTTATGTGTCTCGGCCACTTCCTAGCCAACAGACACGAGACATGAGCTCCCTTCCCTGCATAGCATCATATCTTCTGACTGGCAAATGTCAATCCGAGGATGCGGCCTATTAGCGGATCGTAGGTGGAGATAGCTAAAATTGGGTTGCTCAGCTACATCTACTCTCCAAACATTCCTCTCTTATTCAAAACACCTCTCTAATCCCCAGCCCAGTCATCCACTCAACATTCATTCATTCACTACAATCATATTGAATGAACACTTACAGTATGCAGAGTACTGTACGAAGTGTTTGGAAGCGTAAACAGGCACATTCCCTGCCCACAAGAGGTCATCAACTATTGAATTCCCAACTACAGATGAAGAAGCCGAGGTTCAGAGATGTTAAATTCTGTATCTGAGATCACACAGCAGGCAAGGGTCAGGGTGGGGATTAGAATCTAGGTGCCTGGACTTTAAACTGTGTGCACTGTCCACTAGGTCATACTGCTGTTCTTCTATTACTACTACTCCTAGAAATCAATTAATCAATCAATTAATGGCACTTATCGAGTGCTTACTGGGTGCATATCAGTGCTTGGCACAGTCCAATATAGAGTTGGTAAACATTTTCCCTGCTCACAGAAAGCTTACAATTTAGAGGGAGAGACAGGTACTAATATAAATAAATAAATTACACATATGGACATAGATTCTGTGTATTAGAGGACTGGGTGAATTTGAAGCATTCAAAATGTACAGATACAACTGCATAGGTGACACAAAAGGCAGAGGTCTTAATTAGGGAAGTCCTTTAGGAGGAGGGGTAACCTCAATAACACTGAAAGTGAATGGTAGTCTGGAGAGACACAGAAACCCAATAAGGAAGCAAAAGGAATAAGGGCTAGTTGACTCTCTTTCCAAGGCTAGGATAATTTTCTAGAATTTCTGATATGTACAATCTTGCTTATATCAGATTATTATGACTCTCTTCCTCTAAAGAATGGCATCGTTATTATTACACCCAACCTAAGCATTCCCGTGAGATGGCAAGAGGCTGGTGGATTTTACCTTCAAAGCCATGTCTAAACACAAAGCCAACCTTGTTCACTTAAAATTGATCCTCTCCTGCCTTAACCCTTCCCTCTTCCCTGCCAGGTAAAGCTCGTTTTGTTCCCTTATTGGCACCAATGCCCATCAACCCCGTTAGCTGTTCCGGATATTTCACTCCTTCCTTAAGTCCCCTGTTCCTCCTCCTCCTTCATCCCTCACCCCCAACGATCTGGCCACCTAATTCATTTGGAAAATTAACACCATCAGATCTGAGTTCCCCATAGTCACCCCTCCCCCTTCTCCATACCCCCACTCTCAAACCTCTCCTCCACTTTCCCATCTTTCCCAGCAGTATCTTCCGATGAGATCTCCTCCTTCTTCTAAAGTGCCATCCCAGCCACCTGTGCTTCTGACCCCATTCCCTCTCATCTTATAAAAACTTTCACCCCTCCCTCCTCCTCTCCTTAACTTCCATCTTCTACTGCTCACTCTCCAATGGTTTCTTCCACTGTGCCTTCAAACGTGCCCAAGTCTCCCCCATCCTAAAAATATCCTCTCTTGACCCCACTGCCCCCATCCAGTTATCCCCCATCTCCCTCCTACCTTTCCTTTCCAAATTCCTAGAAAGAGTAGTCTAGAGTCTCTGCCTTGCGTTCCTCGACCCCCACTCTCCTAGACCCCCCCACCCAATCTGGCTTCCGTCCCCTGACCTCCACTGAAGCTGTCCTTTCAAAGGTCACCAATGACCTCCTTCTTGCCAAATCCAATGGCTCCTGCTCTATGCTAATCCTCCTCGACCTCTCAGCTGCCTCTGAAACTCGTCCCGCCTACATTGTCCAGTTCCTTTGGCCAGGGACCATGTGTACTAGGGTCCTCCGACACCTCCAACTACGCATGTCCAAAACTGTCCTTCTTCTCGTCCATTTCGAACACTGCTCGGCATCCTCTTTTTTATTGGTCTCTTTGTTTTTTCTTCTATTGGTATTTCTTCATAAGCTCTTGCTTTGTGCCAGGTACTTCCCTCGGGGCTCGGGTAGATTCACGCTAATCTGTTCGTTTACACCTCTGTCCCAAATGGGACTCACGGTCTTCACCTTCCCTTTTATAGTTGAGTTTACTGAGGTCCGAGAATTCATTCATTTGTTCTTTCCTCATTCATTCAATCGCAATGATTGAGCGCTTACTCTATGCAAAGCACTGTCCTCAGAGCTGGGGAGAGTATACTATAACAGTAAAGAGACATAATTCCCGCCCACAGTGAGCTCTCAGTCTAGAGGGGGACAGAGATGTTAATATACAGCAATAGGTAAAGAAGGAAAGAAAATAAAACTAATTCATTAGACATTTACAGAGAAGTGACATGCCTACAGGGTGACATAGTCAAAAGCCGGAATTAGAGCTCTCACCACCAGATCCAGGTGCTTTCTTTTCGCATCCCTGCAGATGGTACAATTTTCCTTCCTGTAACAGTAGTCTGAATTTTGGTGTTGTGTTTGCTCAATCAATCGATCGATCCTTCGAGCAGTTGTGTTGATTGAGTGCATTTTGTGCAACAAGCACCTTAATCAGCATTTCCGGGAGTATAACCCAACATTAAAAGCGACACATTCCCTGGCCACAACAAGCTTTCAATCTCCAGGGGTAGGCAGATACCAATAAGAATCATTAAACTGTGTGTCTAAACGGAATGGCTGGGGAGCTTGGGCTTGAAAAGAGAGGCTCAGCGCGGCTGCAGTCTTGAAGGCAAGAGGAGATACGAGCCTGGAAGGAGTAGATGCAGATTTGAGTATCATCTGCGTAGAGATGATAGTTGAATCCGTGGGAGTGAATGAGTTCACCAAGGGAGTGAGTATAGATCGAGAACAGAAGGGTACCAAGAACTGAACTTTGAAGAACCCGTAAGGCGATAGGAGGGGGAGAAGGTGCCCGCGAAGGAGACTGAGGATGAACGGCCAAAGAGATAAGAGGAGAACCAGGAGAGGACCGAGTCTGTGAAGCCAAGGTTGGGCAGCATGTTGAGGAGAAGGGAGTGGTCCACAATGTCGAAGGCAGCTGAGAGTTCGAGGAGGATTAGGATAGAGTAAAGAGCCATTGGATCTGGCATGAAGGAGGTCATTGGTGACCTTTTAGAGGGAGGTTTCGATGGAGTGTAGGGGACAGAAGCCAGATTGGAAGGGGTCTATGACAGAGTTGGAGTTGAGGAATTCGAGGCAGCGAGTGTAGACGACTCGTTCTAGGAGTTTGGAAAGGAATGGTAGGAGGGAGATAGGGAGATAACTAGAGAGGCAGTGGGGTCGAGAGGGGTGTTTTAGGATGGGGGAGACGTAGGCATGTTTGAAAGCAGAGGGGAAGGCACCAGTGGAGAATGAGCAGTTGAAGATGTAAGTTAAGGAGGGGAGGAAGGAAGAGAGGAGAGAGAATTTTCATACGATGAGAGGGAATGGGGTCCAAAGCACAGGTGGATGCCGTGGCACTTGAAAGGAGGGAGGAGATCTCATCTGAAGATACTGCTGGGAAGGATGGGAGAGTAGCGGAGAGGGTGGAGAGTAGCAGAAAGTGTTGAGAGCTGGGGGATGGAGAAGGGGGCAGGGTGACTTTGGGGAGCTCAGACATGATGGTGTTACTTCTACTAATGAGGTAGAAGGCCAGATCGTTGGGGACGAGTGTGGAGAGGGGGAGTGTGGGGTGGAGGGGAGAGGGCGAAGATCAGAGGAGAGGGTTGAGAGCCGGGAGGGGGGGATAGAGTTTGGGGCGGAATAAGGGGCCTGAGGAGGGAGTTAAATGTCTGGAACAGCAGACGGGGGTGATGGGCATGGGTGTCAATAATGGAGGAAAAATAGTTTTATCTAGCGGAGGGCATAGTTAAGGCAGGAAAGGATCAATTTAAAGTGAACAAGTTAGGCTTGGTGTTTAGACTTTCGCCAGTAGCGTTCATCAGCTCCAGCATAAGAGCGAAGGAGGCAGTGATCCAAGGGTGTGGATTAGTGGTGCGAGAGCGTTGAAGGGAAATGGGAGTGAGCAAGGTGAGTTGAGTAGAGAGGGTGGATTTGAGTGCAGTAATCTGGTCATCAAGAGTAGGTAGGGAGGATAGGGAGGTGAGGTGGGATGTGATGCGCTGAGAGAGATGGATGGGGTCGAGAGAGCCGAGGTCTCTGTGGGGTAGTAGTATAGATTTACGGGGGGAGGAGTGTGAGTGAGGAGGCAGGTGAGAAAGTTATAATCAGAGAGTGGGACTTCAGAGTTGGTGAGGGTGGAGATAGTGCAGCGGTAGGAGATGATGAGGTCGAGGGTTTGAACAGGTTGCTGAGTGGGCGAGGTGGGGTGGAGCAGGAGGTTGGCAACGTCAAGGAGTGATAGAAGGCGGGCGGCAGAGGAGCCACCGGGGACATCCATTTGAATGCTGAAGTCTCCTAGGATCAGAGTGGGCATGGAAAAGGAGAGAAGGAAGGTGATAAGGGGTCAAATTCATTGAAAGCAGTTGGAGGTGGGGCCAGGGGGGCGGTAGATGATGGATGCAATAATCTGGAGGGGTTAGTAGAGGAGAATAATGTGCGCTTCAAAGGAGGGAAGGAAAGGGAAGGGGAAGGAGGGATAGTGCGAAAACGACATTGGGGAGCGAGAAGGAAGCCGACACTTCCTCCTTTACCGGTGAGGCTGGGGGAGTGGGAGAAGAAGAGTCCTCCGCTGGAGAGAGCAGCAGAAGAGACAGTGTCTTCCGGAGTGAGCCAAGTTTTGGTAAGGGCGAGAAGGAGAGAGCAGGAAAGGAACAGGTCAAGGATTAAAGGGAGCGTACCTATAATGGAGAGGGGGGTTCTAACGGCCACACTTGTCAGCAGCTATGGAGGGAGGGGGAAGGGCGTGAGGGGTGGGGAGGGTTTGGATGGGAATGAGTTGGCTTGGGCCTGGGTGGGGAGAGGGGGAAGAGGGGAGGCGATGAGAAAGGAGAACTGGGATGGGGGGAGGAGGGGAGGGAGGGGATTGGAAGGGAGGGGTTAAAGGATTGGCGCTGGTACTGACGAATTCTAGGGAGGTGAGAGTAGGAGGGGTGGGAAAGAGCTGGATGGAAGGGGAAGGGGAAGGCAAGGACTGGGAAGGGCAGATGGGAGCAGGGTAACTGATAGTTCATGGTGAGGTCAGCAAGGTAAATGACAGCACAGCTAGCAGTTAACAATTAACATGTAATAGCAATAATAAAATGAGCGGATGATGACATCATAGACAGCAGTTAAGAATTAACATGCAAAAACAACAATAAAATATGATGCCCATAGCAGAAGGTTGAATTATCCATAGGTCAGTCAAATAAAAAAGGCTAATGGCAAGGAGAGTCCAGGAGCTCTTGGCACAACTGTCTCTTAGGTGGTGGAAGAAGGAATCCTGTGGATGGCTGTTTTGGAGTAGGGCGGAACTGTTATGGGGGTTCATGGGAGATGAAACGACTGGGAAGAGGAGTAAACAGACAAATAGCATGGCTGGGCTGCGTAGGTGCGAATGGGGTTGTTGCTAAAGTAACAAGGTGAGAACAAGGGCCTTTTTTCCCCGGGGAGGGGGCCGGGGGAAATCAGTCCCGTCTGGTGCGGTCCTAACCGAGGGAAGGAGGGAGTGGGGACCCCGCAAAGAAGGTCGCTTATCGAGCGATCCTTCAAGCAATAGTGTCGATGGAGTGCATTCTGTGCATCGAGCACTGTATGCAGCTTCTGCGGGAGTACAACCCAGCAATAAAAGGGACACTTTCCCTGGCCACAATGTGCAATCAGTCTCCAATGGGAGACAGACACCAATGGAAATCAATTTATTGCGGCTATAGACTTCTGCGGCTGCGGAGCTGGGGGTTGCGGGGAGAAGCTCAGACCATCCACAGCGCTGCGCACAGCCGCCCTTTGCCAGGCTGAATATCTGCTACCGAGCTTTCTGCGAGCAACCCAATGGCCTCGAGATAGGCCGTGAATGTCGACAACGATAGTAGTTCGGTAGGCGGAGGCGTTCGTTGTTCAGACAGAGCATCAGACTACGACTCGCTGAGGTCTACCGACCTCGAGCGTCCACATGATCGTCCCTCCAGGATTTGATTGACTGGGTCGGTGACTGGACTGGTTTCCATGGGGATATGATGGAGAACTACGGGAACTAATGATGGCTCGTTCCCGTGGAATCGACTTGGGGAGGGCGAAGGGCAGCTGCCCGGATAAGCGGGGAGCGGGCTCAGACCAATCAAACTACTTCCGATTTAAGGGGCCGGCCTTCAGTACATGGGGCCGCTTAGTGCCATGTCGTTGGTTGTGTGGTAAACTCTCCCGAGAGCGAAAGGGATGACAGGAACCCTATTTGGACCGAGTTTGGGGTCTCTGTGTTTTCTGTGCTACACTTCATAGAGAGGGGTAATCGATCAATCAATCAATCGTATTTATTGAGCACTTACTTTGTGCCGAGCACTATACTAAGCGCTTGGGAAGTACAAGTTGGCAACATATAGAGACGGTCCCTACCCAACAGTGGGCTCACAGTCTAGAAGGGTAGCAAGTACTTAGAAAATACCATAATTACTGTCAATCTCAATAGGAAAAATTTCTAAACAAACGCCGCCCGTGCCTTTCGCCCTCTGGTCCGTGGCCTCGGGCCCCGCCTCTGACCATGCTGGAAATGATAGTTCGGGAGGTGAAGGTGAAGGCCAGTCAAGAGCAAACGTCAGACTACGACTCACAGAAATCTTTGTGCACCGCTCCGTTTCGCCACGCTCCCGCCCACCACAACACGGCCGGATTGTTTGGGTCCGCGCCTGGGCTCGCTTCTGTCGCCTCCGCGTTCTCTCACTGCTATCGGTTCAGCGATTACTCTTTGCCCATTGCGGGTGTGGGGACGGTACGAACAGAGCAGATGCAGTCTGGGTCCGACATCGGGACTCGCAGCCTGTGGAAGAGCGTTAACATGCAGTTCCTACTCAGGTTTACAGGCATGGCAGCTGAGGCACACAGATTCCAGAATGCCTTCGCCAAGGTCACACCGCAAAAAAGAGGCATAATCGGGACTTGGTCCCAGGTCTGCAACATTCCAGCCCTGCGCCCTTTCCATCACCCTTCGCTGCTTCTCGAGAGTGATGCGAGGCTGTTTCGATGGTGGCGGGGATCTTTGAATGCAGATGAGCCAGCCGGGGCCAGACGAACCCAGGCAGCTGTCCTCTTGTGGCCAAACTAGCTCTCTTCCTCCCTTCAAACTCTACTGAGAGCTCACCTCTTCCAGAAGGCCTTCCCAGACTAAGCCCCCTCTTTTTCTCTACTCCTCCACCCCTTTCCAACGCCCCCACACCCTCCCTCTGCTCTACCCCTTTCCCCTCCACAAAGCACCTGGGGATATTTGTACATGTTCATTACTCTATTTTATTAATGTTGTGTATATATCTATAATTCTATTTATCTATTCTGATAGTATTGACACCTGCTTATTTGTTTTGTTTTGTTGTGTTTCTCCCTCTTCTAGAATGTAAGCCGGTTGTTGGGTAGGGATTGTCTCTATCTGTTGCTGAATTGTACTTACCAAACACTTAGTACAGGGCTCTGCACACAGTAAATGCTCAATAAATACGATTGAATGAATGAATGAATTCCCAGAAGACTTTGCGGCCCAAGCCACCACGGCCACGGACCCCAGTTATCCGTGCGGGGAGGCGGGTGACTCTCAATACCAACATGGCAGGAGCCAGGCTGGTTTTATCCGCTCTGTTTGCTACACGCTCCGGTGCCGGGAGTCAGGAGCAGTAATGAATTTACACCGTTACCCGCGGTCGCAGCCAGTGGACACCGGGGCCCGTGGACAATGGAGCCTGGGGGACCTCGGAAGGCAGGGCCGGGGGCTCAGCTCCCAGAGATGAAGCAGGGACAGCAGTAATGCATCCTGGAGACCCTGGTTGAGTTCTTCTTTGGGTAGGGACCGTTACACTGGTCTTGGCCTAGGGGAGGGGAGTGGATCTTACACCATCCCGGTTCTGCCCCACCCTAGAACAGGAACCTTTGGCTGGGCCCGGCTTTCTGGCTTCAGCCATTTGCTGCTGAATTGTACTTTCCAAGCTCTCCACACACTAAGCGCTCAATAGACACGATTGAATGAATGAATGAATTTGTGCCTGGACTCCAGCTGTTAATATCAGCACTGGTCCAACCCTGGAACCGCCCTCGGGGATTCACAGCCACCAGTTCTTTCCCAAACCCTTCCCAGGAGGAAAGCACACAATCCCAATCTATCAGTAGCATTATCTATGTGCAGTCCTCCGTGCTAAACGCTGAAAACAAACAAACAAACAAACAAACAAAAAACCCACAGTAGAAGTAGGAGACAAGGAGTTTACAATGTATCCAGGAAAGAGACCCCAAATGAATTACGGATAAAATAGGAAGATATATCTATGGAAAACTAAGGGCTTAAATAGCTGATCTCACACTGTAGTAGTAGTAGTAGTAGTAGCAGCAGCAGCAGCAGCAGCAGCAGCAGCAGCAGCAGTAGTAGTAGTAGTAGTAGTAGTAGTAGTAGTAGTAGTAGTAGTAGTAGTAGTTATGAACTTCTCCAGAGAAAAGTGAACTGTATTATTCCTTACCCAATCAATCAGCCAATCAGTGGTATTTACTGAGTGCTTACTGAGATGTGCTAAATTAACTATGTACTACAATAACTATGTACTACAATAGAATAAACAAACACGTCCCGTCTTCTCAAGAATATTGCAGTCTAATGAGGAAGGAAGGTATGAGAAAAATGAGAAGTAGCATGTCCTAATGGAAACAACAGAGGCCTGGAAGTCCCTGGACCCAGATTCTAATCCCTGTTCTGCCACCTGTCTGCTGTGTAACCTTGTATCACTTAACTTCTCTCTGCCTTAGTTTCCTTAGCTGTTCAATGGATATTCAATACCTCTTCTACCTCAGTTTAGACTGTGAGCTTAGTGTGGAATAGGGACTCTATCTGACTTGATGTTCTTGTACTTACACTAGTGCTTAATGCAGTGTTTGGCACTCAGTAAGCAATGAACAAATGCAACAACAATAACAATAATAGTAATTTGCCACTAGAATAGCCAGATTAAATAATCGAATACACTGTTGAATAAAGATGAATGTACAAGTGTTGAAGATGGGTTTAAATAAAGTATTCTGTGGTAGAGTTGGCTCAATTTAAATTGAAGGGAGATTAACTGGGAGAGATTAAGTTGATAGGAACAGAAGTTCTATGGGTTGTTGGAATTGAATACATGCTGAAGTGGTAGTTAGGAGGGTGAGACTTAAGTTAAAAATAAATTAAATGGGGAAGAACACCTGGAGGCAGAGGGATTTCAAAAGGGCTTTTAAGACGGAGAATTGTGGTCTGGCAGATATGAAATGTGAGGGAGCTTAAGGCAGGAGAAAGGGTGTAGAGTCAGGGGAAGGAGAAAAAAACACAAATCACATTGCACCTGTGGTACTCCATCGGCTTCGGGACCGACCTGAAGAGCAAACCACGGAAAGTCTCTATAACGTGGAGAAAAAACACAAATCACATTGCACCTGTGGTACTCCATCGGCTTCGGGACCGACCTGAAGAGCAAACCACGGAAAGTCTCTATAACGTGGAGGGAAAGGGAAACATTCACCTCTGAATGGTCGAGGATAGAAGGGTTAGGGTAGCAGGGAGTCCTGGCAAGGGCAGGAATTTCCGGGAAAGCGGGTGTGGGGGCACACAGAGGGCAGGAGAACGGCCCGTTCCTGTTAGTCGTGCAGCAGAAGAAGCGTTAGGCTAATATACAGGCGCCGAGTCTATGTGGTCGAGACTTCTGCAGATTTTCCTGTCATATTTTATGGCAGATTAGCCCTTACGTCCTGGAGGAAAACCCAACCGGGTGCACCAGGGCCCTGAAGGCCTCCTTGACCTGCTTGTTTCGCAATGTATAGATGAAGGGGTTCAGCATGGGGGCAACGCAAGTGTTGAGTACCGCCATCCCCTTGATCAGTTCCACCCTGTCCTTGGCGGCGGATGTACATGAAGATACAACTGCCATATGTGATGGAGACCACGACCATGTTTGAGGAGCAGGTGGAAAATGCCTTTCACCTCTCCTGAGCGAGAGATGGCTGTGCACGACGCGGTCATGAGTGCCAGGGTGACCAGGAGAGTCTCCAAAGCCAGGAGGAAAGCCATCAGCTCCAGGTAGCATGCGTCTGTGCACGAGATCCCCATCATTAGGGAAGAATCGCAGATAAAGTGGTTGAGGATGTTGGAGTCGCAAAGGTCTAGCCGGGCGATTATCACAACCGGTGGGAACACGATCAGGTAACTCGAGAAAAAGGAGCAGAGGACCAGAAGGGTGCAGACACCCCGACTCATGACTGTCTTGCAGTGCAGCAGCCGGCAGATGGTGACGTAGCGGTCGTAGGACATGGCGGCCAGGAGGAAGAACTCGATCACCCCCAGGAAGATGAAGAACAGCTGTGTGAAGCAGTTGGAAAAGGAAATGGTTCTGCCTCCGGTGACGATTGTAACCAGGAAACTGGGAATGCAGGTGGATATGAAGGCGATCTCCATCAAGGTGAAGCTGTGCAGGAAGAAGTAAATGGGGGTGCGGAGGCAGGAATCCATTAGGGTGAGGGTGACGATGGTCAGGTTCCCGGTGACGCTTAATGCGTAGGTGAGGAAGAGGACGAGGAAGATCAGAACCTGCAGGTGGGGGTCATCTGTGAGCCCCACGAGGATGAACTGTCACACCAGTGTTATTTTCCATGGTTGATTGGTGGCGTCAGCCGAACCTGTAGGAGCAACGGGAGAGACGGGGGAGCTGAGGGTAGGTGCAGGAAACAGCCTAAGACAGAGAACAGAGCCCATGGACCAAACAGCGATCGATTCACCCTCCCCTGGATGGTCAGTGGTTCAGGCTCTGGCTGCTGCAAAACCAAACTATAAATACTTTGGCCAGAGAGGGCGTAGGGACATTTCCCTGATTCTGCTCCAGGAGATGCATTGGCCTTTCCTAGGTGCCGGTTCTTTGCTCACTGTACGGGAGAGCCCAGCCTCCCCTGAAAGCTCACGGTTCCTTTGGCAGGGAGACCTCTCTGTAACCCACCCTTTAGTTTATTCCTCCCTCTTTCGATTGTCTGCTTCTTCTCTTCTGTCTGCTACTGTCTGGTTGAGATAATCATATCCAGTAGCCCTGATCCTTGTAGCCTAGAGAGGCCTCTAGGAAAAGCAGCCAGAAATGGGGTCCACTACCTGCCATTACCTCTCTCCAGCCTCCCCTTTCTCTAACTCCTCCTTCTCTCCTCACATAACTATATCTCCAGCCCATCTCTCTCTCTCTCTCTCTCTCTCTCTCTCTCTCTCTCTCTCTCTCTCTCTCTGCAGTCTCGTTCTTCCTCCTGCCTTAAAGACATCTATTCTTGGATGTTCTACCATCACCTCAAACCTGACAAGTCTAAAACAGAACTCTTTACGTTCCCACACAAATTCTGTCCTTCCCCTGACTTTCGCATCACTGTAGATGGGACCACCATCCTTCCCATCTCACAAGCCTGTAACTTTGGCATTAGTCTTGACTCCTCCCTTTCACCTAATACATACATTCAATCCATTACTAAATCCTTTCGGTTCGACCTTCACAACATCGCTAAAATCGCCCTTTCCTCCCCATCCAAACTGCTGCCACATTAGTCTAAGCACTTATCCTCTACCGTCTTGACTACTGTATCAGCCTCCTTGATGACCTCCCTGCTTCCTCTTCCCTCTCCGGTTCATACTTCACTCTTCCACCCAGATAATTGTTCTACAAAACATCCAGTACGTGTTTCCCCACTCCTCAGGAACTACCAGTGGTTGCCCATCCACCTCCATTTCAAACAGAATCTCCTTACCATTGGCTTTAAGGTACTCAATCATCTGGCCCTCTCCTACCTCCCCTCATTACTTTCCTTCTACAACCAAGCCCGCACCCTTTGATCCTCTAATGCTGTCCTTCTCACTGTACCTTCTCATCATCAATCTCTTGCCCACGTCCTGTTTCTATCCTAGAATGCCCTCCCTCTTCATAACCAACAGGCCATTATTCTGTCCACTTTTATAGCCTTATTGAAGGTACATCTCCTCTAAGAGGTCCTCCTTTCCCTTTCTTCCACTCCCTTCTGCGTTGTCCTGACGTACTCCCTTTACTCATTCTCCCTCCCAGTCCCACAACATTTGTGTACGTATCTGTAATTTTATTCATTTACATTGTCTGTTTCCTCCTCTAGACTGTAAGCTCGTTGTGGGCAGGGAATGTGTCTTATATTGTTATATTGTACATTCCCAAGTGCTTAGTATGGTGATCCACACACAGTAAGTGCTCAATAAATACGATCGACCGACTGACTGTCTCTTCCTCGTCTCATTAAGACGTTTCCTTTTTACCTCCTCTTCCTTTTCTTTCTCCTTCTACAGCTCTTCCTCTTCTTTCTTCTCCTTTTACTTCTCGTTCTTCTCTTCCCCCTCACCTTCCTCCTCTTTCTCTCTTCTTCTGTATTTCTTATCGCCCTTTCCTCTTTTCCTTCCTCCTCCTATTCCTGGTCATACAACCTCTTCTTCTTCACTTCTCTGGTGTTCTTTCCTATCGGGCGGTGGTTATACCCGATCCATGAATTATCTTGGGTAATTGATGAATCAATTACAGCACTGACAAAGCGTTCCCTCTGTGCTAAGCACCACCTGAAGTGCTGAGTTAGATTCAAGATGGTCACATCAATCAATCAATCAATCAATCGTATTTATTGAGCGCTTACTGTGTACAGAGCACTGTACTAAGCGCTTGGGAAGTACAAGCTTGCAACATATAGAAACAGTCGCTACCCAACAGTGGGCTCACAGTCTGAAAGGGGGAGACAGAGAACAAAACCAAACATACTTACAAAATAAAATAAATAGAATAGATATGCACAAGTAAAATAAATAAATAAATAGAGTAATAAATATGTACAAACATATATACATATATACACTAGTCAGCTGTGTGACTTCCCTCACATCAGACCCAATTCCTATCCCTCTGGAGAACTCACAGTCTATCTTATCCTCATTTATACTGGAGGAGGCTGAGGCTCAGAGTGGTGAAGTGTTTGCCCGGGTTACCTAATAAACCAGAGGGAGAGTTGGGACTAGAAGCCAGGCGGGACTTCCAATCCTGTGCTCTTTTCACTAGGTTATTCTGCCTCCTTCTGAAGAGGAGGCATCATCACAGACAAGAACTGATGGCTGTCCTGACTGGGCAACTCCGCTAACAGGGGTCCCGGTTCTCCAGGGTGGGTGTAAGGTCTTCCTTCTGTTCCATGTGTAATGACATTTTCCCAGAAGCCACCCCTAACGCCCGTTCAGGGAGATGCCAGTGGCTCACGTTCATCTGCTTTACCCAGATAATTGGCCTCCTTTGCTGGACTGAAATACATGAAGGAAGCTGGGTAGTTTAGGGGTCAGAATATAGGACTGGCTTCTCATTCTAGATCTGCCCTTCGCCTGCTGTGTGACCTTAGAGAACTCCTTTCGCCTCTCTGGGCCTCTGTTTTCTCCTCTGTAAAGTGGGGATGAGGTTTGAGTCCAGCATGGGACAGAGAATGTATGATAGCCATTCATCTACCCAAGCTCTCAGTAAGTGCCATGACAACAACACCAACAACTACAACTAGCGCAACAACAATGACAATAATGATAATAATAAATAATATTAATAATTCATGACCAGTGTCGCCCCTAATAAGAAGACAAATGCCTGTGAGGGTTCCAGAGCAGACGAAGTCACACGAGTCAGCTCACATTCATTCATTTATTCAATCATATTTATTGGGCACTTACTGTGTGCAGAGCACTGTACTGAACGCTTGGGAAGCACAAGTCGGCAACATATGGAGAAGGTCCCTACCCAACAGCGGGCTTACAGTCTAGAAGAGGGGAGACAGACAACAAATCCAGACAAAACAAGTAGACATGAGCTCCACATACGCTTTGGAGATGAAGAGAATGAAATCAGGAAGAGCAGAAATGAGAGAAGGCACAGATTCACTTTCCCGTGATCCTCAGAAAGTGAACTCGAAAGGCAGCGCTCCATTCCCCTTGAAGCCGGCGTGCTGGTGCTGCACCAGAGGAGCAGAGGATCGGGACCAGGGAGCACTTCCCAACCCCGCCACATCCAGGCCTTCTCCCTCCGACCCCCTACTCCCTCCCTGTGGCTCCTTGTCAAGCAGACCCTCCCTTGAAGGGCCCGCCCCAGGCCATCTGAAGGTCAGCTCCCCTCCCTTTGTCCACATGACACTTCCGAGACCAGATCCGATCCAGAACATAGAGTGACAGGGCCAACCCCAGGTGACCTTCCCACGCTCCTGACCCTCGGGGAGTGGGAAAGACTCTTAGAGATCACAGAGAGGAGGTCCCCTCCCTCTTCCAGCACCGTAGCAAGGTGTGGCAATAGCGCCTAGCACTGCACTAAACACTGGGAAAATTACCCAAGCGAAAATTAAACCCTGTCCTTGGAAACCTTCCTATCTAATCTTAATTGAGCAGAAGGATGGCGATGGAAACACAAAGGCAATGACAAATAAGACAAGAGCAACAGGGGATGGTGTCCAGAGGAAACGTTTCAAGTATACTCCTGGCCCGGATTCCAACAGCCACAGCAACAGGCCCGGTTCTCTGTGCGGGGAGGCGGGTGACTCTTAAGGCTGGCATGGCAGGAGCCAGCCAGGTTTTATACGCTCTGTTTGTGATCAGCTCCCCGTACCGGGGGCAGGAGTTACAGCAGGGCCGCGGGGAGCACCGCTCAGGAGCACTAATGAGTCTACACCGCTATCCTCAGTGGAGGGCAGTGGAGACTGGTGAACGGGGCCGGGGAGACATCAGAGGACATGGTCGGGGCCTCAGCACTCAGAGATGAAACAGGGACTGCAGGGAACCATTCTGGAGACTTTGGCTGAGTTCTCCAGGAAGGGGCAGCGACTCCATCTTTAGCCTTGGGGAGGGGAGAGGCACATCCATCAGCCCGGTGCTGCCTCAGCCTACATCAGTACCTTCTGGCTGGGCCCCGGTGACTCCATCAACACTGGTCCTCCCCAGGGACTGACCTCGGAGATTCACAGCCACTACTTCTTTCCCAAGCACTTCCAAGAGGATATCACACAATCACAATCCATCAAAAGCATATACGGTGTCCAGACCTCTGTGTTAAACGCTGAGAAAATAAAAATAAAAAATAGAGGTAGAAGACATGGTCTCTCGCCTCAAGGGATGTACAATCAAACAGGGAGAGAGAAACAAAATGAATTACGGATAAAATAGGAAGATATATTTATGGGAAACTAAGAGTTCAAATACACGATCACATACTGTAGTAGTATTAGTCATGAGGGCCTCCTGGGAGCAGTGAGCTGTACTATTTCTTACACAATCAACCCGTCAGTGGTATTTACCTAGTAGTTATTGAGAGTTGCTAAATTCTTGAGAGAATACAATAGAGTAAATATACATGTCCCCTGACCTCAAGAATATTTCGATATAACAAGGAAGGAAGGAAGGTCTGAGAAGAAGAAGCAATGTCGACTAGTGGAAAGGGCACAAGACTAGACGTACAAGAATCAGGTTCCAATCCCTGCTCTGCTACTTGTTTGCTGTGTAACCCTGTGCAAGTCACTTAACTTCTCTCTGCCTCACTTTCCTTAGCTATTCAATGGGGATTTGATACCTATTCTACCTCCAATTTAGACTTTGATCTTAGTGTGAAACAGCGACTGCGTCTGACCTGATGGTCTTTTACCTATTCCAGTATCTAGTACAGTGTCTAGCACCTAGTAGGCGATTAGCAAATATAACAACAATAATGAACATAACGAATGCAATAATAATTTACCACTAGAGTTGTCAGTTTAAATAATTGAATGTGCATTTGAATGAAGATGAATACACAAGTGTTGCAGATGGGTTTAAATAATGCCTTAAATAATGGTTTTAAATAGTTATATATGCTTGAGTTGGCTCATTGTAAAATGCTGAAAGAGTAACTGAGAGACTAAATTGATAAGATCAGAAGTGTTATGGATACTTGGGATTGAATAAGTGCTGAGGTGGTAGGAAGATTTGACCTAGGTAAAATAAAATAAGTGGGTATGGCCCCCTGGAGGAAGAGGGATTTCAGAAGGGTTTTACAGTAAATAGTGGACTGGCAGGTATGAAATAGGAGGGAGTTCAAGGCAGGAGGAAGGACTTGGAGCCGGGGTCGGCGATGGCAGAATTGAGAATGAGGCACCGCTATTAGGTTAGTTTGGAAGGTTAGAAGATTGAAAACTGGGATGTGATGCGAGAAGAGAATACATAAGCACAAGAGCAAGAATGCTGAGAGAGAGCCTTGAAACTCATCCTCAGGAGTTTCAGCTTGATGTGGACAGGAATGGACAACCATCGGAAGGATTTGAGCAGTGGGGACACCTGGAACACCCTCTTTCCCCATGTCAGACAAATTCTCCCCAAGTTGGCCACCCTCCGAAAATCTCATCTCCTCCAACAAGCTTTCTCCAATTAATTTCTCACTCCCCAGAGCCATGTCATTCCTTCAGCCAATTTTAGCACATATGGACTTATTTATTCCCTCCTTACTACTCCCTCCTTAACATCCTCCCTCTCTCACAAGCCCTTAAATTGGTCTTATCCTCAGCACATATCCTTCATTTAATTCACAGTGCAATGTACTGTATTAACCACTTGGAATCTTCAGTGGACGTTCTAGAACCGATTAATTTCTTCCCTGATCTGTCATTCCACCAACTCTCACTTTATTATTCCCAAGTCATCTAAGCATCTGTTTAAACATACTCACATCTTTATTACCTATCACCTCTTCCTGCCTGTAATCAATTGTAGTGTCTGGCTTTCCTGCTAGTTTACAAGCATCTTGAGAGCAGGATTGTGTCTACCAATTATGCCGTCCTCTCCCAAGAGCTCAGTACAGTGTTCTGCATCCAGATGGTGCTCAATCAAACTATTGATTGATTGACTCGTCGAGCCATGTTCCTTGTCAAAAAGATCTCCCACCTGACTGAGGAAGAGATAATGGAAAGCCAATGGAGTAGCTGCAGATAGGTCAGACTGGTGGAACGGTTGGAATGAAGGGAGCTGTGGAGATAAGCTGGATAAGGTTGCTCAGGCAGAACCCAGGAAATAGGTATTTTGTCTCCATCTTACGGTTTACAAATGAGGGTGGAGTTTGTAGCCTTGCTATTCTAGTTTTTCTAGCCAGTGTTTGATCAAGATATTAAAACACTAGGATTGAGGTGATTCAAATAAAAGTTTAAAATGTTAGATGTTTTATTGCAGAACCTTCGGTGTGGTCTATCCTCTTGGATCTGCACCATTTAGGCATGTAATCATCACACATCCTCAGCCTCACAACACTAAGGTACATATAAGTAATTTATGTCTTTATATTAATGTTATTATATTCGAGAAGCAGCGTGGTTTAGTGGAAAGGTCACGGGCTTGGGCGTCAGAGGACGTGAGTTCTAATCCAGATTTTGCCACTTGTCGTTGTGTGACCTTGGGGAAGCAGCTTAACTTCTCTGTACCTCAGTTACCTCATCTATAAAATGTATATTAAGACTGTGAGCCGCATGGGGGAGAACCTAATTACCTTGTATCTACCCAGCGCTTAGAACACAGCGCTTAGAACAGTGCTTGGAACATAGTAAGCGCTTATCAAATACAATTATTACTATTAATGTCTGTCTCCCCGTCTGGACTGTCAGTTTCTTGTAGGCTGGGAACGTGTCTACCATCTCGTTGTACTGTACACTCCCAAGCGCTTAGCTCAGTAAGCACACAATAATAATGCTTAATAAATACCATTGGTTGACAGACTGGAATACTGTGGCCCCCGTTTGGCTTGATTTCTCCTTCTCACCCCGCCTCATCACACTTCCCAGAGGATAACCCAAATCGGTGCACGAGGTCCCTGAAAGCCTACTGTTTTGCAGGATGCAGATGAAGGGGTTCAGCATAGAGGCCACGGAGGTATTGAACACCCCTACTCCCTTGATCAGGTCCACCCTGTCCTGGGTGGAAAGTTTGATTGACATAAAGATGCAGCTGATGTATGTGATGGAGACCACTACCATTATGGGAGGAGAAGATGTAAAGGACCTTTCTTCTCTTCTGGACAAGGCTAACAATAGGGGAGACCGTTTAGACCCCTGCGACAGGAGATGGACTTCTCTACCTTCTGGACGAGGAAGAGTGGGGGCTTTATTCTCTTTGGTTCCCAGTGGGCACATGGAGACCAATTGTGAAACTAATCTAAACTAATCTTAGTATCTCCAGGGATGGGTCGGGAGACACTACAAAATGGTAGATGCTTTGGTGACTCTGGCAATGAACGTTCAATACTCGGGCTGGAGACATATCCCAGGGTATAGGGTGCAGCCACAGCCATTCCAAACCATTAATCCCTAGTCCAGGTAACTAAGAGGAGAGTAAGCAAGATGGAACAACGGGGATCTCTTTTTCCCTTCTGCTAGGTCCAGAGGTGGTGAAGTATTGGGCTGAGTTTCTCTGGGCTCAGTGATCCCTGCACCTCTCCCTGACACTCAGCCCCCTTGTAGAACCTCCACTCTTGCATCTGGATTCTCCCACCCAGACCAAATAGGATGTTAGGTCTAGCAATTATTTACTCAACTGGCAAATCAGTGATTCAATGGTATTTATTGAGCACCGACTGTTCAAAAATCTCATGGTATTTATTGAGAGCCTAGAGAGTGAAGAACAATCCATCAATAAATCAGATGGCATTTATTGAGCGTGTACTGAGTGCAAAGCTATCCTTCAATCAATTTGTTTGCATTGATTGAGGGCATACCTGGTGCTAAGAGATTCATCAATCAAATGGAATCTAGTGACTGCCTATTGACTGAGTTCTAGACACTGTACTAAGTGCTTGGGAGAGCATAATTAAAGGAAGACACCGAGTTCCTGCTATCCAGGTATTTCCAGTCAAATAGGGAGACAGAGAGAAATGATTTCCAAATAGTGGGAGTCAAAGTAAGAATAAGGATCAGGAGGGAAGCAGAACAGGTAAGACAGACTGGAATGCTTTTTTCGGGTTTTTGGTAAGTGCTTACTATGTGCTCGTAAGCGCTGGGGTACATACAAATTAATTAAGTTGGACACAGTCCGTGTTCCACATGGGGCTCACAGTCTTAATCTCCATTTTACAGATGAGGTAACTGAGACACAGAGACGTGAAGTGACTTACCCAAGGTCACACAGCATACAAGTGGCTGAGCTGGGATTAGGACCCAGGTCCTTCTGACTCTCAGGCCCCTGCCCTATCGACCAGGCTACACTGGTTCTCTAATGACCGCTCAAATGCCTGCCCAAATAAGAATATATCACTATAATTAAATCTAATGCTTACACATGCATACGTGTTGAGGTGAGAGGAACTGGAAGTGAGATGGGGAGAGCAAGAGGGTAGACGTGTAGGAGAAATAGGATAGTAGCAAGAGGTGGTGGGCTTTTGGGTTCCCCTCCGCCGACGACCAGGAACATCAAGTGACTTCAAAGATCTAGGTGTAAGAACTCACTTAACTAGGACACGGAAGGAGCCTTGGAAAACACACACACACACACACACACACACACACACACACACACACACACACACACACACACACATTGCACCTGTGATACTCCAACAGCTTCAGCATCGACCTGCATTGCAAACCTCGGAACATCTCTATCATGTGGAGGGAAAGGGCAAGATTCCCCTCTCAATGGATGAGTATAGAAGTACTGGGGTTGCAGGGGGAACCTGGCCGGGGGAGGGATTTACAGGAAGGCGGGTGTGGGGGTACACAGAGGACTGGAGAACGGCCAGATCCTGTTTGTCGGGCAGCAAATGAGGCTAATGTACAGGCACCGAGTCTCTGTGATCGACCTTTTGAGACTCCTTCAGATTTTTCTGTGGTATTGTATCGCAGATGAGCCCTCATCGCCTGGAGGAAAACCTCACTGGGTGCAACAAGGCCCTGAGGACCTGATTGACCAGCTCGTTCCGCAGCGTGTAAATAAAGGGGTTCAGCATGGGGGCAACGGAAGTGATGAGCATCGCCAACCCTTCGTCAGTTCCACCCTGTCGTGGCGGACACCACACCCTTGGTCAGTTCCACCCTGTCGTGGTGGACAGATTGATGTACATGAAGATGCAACTGCCAAATGTGATGGAGACCACGACCATCTGGGAGGAGGAGGTGGAATAGGCCTTTCTTCTCTGCTGAACGGAGGAGAGTCTCGGGATTGCTCTGATCAAGGCTGTGACGGACGCGGTCAACAGAGCCAAAGTGACCAGAAGCGTCCCCAAGGCCAGGAGGAAAACCATTAGCTCCAAGAACTGAGTATCCGAGTAGGAGATTTGTGGCATAGGAGAAGAATCAAGGATGATGTGGTTGATGATATTGAAGGAGCAGAAATCATGATGGAGAACAATGACTGACGGAAAGACGACCAGGAACCTTGCCAGACAGTAGCAGAGGACCAGCAGAGCTCAGAAGCCCCGCTCATGACGGTCGTGTAGATGTCGACATAGTGGTCGTTGGACATGCGGCCAGGAGGAAGAACTCCTTCACCTCCAGAAAGATGATGAAGAACAGCTGAGTGAAGCAGTTGGAAAAGGAAATGGCTCTGTCTGCAGTGATGATGGTGACCAGGAATCTGGGAATGCAGGCAGATGTGAAGGCGATCTCCAGCAAGGAGAAACTGCGCAGCAAGAAGTACATGGAGGTGTGGAGGCGGGAGTCTAGCAAGGTGAGGGTGACGATGGTCAGATTCCCAGTGACGCTTAATGCGTAGGTGAGGAAGAGGACGGAGAAGAGAGAAGCTTGTCACCCCCGTGCTGTTTCCCGTGGTTCTTGTTCTCATTGACTGGACCTGTCGATGCAGCAGAAGGGAGAGAGGAAGTGAGGGCTGGCAAGAAGCAGCCTATGACCCAGGTGGAGAGACCAGTAGCAGTGAACCCCTGCTCTCTCCCTTTCTTCATTTAGTCGTTCATTCATTCAATCGTAGTTTTTGAGGGCTTGTTGTGTGCAGAGCACTGTACTAAGAACTTGGGTGAGTACAATATAACAATCACAGACATACTCCCTGCCCTTAATGAGGTTACTGTCTTTCGCCAACACTAGCTGCAAAGTACAAGTGCTCTATCACCCCCGTTCTAGACTGTGAGTTCGTTGTTGGGTAGGAATTGTCTCTATTTGTGGCCGAATTGTACTTTCTAAGCGTTTAGTACAGTTCTCTGCAGACAGTAAGCGCTCAATAAATACTATTGAATGAGTTAAGTGTCCAAAGAAGAGTAGGCAGCAGTGTCTTTGAACTATCGACCCCATCAGCCTCTTCTCTTATCTTATTGTCTTTAAATTCAATCTCTTCTTTACCAACACTTTTCTCTGAATTAATCCCTCTCCCCTACATCTCCCCCGCTAGACTGTTAATTCCATGAGGACAGGGACTTTTTATGGTCTTTCCTACACCCTTACTATAGAGAAGCAGCATGGCTCAGTGGAAAGAGCTCGGGCCTTTGGAGTCAGAGGCCACGGGTTCAAATCCCGGCTCCACCAATTGTCATTTGTGTGACTTTGGGCAAGTCACTTAACTTCTCTGTGCCTCGGGTACCTCATCTGTAAAATGGGGATTAAGACTGTGAGCCCTCCGTGGGACAATCTGATCATCTTGTAACCTCCCCAGCGCTTAGAACAGTGCTTTGCTCATAGAAAGCACTTAATAAATGACATTATTATTATTACTATCTGTAAAATGGGGATTAAGACTGTGAGCTCAACGTGAGACAACCTGATCACCTTGTATCATCCCAGTGCTTAGAACAGTGCTTTGCACATAGTAAGAGCTTAAAAATACCATTATTATTATTATTATTATTATTATTATTATTATTATTATTATTATTATTATTATTATCATGTGTCAGGCACTGTGATAAGCGCTGGGTAGATACAAGGTAATCTGGTTGGACACAGTCCATGTCCCAGTGCAGCTCATAGTATTAATCCCCATTCTAGAGATGATATACCTGAATGCATGACTTGCCCAAGGTCACACAACAAAGAAGTGGTCGGGCCATGATTGGACCCAGGTCCTTCTGATTCCCAGGTCCGGACTCTCCTAACTCTGCTTTACTCTCCCAAGAGCTCGAAATCGTGCTTTGCACCAATCAAGTAGGTGCTTAGTCAATTCTGTGGCTTGATTGATTGACTATTTAAGAGTGGGTTCTAAATTAGTGCGATTGATTAATTAATTTACTGTTTGGCTGATGAGTGCACCGATAGAACATTTAGATCTAATATCTGCAGAACGGCAGATGGAGGAAAGGGAAAATCTTTCTCCTGTCAAGCAAAGGCCATACAATTTTCCCACTCTCTCCGATGGCTTTCTCGGGACTTTGAATCGGCATACAGAGACAGAAGAGAATTTTATGTTTCAGTCTAGTTCCACACCTTGAACATACGGAAGCAGCCTCTACCTCACCCACTTAAAATCTCTCAGCGTGATGGCTGTGGAGGGTCGCGGGGAATCCCAGGGTAACTACCCGCCGGTTTTCCCCAGAACTCATCCAGGACCCTGCCGGCTTTTGCCTATGGGGCCATATCAACGCTGTCGGAATCATCGGTGTGGATCATGGTTTGTCCGGATGAAGGAGTCCTACTCACTAATCAGGGAGGCGAGAGACTCTGAAGGCGCGAGTCAGGCTGGCGTTATCCTCTCTGTTCGCGATGTGCTCTGGGGAAACGGGGGCCAGGAACCACAGCTGAGCTGCGGCAAGCCGCGGGGAGCACTACTGAGTCTATGCCATTAACCACGATGGCAGACGACAGAGAATGGGGTCCTTGGGAACAGAACGGAGAGCAGAAACAGGTGCTCAGAGCATAGCGGCGAGGCGAGGGCTCCTGGGATTCAGCCTGGAGACCCTTGGCTAGGTTCTTCCTCTGGGAAGGGAAGAGACACTGGGTTTATCCTGGGGTAGGGGGTGGGGAGGGGCGTGCTTCCGAGAACCCAAATTAGCCCCAGCAAATTTTCCAGGAAAATATGCATTTTTTTCCTCCTTTCCCTCTCCTTCCATTTTCTCCAACAGTAAGAAATGGTAAAAAGTTCTAGAGTGACGCTCTGATTTGGGTCAGAATTTTCGGATACACCTAGCACTCCCTTTCTGCGCTACTATATAGATTATCACGAGAATATCCTAATATCGCTATCTAGAATATCACTGCAATATTTTTGTCCCTCTGATTCCACACAATCCAGTGCTGGATCTAGAAGCAGGGGACTTGAGAATTGTCTAAGGTGCTGAGATATATGGCTTGAGAGTCAGGAGACGCAGATGTCCGCCTCTACCGAACAATCATTTTTATTGAGCACTTACTGTGAGCAGAACGCCGTACTAAAGGGTTGGGAGAGTACAACACAACAATATAACAGACACATTCCTTGCCCACAACAATCGTACAGGCTACAGAGGTAGATGGACATTAATATAAATAAATTCCAGATATATACATATGTGCTGTGCTGTTGCGCTTGGCGGGGTGTGGTGAATATAAAGAGCAAGTCAGGGTAACTCGGAAGGAAGGGGGGAGAGAGGAAATGAGGGTTTAGTCGGGGAAGTCCCCTTGGAGGAGATGTGTCTTCAATAAGGCTTTGAAGGTTGGAAGAGTATTTTTTCTGACTATTATGAAAACGGAGGGCGTTCCGGACCAAAGGCAGGACGTGAACGAAAGGTCAGTGGCTAGATAGGCCAGATTGACGTACAGTGAGTACGTTGGCCTTAGAGGAACAAAGTGTATGGGCTGGGTTGTAGTAAGAGAGTAATGACGTAAGACATACATACATACATAGACATACATTCTTTTCTTTCCCTTCCTCACTCCCTACTGTTTTTTCCATGGCCTCTGGGTGACTGGAGAAAGAGAGATTCGTCACTGCCCAGGATTGTTCATTGCATAGGATCAGCTATGATTACTTCCAACAGCCCTCAGATTTGAAGGCAAGAAGGAGATATTAAATACAGATACAGTAATGACATTTGTTTTTTTCAAAGTTAAGTTCACTTCTTCTGTGAAGAGCAGTGATATCACCATTCTCTTCGCAGAGCAGTTACTCTTTCCTGTTACAGAAACGGTGAAGGCAGCACTGTTCTGCTAACATCATCTGAGATGATCACTTGGCACTGATCAGGATTAACTTCTTCACTCCAATTTAGACTGTGAGCCCTATGTGGTACAGGGACCTGATAAAGTTGCATCTGCTCTGGGGCTTAGAACAGTGCTTTTTTTATTTATTAATGACTCTCTTCCCCTTAAGACTGTAAGCTCATAGCGGTCAGGGAATGTGTTTATTGTTGTATTGTATTCCCCAAGCGCTTAGTACAGTGCTGTGCACACAGCAAGTGCTCTATGAATATAATAATAATAATAATAATAATGGCATTTGTTAAGCGCTTACTATGTGCAAAGCACTGTTCTAAGCGCTGGGGTGGATACAAGGTGATCAAGTTGTCCCACGTGGGGCTCACAGTCTTAATCCCCATTTTTACAGATGAGGTAACTGAGGCTCAGAGAAGTTAAGTGATTTGCCCAAGGTCACACGGCAGACTTGGGGTGGAGCCGGGATTATGATTATGATTATGAATATGATTAACTGACTGACCGACTATTTCACATATAATAAGTCCTTATCAAATGCCACAAAAAACGAGATAGATTACATTCCGCAGGCCCTAGAGGTTACTTAATCCCATTTTACCTTTTCCGGGGATCCATCATGGTGAAGGTAGGGATTGAAAAATGGTTTGGACGAGAAGGAGTTATCTTGTCTGCCATAGGTGGAAAAGACAGTCCATTAATCTAGGTTTTTGTCCCAGCTACATCACTGGTCTTTTGATCACCTCGGGCAAGTCATTCAAATACGAGTCACAGTCACACTCACAAAACATACAAGTACATGACTAAAAAAGAAATGCACAAGGTAGTGAAAGTGGGTAATGGGACATTCCAACCAGGAAAGAGAGCTATCAATCTAGGAAGCCTTCCTGAAGGAAGTAACATTTGTCTTTGAAACAAGGTTCCAATGTGTTCTGGCTAGGGGAAGAGGGCTGGGTGTTTCCTGGAGTGGAAAGGAAGTAGGATATTGAATATTGCAGGATCACCAGCGAAGTACATTTGGAAGGTTTTCTTGGGAGGTGGAAATGCCAAAGTCTGGGCAGGAGGCTTGGGAGAAGAGATTAGATTGGTATCGGGAAGATTGCAGGATGACAGTCCAAAAACCAACAGAGAGGATTTCTCATTTGATGTGACTAGAAATGGGTTGGTAGGAAACATGTGGCACATTCTCAGCCCACGAGGAGCTTCCACGATAATGGGCGAGATAGAAATAAAATATATTTATAAATGGAGTGATCAGAACAAGCTACTGAGTGTTCAGTGAGATTCCCCGCTCACACACCTGCCTGATGTGTGACCTTGGGCAAGTCACTTCACTTCTCTGTGCCTCGGTTTCCTCATCTGCAAAATGGGGATAAAGACTGTGAACCCCATGTGGGACAGGGAATGTGTCCAACCCGACTATCTTGTATCTACCCCAGAGCTTAGAACTATGCCTGGCACACAGTAAGCACTTAACAAATAATATAATGATAATTCGTTAATAATCATTCATTCATTCTACTATTTCTGCTATTACGTCTACTGCTACTATTACTACTATATCTACTATGACTATTTCTATTAGTGTAACTACATCTGCTACCACTACTGCTGCTTTGCTATTATTGCTTTTTTTGCTGCTACAATTATCAATTAGTCAATCACTCAGTCAATGACATTTATTGAACACTTCTTGTGTGCAAAGCACTGTACAATGCACCTGGGAGAGTACAGCACAGTAGAGTAAGTAGTCATGATCCTTGCCTACCAGGAGCTTACAGTCTAAAGAGGGAGACAGACGCTAAGGTAAATTACAGATGGTTATGCACATGAGTTCTGTGGCACTTAAATAGGGATGAATATCAAAGTGCTTATGGTGTTCGGATACAAGTCCATAGATGACACTGAAGAGAGAGCTTATTTAGGGCAGGGGCTTTGGAGGAGATATGATTTAGTAGGGCTTTGAAGGCACAACTTCTCCAAGAGGCCTTCTCTGGTTAAGCCCTCCTTTTGTCTTCTTCCAGGCCTTTCCAATTCGCCCTGACGTGCTCCCCTTATTCATCCCCATCCCAGAACCGCGGCATTCATGTACACATCAGTAATTCACTTATTTATATCGACGTCTGCCTCCCCTTCTAGGTTGCAAACTCTTTGTGGGCAGGGGATGTGTCTAGTTTTATATTGTACTCTTCCAAGACTTAATACAGTGCTCTGCACACAGTAAGCTCTCATTAAATACGATTTAATGCATGCATGGATGAATGTAGTGGGGGTAGTGGTGGCCTGTCAGATATAAAGGGGGTGGGAATTCCAAGCCAGAGGGAGGATTTGAGCAAGAGGTCTGTGGTGAGAAAGAAGGGATTGAGGTTCAATGAGTAGGCTGGTGTTAAAGAAGCTAAGTGTGTGGGTTGGGTTGCAGTAGGAGATGAGTGAGATAAATTAGAAGGGGGAGAGCTGATTAAGTGTCTTGGAGCCTATCTTTGGGTTTTTCTATTTGATTCACAGATAGATGGCCAACAGTTGGAGGTTCTTGAAGAGAGGGGAGATATGGCCTGAGGCTTTTTTTTTTTTTAAGAAAAATGATCCGGGCAGCAGAGTGAAGTATGGACTGAAGATGAGACAGAGAATCGCTATTACTCCTACTATTCATTCATTCACTCATTCATTCATTCGTTCAATCGTTTTTATGGAACGCTTACTGTGCACAGAGCACTGTACCAAGCACTTAGGAAAGTAAAATACAACAATAAAGAGTGACAATCCCTGTCCACAGTGAGCTCACAGTCTGAGGTTGGGACGACAGACATCAATACAAATAACAGACATCAATACAAATAAATAAAATTACAGATATATACATAGGTGCTGGGGGACGGAGGGGGTGGGGGGAAGAGCCAAGGGAACGAGTCATGGCTACGGAGAAGGGAATTGAAGATTAGGAAAAGTGGGACGTAGTCTGGGAAGGTCTCTTGGAAAGATGTGCCTTCAGTAAGATTTTGAAGACGTGGGGGGAGAGTAATTGTCTGCCGGATTTGTGGAGGGAGGGCGTTCAAAGCCAAAGGCAGGATGTGGGCTAGGGCTTGGCGGCGAGACAGGCGAGATCACGGCATAGTTAGTAGGTTACCACTGGAAGAGTGAAGTGTGCGGGCTGGATTGTAGAAGGAGAGAAGCGAGATGAGGTAGGAGGGGGCAAGTTGATGGAGTGCTTTAAAGCCAATGGAGAGGAATTTTTGTTTGATACGGAGGTGGATGAGCAACCTCTTGAGTTTTTTGAGGAGAGGGTTGACGTGTCCAGAACGTTTTGGTAGAAAAATTATCCGGGCAGCAGAGTGAATTATGGACTAGAGTAGGGAGAGATAGGAGGCTAGAGGTCTGCATGGAGAGACTGATGTAGTAATTCAGCCGGTATAGGATGAGTGATTGTATTAACGTGGTACCAGTATGGATGGAGAGGAAAGGGTGGATTTTAGTGATGTTGTGAAGGTGGGACCTCAGGACTTCTCGACGGATTAAATTTGTGCGTTGAATGAGAGAGGAGTCAATGATTCATTCATTCAATGGTATTTATTGAGCACTTACTGTGTGCAGAGCACTATACTAAGGGCTTGGGAAGTACAAGGTGGCAACATATAGAGACGGTCCCTATCCAAGAACGGGCTCACAGTCTACAAGGGGGAGACAGACAACAAAACAAAACATGTGGGCAGGTGTCAAGTCACCAGAATAAATACAAATAAAGCTAGATGCACATCATTAACAAAATAAATAGAATAGTAAATATGTACAAGTAAAATAAATAGAGTCATAAATCTGTACCAACATACATATAGGTGCTGTGAGGAGGGGAAGGAGGTAGGGCAGGGGGGATGGTGAGGAGGAGAAAAAAGGGGGATAACGTCTAGGAAATGGGCTTGAGAGACTAGAAGGATGGTGGTGCTGTCTACAGTGATGGGAAACTACTACTACTACTACTACTACTATTACTACTACTACTACTACTACTACTACTACTACTGCTACTACTATCCTGAGCCCTATGAGGGACAGAGACTCTGTCCAACCGATTTGATTGCATCCACCCCAGCGCTTAATACAGTACCTGACACATAGTAAGCACTTAATAAATGCTGCAATCATTATTCTACTACTCATACGATCACAACTAGCTCTAATGTTGTTGCGGAAAGGGATGGGGCAGGTTTAGTGGACAAAGTGGTGAGCGGCTCAGACTTGGGAGTGGAAAAAGAAAAAGAGGATGAGGAAGGAAGACCTGAGGTGGAGCTGCAATCCATCCTCACTCAGGAAAGCTTTGGCCATTCAATTTCATTTTCTGTTACAGAATCACAAACAAGGATCCAAAGCTTCTTATTTTTCCTTAAAGAAAATCACCTTCTTTGCTACTTCCTTGATGGCCTGCTTCACCTGCTGGTTTTGTAGAGTGTAGATAAAGGGACTCAGCATGGGGGGTGGGGGGAAGGAGGCGGTTAGCACCGCCACCCTCTTGTTGAAGTCTAAACCTTCCTTGGGCGATGGCTTGATGTACATGAATATGCAGCTGCCATAAGAGAGGGAGATGACGATTATGTGGGAGGAACAGGTGGAAATGGCCCTTTTTTCTTTGCTTGATGGAAGGCAGTCTCAGGAAGGTGTGGATGATTGCCGTGTAGGACACGGCGACTAGTGCCAGAGTGATCAGGAGTGTTCCAACTGCTAACATAAAATTCATCTTCTCTAATAATTACATCTCAGTGCACGAGATTTCCAGCATGGGCATAGTGTCACAGGTGAAATGGTTGATGAGGTTCGAGTCACAGACGTTCACCTGGAGACCCTGGATGAGGCCTGGAAAGATGATCAGGAAGCCGACCAGCCAGGAGTAGAGGACCAGCAGGGTGCAGACTCTCCTGGTAACGATGGTCAAGTATTGTAGTGGCCGGCAGATGGTGACAGGGCGGTTGTAGGACATGGCGGCCAAGAGGAAGAACTCCATCGCCCCCCAGGAAGATGAAGAAGAAGAACTGAATGACACAAGCGTTATAGGAAATAGTCATGTTCCCGGTCAAAATACGCACCAGCAGTTTGGGAATGGTGACCGACATAAACGAAATTTCTAGGAAGGAGAAATTTTGGAGGAAGAAGCACATTTGGGTGAGGAGGTGGGAGTCCAGTAGGGTGAGAGTGAGGATGGTCAGGTTCCCAGTGATGCTCAACAGGTAACTGAGTAGCAGGAATAAGAAGATGACAATCTTCTAGTCTGGATTTCCTGTCAGCCCTAGGAGGATGAACTCGGTCAGTGAGGTCTGATTTCTCATTGCTGACTCTGGATTTCCTTCGGGGTCATACCTGATCTTGAGAGAGGAAGCAGAAGTGAAGATGGTCAGGGAATCTTTCTGTTTATTGATATATTATACTCTTATAAGCGCTTAGTACAGCACTCTGCAAAACGTAAGCGCTCAATAAATACAATTAAATGAGTAAAGAGGCTGAAATGAGAAACTCAAAGAAACAAGTTGGAATGCTTCTACTTCTCTCATTGGACCGAATCATTATCATCACCCTGGCTGTCTTCATGAAACCAATCCTCATCAACGCTTATTGGACACTTCTTCTGTACACAACACTCTCATAGGCACTTAGGGAAGTAAAATCAATCAATTCAGTGGTATTTATTGAGTGCCTACTGCATATGGAGCACAGCAATAGACTACAGACCACGCCTGTCGGGAATTAACAGTCTAATGGGAGAGATCAGCAATTAAAATTAGCTATCGAGGAATTCACCCGGATTTTTGAACCCAGGTTCCGGGGAGGTCATTTGTCTTGTCAGTCATCTGCAGGCAGAGCTGGAGTTAGAATCCCAGGTATCCAAGAGCTGAGAACCATTAAATGGACCCCTTGCAGGGCTCCAGGCCAGGATCTGCCTGGTGAGAAGGAGAGAGTTGCCAGGGGCAACAGATCACCTGAGGCACGGGCCAGTCCCAAACCCTTAGAGATCGATCCAGCCAGCAAAAATACCAATCCAGTCGTTTCCTTTCCAACTGTCCTATCGCTTTCCCTGCCCAAATCAGAAAGGTCAGATATGGGACAGGAAAAATCAGAAGAGATCAGATTTAGGGAGGACCGAGGTACTTAAGAAGGAAAGTGCACTTACTTTTCTGACACTCTTGATGGTTTTGGTCAGAGTTTCACACTGAATATACGGTTTGTTCTTTCGAAAATCTTAATCGACCTTCTCCCTGTTGTCAGGAAGAAGTTCGTACCATTTAGGTAGCCCAAATCTCTCCCCATTATCGTGGTGCCCTGCCAGGCAGGACAGAAGAATCTCCCTTTTCCTCCTACTTCTGCTGCTGCTATTTCCATCGGTTTGCGGAGGGGAGAGGAGTCCGGGTCCTGGGCGACACTCTTCCTGCCAGCCTACCAGCGGGGATGGGGAAAACTCTGTTCTAGAGGGAAGGAAAGACAGGATAGCTGAGACTGGAGAAAGCAAGCTGTTTCCTAACAGTCACAGAAAGGAGATTTGACATTATTCCTCTCTCCCCCAACTTTTATTTTACAGGGACACAATTCAGCCCCTTTAATGAGTTCTTCTCAGTGTAGATGGGGAGGGCTCTTTAGATAACAAAGGAGACGTTCCCTGGAGATGCCTTTAGCAAGGCACTAATGAGCTCGGCTCTCAATCCCCCCTGAGCAAAGAATTTTAATTTGGATGGGAAAGAGACAGTGCCAGGAAAAACCTCAAAGGAGGAGTGATGGGGATCTTGAAGTGCTCTTTCCTGGAGATGGGGCAAGCTTCACTCATCACCCAGTGGTCCCTGGTCTCTGGGCTACCCGCCGGGCAAAGGTGACCACTGTACCTCTAGCCCTAATGGGGTGCTCCTGTAGCAGCTGCTGCTGTTGCTCTTTTTTCTTCTCCTCCTGTTCTCAAGAAAGTGGAAAATATCCCTCTGGCCCTTAGTCCCACTTCATTCATTCATTCGTATTTCAATCGTATTTATTGAATACAGAGCACTGCACTAAGCGCTTGGGAGAGTACACTATACCAATAAACAGGTATATTACCTGCCCACAGCGAGCTTACAGTCTAGAGGGGGATAAAGGCATTAATATAAATAAATAAAATTGCAGATATGTACATATGTGCTAAGGGGCTGCGACGGGGGTAATGAATAAAGGAAGCAAGTCAAGGCGATGCAGAAGGCAGTGGGAGAAGAGGAATGAGGATTTAGTCAAGGAAGGCTACCGTGTGACATACTCAACGATGCCTGACCACATCGGGAAAGCTCACGGGTGTCTGCAGACGACTAGATCTTGGACATCTGTAGTTCATTGAACAAGATATCTGTAATTTATTTATTTATATTAATGTCTTTCACCTCTCCTCTTCTAGAGTGTAAGCTTGTTGTGGTCAGGGAATGTGCCTGTTGTATTGTTATATTGTACTCTCCCAAGCGCTTAGGACATGCTCTGCACAGAGTAAGTGATCAATAAATATGGTTGACTAGAGCTGTTCTGTTCCATGACTACAAGTGGCAAATACTCTCCCTGCCAGCTCTCTGACAATTGGGGCTACAGGAAAATAGGGCCGAGGGGCCGAGGAGGGGGGATGGGGTGTGAAACTGTGAAGGCTCAGTGCATTGCAATCACTACTGTGGCACACAGTAGCTGCTCAATTGTCTGTGATCTGTTACACGAACTGTAGCCTCTGCTAGATTATTATTATTATTTAATAATATTAAATATTGAGCGACTACAATATGCCTGGTACTTAACTAAGCGCTAGGGTGGATGAAAGCAAATTGGATTGGACATAGTCCCTGTCCCACGTTGGGCTCACAGCCTCAATCCCCATTTTCCAGATGAGGGAACTGAGGCCCAGAGAAGTGAAGTGCCTTGCCCAAGGTCACACAGCAAACAAATCGTGGATCTTAGATTAAAACGTATGGCCTTCTGACTCCTATGCCCGTACCCAATTCAATACACCATGCTGCTTCCAAGAAAGTGAGGTCGTTGAGGGCAGGAAACGTTTTCATACTCATCAACACCACTTATGCCAATACCGTTTTATTAAGTGGCTTTGCGCTACCTGAACTTTATTTTACTGTCTGTCTTCCCCGTTACATTGTAAGCTCTTTGACGACATGGATCCTTTTCTCCAGCATGGTGTACTTTAGAGATCACGGGCCTGGGAGTCAGAAGGTCATGGGTTCTAATCACGACTCTGCCACTTGTCTGCTGTATGGCCTTGGACAAATTACTTCACTTTTCTGTGCCTCAGTCCCCTCATCTGTAAAATAGGGATTAAGGCTTTGAGCCCCATGCAGAACGGAGACTGTGACCGACCCAATTTGCTTGTATCCACCCCAGCGTTTAGTACAGTGTCTAGCACATAGTAAGCGCTTAACAAATACCACAATTATCACTGTTATTATTACTAACTCTACTATTCTCTTCCAAGTACTTAGTACTTAAACATAGTAAATATTCAATAAATACTACTGATTGTTTGAGTACTCATTCTTGAATACTCTCCCAACTCTTTAGGAGTGCTCAATAAATACTAATAATTGCTAGACTGTGAGCTCCTTAAGGATAGGGATCATGTTTACTAACTACCGTAGGGTGAAAGCTGTAAAAATCACAATCTTTTTCCTACAAGGAACAGGGTTATACAGATGGTTAAACACAGGATTCTGAACTGTGGTTTCTCAGTAGATCTGTGCTGTATTCTCTCAGGAGAGCTTTATCCAGGCAAACGAATCACCCAGGGCCTGAAGCTCTTCAGTCTGAGTGTACAACAGAAAATACGAGTTAGGATTGGTGGAAGCTCTTTTTCTCTGGTTAGCTGTGGGGCTAACTCAAGTATAGCTTTGGTCTCCCAGCTCCGAGGAAACTCGTCCCCACCCCAGCCCCACAAAGACGTATGTTACAAGAGTACTAATCGTTCCCCTAGTGCCTCATTAGTCACTTCTCAAAGTTTATGTCTCAGTAGAGGACTCTATTTTCCTACCTCTGACACAACAATGGAATGATGAACTGCTCCCGAGTGGGTTTGATCACTCCAGAGGGATTACTTTCGAGAAGCAGCAAGGTTCAGATCAAAGAGTGCGAGCTTCAGAGTCAGAGAACCTGGGTTTTAACCCTTCGTCTGCTGGCTGACCTTGGACAAGTCACTTAACTTATTTGTGCCTTAGTCTTTCGTCTGCAATATGGGTAGACATTACCTGTTCTTATCCCTATTTATATTGTGAGCCCCATACCTTGGTTACCTTGTGTCTACCCCTGCACTTAGTACAGTACTTGGTACACAGTAATGGCTTAACAACAATAATAATAACGATGATGATGATGGTATTCGTTAATCACTTACTATGTGGCAGGCACTGTACTACGAGCTGGAGTGTTTACAAGCAAATCGAGTTGGACCCGGTCCCTGGCCACGTGGGGCTCACAGTCTCAACCCCCATTTTACAAATGAATTGAGGCCCAGAGAAATAAAGTGACTTGCCCAAGGCCACACAACAAGCAAGTGGTGTATCGAGGATTCGAACCCAGGTCCTTCTAACTCTCAGGCCCATGCTCTATCCACTATGCCATGCTGCTTCTCAATACCAACTACCTAATAATTAAATACCAAATAACAAATAACACTATTGTTATTATTATTATTATTATTATTATTATTATTATTATTATTATTATTATTATTATTATCCCAAACCTGTGTTCTATCCACTTTAGAACTCCATAACAGACACATTACCTGTCCCTTGTAGAAGGAAAGGAAGAATGGAAAGATGAACATACAATTATTGCATGCCTTTTTACTTATAAGAAAACAGAGGCCCAGAGAAGTGAAGCTACTTGACCAATTTCCCACAGCAGCAATTAAAATTAGAAACAGGATTAGAACCCAACTCCTCTGACTCCCACTAAGTTAAGATTGGGAAAGTACAATAAAACAGAGTTGGTAGATTTGTATGCTACCTACAAGGAGCTCACAGTCTACAAGAGAACTCCTGGCCCCATGTTTTTTACACTAAATGAGGATCTAAATGAGCTGAATCGCACTTGAGTTAGGTGAAGTGGATTTAGAGGGCTGGGAAATATACTGGGGAAGCTGGTTGGAGGACGGCTTTTTAGCGGGGCTCAGGATTCGCGAAGAGCTGTGTTCTCTCTGATTTTAAGTGGATAATTGATGGAGTTTCTGGCTAGGATGGAAACGGGAGAGTCGATCATGAGTAAAAACTAGAAAGGTGCTTTGAGAGCTGAGAAGGGGAGTTGAGCGACAGAAAGGAGGGGAAGTGCAATCATAGGCTGGAGAGACTTTAAGCCGATTGTCAGTTTTTGTTGATTGTGAAAAGAAACAACTTGTCCTGAGTGAAGGTTGAGGAGAGGAGAAGATGTAGGCTGAGCGATGGTTTAGGAAAGAACTCGATGAATGATGAGGTATGCTTGTGTTCATGTGTGCTCACGTGTGAATGCCGATATTGAGCAAACGGAATTATTTTGATGTATATGCGGGCTTTAGTTATTGTTGTTTGTCTTATGGTACCGTTATGTTCTTATTATATGCCAGGTACTGTAATAAGCACTTGGGTGGATACAAGTTAATGATAATAATAATAATAATAATAATAATAATAATAATAATAATAATAATAATAATAATGGCATTTGTTAAGCGCGTACTATGTGCAAAGCACTGTTCTAAGCACTGGGGGATATACAAGGTGATCAGGTTGTCCCACGAGGGCTCACAGTCTTAATCTCCATTTTACAGATGAGGTAACTGAGGCTCAGAGTAGTTAAGTGACTTGCCCAAGGTCACACAACAGACATGTGGCAGAGGCGGGATTCGAACCCATGACATTTGACTCCAAAGCCCTTGCTCTTTCCACTGAGCCGCGCTGCTTCTCTAAACATAATGGCATTTATTAAGCGCTTACTGTGTGCAAAATATTGTTCTAAGCGCTGGGGAGGTTACAATGTGATCAGATTGTCCCAAGGGGGTTCACAGTCTTAATCCCCATTTTACAGATGAGGTAACTGAGGCCCAGAGAAGTGAAGTGACTTGCCCAAAGTCACACAGCTGACAGGCGGCAGAGCAGGGATTTGAACCCATGACCTCTGACTCCAAAGCCCGTGTTCTTTTCATTGAGGTCGGACACAGTCTATGCCCCAAATGGTGTTTTTAGTCATAATCCCCAATTTACAGATGAGGTAACTGAGGCACAGAGAAGGTAGTTTACTGGCCCTAAATCCTACAGCAGACAAAGGGCGGAGACAGGATTAGAATGCCGGTTTTTTGGCTACCAGGTTCATTCTCTCTCCACTAAATGGATAATTTTATCTATGAAGGCACTTTTTGTTCGACTCTAAAACCACCGAAAAAAATTCACAACAGTCATATTCATATCTTTATGTTCTCTGACCTCTTCTATCCCCTATTCATTTTAGTTTCAGTCTCCTCAACCAAAAATAATAATCTTGATATTTATTAAGTGCTTACAACGTTCCAAACAAAGTATTAAGTGCTGGGGGAGATTAAGGACAATTTGTTAGAACGCAGTCTGTGTCCCACGAAGGATTCAGAGACTAAGTAGGAGGGAAAACAGGTATCAAATCCTCGTTTTATTATTGAGAAAACTGAGGCGTAGAGAAATGAAATCACTTTCCCACGGCTATGCAGCCGACAGGTGGTATAGTTGGTATTAGAAGCCAGGTCCTCTGACTCCTAGGCCTGAGTTCTTCCCAGTAGCACCCTGCTTCTACACAGTTCATAGCTTGGTGCTTCTAATAGAATGTGAACTCCTTGGGGGCAGTGATCACATGTACTATTACTGTGTCCTCCTTAGGTACTCAATAAATAGAATTGATTGACTTATTCTTACTCCTTCACCCCCAACATCATCGTTTCTTAATGGAAGTGTTCCATCCATCTTCCTTTATAGGGAGTCGAAACTATTTCCCAGAAATGTTCAATGTCTCCACGGAGAACTCAAATATCATTTTATATTCAATAACTGTCTCCTCCCCATAATCACTAGCAAGTGTCCTGTCAATTCCTTCACTCATCCCATCAAATTACTCTACCTTTGGCTCTTCGCTTATCACATACAGAAATCAGTGCTGCCTCCCAGAAATGTCCAACATCTCCACGGTAAGGGAATCCCTCCAGCTGGGTTTCTCTGAAATCCGGGAGCAGCAGCTGGTCCACGCCGCGCTGTTCCTCTTGGTCTACCTGGCGGCCCTGATGGGTAATATCCTCATCGTCGCCGTCACAGACCTCGACCAGTCCCTCCACACCCCCATGTACTTCTTCCTCAGGAACCTGTCCGTCATCGACTTCTGCTACATCTTCGTCACCATATCCAAGTCTGTTGTCATCTCACTGACAAATCATAGATCCATCTCCCTCCTAGGCTGTGTGACCCAAGTCTTTTTGGTGGACCTGTTTGCTGTTTCAGAGCTGTTCATCCTCACGGCGATGTGCTACAATCGCTACGCCGCCATCTGCCACCCCCTTCGCTATGACCTCATCATGAACAGCACGGCCTGTGGAAAGATAGTGGCTGCCTCCTGGATCACCGGGGTACTGGTAGGCATCCTGCGTTCAGCTTTGACTTTTTCTCTGGGATTCTGTGGGTCCAACATCGTCCAGCAGTTCTTCTGTGACGTCCCCACTTTGCTGAAGATCTCCTGCTCCAAGAACCACGTCGCCATCAATGTGACTGTCACCGGTGGGGTAGCCTTAGGTGTCTTCTGCTTCGTCTTCATCATGATCTCCTACGTGCGCATCTTTCAGGCCGTGCTGAGGATTCCGGCTTCCGAGAGCCGGCCAAAGCATTCTCCACCTGCCTGCCCAACTTAGCAGTCTCCACTACTTTCCTCTCTACGGCCTCCATCTCTTACTTGAAGCCTGTGCTAGACTCCTCCTCGACGCTCGACCTGCTGCTGTCCATGTTCGACACCGTGGTGCCCCCTCCACCCCCCCCCGAACCCCATCATCTACAGCCTGAGGGACCGGGACATGAAGGCCGCCCTGGGGAGAGTCCTAAAGAAGAGATTCCTCCTCCCTCCTCTAAGGGTCAAAGTTTCTGTTTCCTTTTGTTTAACTACCCCATTCCTCAACAGGGTTCTGACCGTGGAGTTATACATATAAAGAGGCGTCCAAAGAGAAAGTCCAATGCCTGTGGATTTGTCACTGTCTGGGATAGAAGCTGGTTAGACGTGTGTGATTGTAAGCCCGGTGTGGGCAGGGATTGTCTCTTTTTGTTCTGAATGGTACTTTCCAAGCGCTTAGTACAGTGCTCTGCAGACAGCAAACATTCAATAAATATGACTGAATAAATGAATAAATGACTGAAAATTTATTGTTTGGGCGAAATCATGTAATAGTGGAATGAGCATGTGACTGGGAGTCATGGGATTTGAAAGGTCTTCCCGGTTCTGCCACCGGCCTGCTGAATCACCTTGGTTCAGCCATGTAACCTCTTTGGGTCTCTCTGTAAATTCGGGATTCAATATCTGCTCTCTCTTTCTCTTACAGTCTGAGTTCCTGTGGATCAGGAAACGTGTCCGATCTGATTAGTTTATTTCCACTGCAGGACTTGGCAGTCTTCTGCAAGTAAATTCTTAATAAATTCAATAATGATAATAGCAGTAATTCTAGGAATTTTAAAATCACTCTTGGTGTTTATGAAAATCAGAAAATCAGAGGGTGACAAGGGAGAAGGGATGTAATCATGGAAACTGTAGCTCACATTTGACTGCCTGTTTACTTGTTTTGATGCCTGTCTCCCTCTTCTAGACCGTGAGCCCGTTGTGGGCAGGGGTTATCTCTATTTCTTGCTGAAGTGTACTTTCCAAGCGCTTAGTACAGTGCTCGGCACACAGTAAATGCTCAATAAATACGATTGAAAGAATGAATTAATTTGATCAAATATTTGTCTCGAATCCATTCGTTCATCAATCTACCCATCCGTCCGACCGTCCATCAGTCCATCTGTCTGTCTGTTCACTCATCTTTCTGTCCATCCATCCATCCATCCACCCACCCATCTATCCATAATAACAATAATAATAGTCGCATTTATTAAGCACTTACTATGTGCCAGGCACTGTACAAAGTGCTGGGGCATATGCAAACTAATCAGGTTTCACAAATTCCCTATCCCACATGGTGCTCACAGTCTCAATCCTCCTTTTAAAGAGGTAACTGAGGTACAGAGAACTGAAATGCCTTTCCTAAGGTCACACAGCAGACACTCCACCCTTCCATCTATCCATCCATCCAACAGTCCATCCACGCATCCATCTATCAATCCATCCATCCATCAATTAAAAATCATTGTTATTTGTTGAATGCATCGTGCCTGTAAAGTACTGTAGTGAAACCTACAGAGAGATAAAAATAAATTAAATACCATCCCTGCTTTCCAAGAGCTTAAAATCTAAGAGGGGAGATAGAGATAGAATTAATTCATGAGAGGACAAGGACGAGAATGGAAAGAATGCTAAATAGGTGAGTAAGTGCTTAAACAGTACATTTTACAAATGCCCCTATGTACAAAACTAGGATGGCGGGTGTGAATGCAAAAATGGAAAAGTGGCCCTAGATGCTGATTGGTAACTGGGAGAAAATGACATATGGAGAAGAGAAATGGATCGTGTGAGGCATCGTGGAAGTGGTGGGATGACACAGGAGCTTTGAAGATGGGGAAAGCTGTGCTCTGATGGACTGGAAAGGGGAAGGAGGAAATGCGGGCTGACCGATTATTTCTCCATTTTCCATCACTGAGATATATTGAAAGGGGACAGGGCCATTCAGGGGAGAGAATGCAGTGACCTCCTCACCCCAGTTTGGTACAGTGGCTCAGCTCTGAAATATAAGAGGACGAACCCTAGGCTACAACCTATTCCTTCTGAAATCAGGGATTTTCCCGTCGTGTACAACCACCCAGTATCAGTGATTACTTCCCATCACCCTGTTCTCAGAGCCTCACAGCCCCTCCCAAACTGATAATAATAACAACAATAACAATAATTGCATTTGGTAAGCGCTTGCTATGTGTCAAGCACTATTCTAAGCGCTGGGGAAGATATAATATATTCAGGTTGTCCCACCTGGGGTTCACACTCTTATTCCCCATTTTCCAGATGCGGTAACTGATGCCCAGAGAAATTAGGTGGCCTGCCCATGGTCACACAGCAAACAAGTGGCAGAGCCGAGATTTTAAACCACATCCTCTGACTCCCAAGCCCGTGCTCTTGCCACTAAGCTATGCTGCTTCTCATGCTGCTTCTCTGGGTTGGTCCCCCAGGCCAGCCCATGGGAGAGTCTTAAATCCATCTATTTAGCGTCATTTCTCGTTCTTTCTAGATTTGCAATCAGAAGACGTCAGAAAATACAACTGATTAAATAACAGATTGATTGTTTGAGGTCATCAACAAGATGAAACCATGAGAAGTAGCGTTGGCTAGTCGACAGAGCATGAACCTGGGAGTTAGTATGACATGGGTTCTAATCTCGGTTCTACTACCTTCCTGCTGTGTGACCTTGGGCAAGTATCTTCACTTCTCTGGGCTTCAGTTCCCTCACCTGTAAAATGGGGACTGAGACTGTGAGCCACATGTGAGACAGGGACTCTGTTCAACCTGTTGAGCTTGTATCGACTCCCAGCACTTAGTATAGTGCCTGGCACATAATAGGCGCTTATCAGGTACCACTGAAGGAAAAGAAGAAGGTGAAGCTCCCACCCGTTGACCCAAATGATCGCTAACAGCAGGAACCGTTAGGATGCTGTTGCCATGGGAACCCTGCAGATAAGTGCAATCACAGTATCCTCATCAATGTGGGGACTCAAAGAACGTGAGGACGAGCCAACATGATCCGGTCCCCTGGGTACCCCCATCGGAGCAGCGCTGGTTTTATCTAAGGGGACAAGGGCCCTGTCTGGAAAACATGTCTCAGTGCCCACGGGAAATCAGAGAGGGGCTGATGGCCCCTCGCTGTCCCTCCGTTGAGGCTCTATCTAGGGGTTCGAGGCGAGAAGTGGGACCCGCTCAGCCCAGATAGGGTCAGGGTTCCCCCGCCCCTCGATGGCCCTGTGAGAGTGACCAGGGGTGGGGTGGGACAGAGAGAGACCATCAGGCACATCTATGTGAGTGTGAGGGTCACTCTGGGTAGACGTTCATACACGACGTCCAGGGTGGAGCTGGAACCATGGCTGCATACGCAAATAGAGAGAAAACATTTGCCCCTGCGATACCCCCTGGTCCCTTCCATCCACGGCCCAAACCCCGGCTACCATGGCTGACGGGCTAAGACATTATGGCATGGCTGCAGCCCCGTGCTATAGTGACTTTAAATATCATCTAAACCCTCCGTGCAGGGACAAGAGCGTATGACAGTGATGGCACCATCCAGATGCTTCATCACCAATTCCTCTCACAGGACTTCCCCCACCAAATCGTGGGCAAATGTAGTAGAGAATTAGTGTGCCTAGCAGAGCACGGGCTGGCAGTCAGTGGACTTGGGTTCTAAGAACGACTTCCCCTCTTTTTATATTTTATGGTGTTTCTTATGTACTTACTATATGTCAAACATTGTTCTAAGCACTGGGCACGTTAATCATGTTCGACACAACCCCTGTACCTCATGGGGCTCACAGTCTGAGCCAGACGGAGAACAGGAGACCTGAGTCACAGAGAAGATAAGTGACTTGCCCAAAGCCACACAGCAAGCAATTGGCAGAGCTGGAATTAGAGCCGAGGCCCATGTTCTTTCCACTGGGCCAGACTGCTTCTCTTCTGGGTGATTTGGGGCAGGTCACTTCGCTTCTCTGTGCCTCAGGTACCTCATCTGTAAGATGGGGACTAAGAGTGTGAGCCCTGCGTGGGACAGGGACTATGGTACACCCAATGTTCTTGTATTCATCCCAGAGCTTGGTACAGTGACTGTCACATACTGAGAGCTTAATAAACACCATAAGAAGAGAGGTAAAAGGCATGGTCCCTGCCCTCAAAGACTTCCCAGTCTAATAGGCTAGATAGGCAAAATGCCATTTACAACTGGGAGGTGAAAAGAATGGAACAATCGATATGTGGATGAGAAACAGCCTGGCTTAGTGGAAACCGCACGGGCAAGTGAGTCAGAGGTCGTGGGTTCTAATCCCTGCTCCTCCACTTGTCAGCTGTGTCGCTTAGGGCAAGTCACATCACTTCTCTGTGCCTCTGTTACCTCATCTGTAAAATGGGGATTAAGACTGTGAGTCCCAGGCGGGACAACCTGATTGCCTTCTATCTCCCCCAGTGCTTAGAACAGTACTTGGGACATAGTAAGCGCTTAACAAATAGTAGCATTATTATCATTATTGTTATTAGTGCTTGATAGTCATTATTTTTGAGGTTTAATGTGTGCAAAGCGCTATTCTAAGTGCTGAGGAGAGTACCCTATAAAAATTTGGTAGACATGTTCCCTGACCGCAAGGAGCTCACTGTCTCGGGGGGAAGCGAACATTAATCAGTCAACCAATCGGAGACATTTATTGAGCGATTACTTTGTGCACAGCACTGTACTAAATGCTTGGTGGAATACATTATAAAAGATTTGGTAGAAATGTTCCCTCAAGGAGCTTACAGTCTCGATTGATGAGCCTTATCTTAAGTAGCAATATCCTGAGAGTCTGTGGATGCATTAAGTCTGGAGATAGTCACTGACAGATAGTGGGAAGAAGTCATTTAGCTAAATTATCCTTCAGAAGATGGAATTCCAGAAGGTTTTTGAGGGTGTGATATCTTCGGGCTGGGGAATTGAAAAAGGTTGGATTTCCAGGCCGAAGGAAGGGTGGGAGCCAGAGGTGGGATGAGGAAGCGTCTACAGCGAGTCACAGTAAGAAGGCTCTTTTTGGAGGTTTGGTTGAAGAAAGCGAATGAGGAGAATTAGAACAGGTGGATGGCCCTGAATCCCGTGATCAGACATTCACTGAAATCAACCCAACTACAATTCGTTATTCCTCTGGACTGAAAGCTAGTTGTGGGCAGGGACTGTGTCTGTCTATTATTATACTGTACTCTCCCCAGCATTTAGCACAATGCTTTGCACAAAGTAAGCGCTTAATAAACATTACTGAGCGAATTCATTTTCCACTTTACGGCTGCTGCAATCACGATCCTTGCGCTAGAAGCTTTGTGTGTTTGTGTATGTATGTATTCATTCATTCATTCATTCAATCGTACTTATTGAGCGCTTACTGTGCGCAGAGCACTGTACTAGTTGTACTAGTTGGAAGTACAAGTTGGCAACATAATTTGTATTATGTATGTGTGTATACATACACATGTATGCGTGTGCACGCAAAGTATTGGGTAGTGGAAGCAGGGAACACGTTCAGGCAATGGGAAGGGTTGAAGACGAAGATAGGAAAAGGTCTCCCTTCATACTGTAAACTCGATGTGGGCAGTCACAGTCCAGTCACACACACACCATTTATTCATTCACTACCATCATATTGATTAAGCATTTACAGTATGTGGAGTACTGTATGAAGTGTTTGGAAGCGTTTATATAACAATAAAAGGACAAATTTCCTGCCCATAAGAGGTCATCAACTATTGAATTCCCACTTTACAGATGAGGACGCTGAGATTCAGAGATGTTAAATTCTGTGTCTGAGATCACACAGCAGGCACGGGTCAGTGTGGGGATTAGAATCGAGGTGTCTGGACTTTACGCTGTGTGCACTGTCCATAGTTCATGCTGCTTCTCTTCTATTACTACTACTAGAAATCAATTAATCAATCAATTAATGGCACTTACTGAGTGCTTACTGGGTGCAGAGAAGTGCTTGGCACAGTCCAATACAGAGTTGGTAGACTTTTTCCCTACCCACAGAAAACTTACAGTGAAGAGGGGGAGACAGGTACTAATATAAATAAAGAAATTACAAATATGGACATAGGTTCTGTGAAGTAGAGGATGGGGTGAATATGAAGCATTCAAAATGTACAGATATAACTGCATAGGTGGCACAAAAGAGAGAGGTCTTAATTAGGGAAGTCCTCTTGGTGGAAGGGTAACCTCAGTAAGGCTTTGAAAGTGAATGGTATTCTGGAGAGACACAGAAACCCATTAAGGAAGCAAAAAGAATAAGGGCTAGTTGACTCTATCTCCAATTTCCCAGAATTTCTGATGTGTACAATCTTGCCTATATATCATCAGATTATTATAACTCTCTTCCTCTGAAGAATTGCATCGTTATTAGTACACCCAACCTAAGCATTCCTGTGAGATGGCTAGAGGTAGTTGGACTTTGTCTTCAAAACCATGTCTGAAATCTGTTGCTCTGTCCCTTCTCCCCTCCTTAACTTCCATCTTCAACGGCTTACTCTCCACTGGTTCCTTCCCCTCTGCCTTCAAAAATGTCCACGTCTCTCCCATCCTAAAAAATCCCTATCTTAACCCCACCTCACCTTCTAGTTATCGCCCTATCTCCGTGCTGCCATTCCTTTCAAAACTCCTTGAACGAGTCGTCTACACGCGCTGCCTCGAATTCTGCAACACCAACTCACTCCTCGACCCCCTCCAATCTGGCTTACGTCCCCTACATTCCACGGAACCTGTCCTCTCAAAGGTCACCAATGACCTAGTGCTTGCCAAATCCAACGGCTCCTACTCAATCCTAATCCTCCTCAACCTCTCAGCTGCCTTTGACGCTGTGGACCACCCCTTTCTTCTCAACACGCTATCCAACCTCGGTTTCACAGACTCTGTCCTCTCCTGGTTCTCCTCTCATCTCTCCGGTCATTCATTCTCAGTCTCTTTTGCGGGCTCCTCCTCCCCCGCCCATCCCCTTAAAGTAGGGGTTCCTCAAGGGCCAGTTCTTGGTCCCCTTCTGTTCTCTTTCTACACTCACTCCCTTGGAGAGAGACGTTAATATACAAAAATAGGTAAAGAAGGAAAGACAAAAATGAATCCATTAGACATTTACAGAGAGGGGACTTGCAAACAGGGTGACATAGTCAAAAGCCGATCTTCTCTCATTCGCTCTCAAGGCTTCAACTATCATCTTTACGGTGATGACACCCAAATCTACTTCTCTGCCCCTGCTCTCGTTCCCTCCCTCCAGGCTCGTATCTCCTCCTGCCTGCAGGACTTCTCCATCTGGATGTCTGCCCGCCATGTAAAGCTCAACGTGTCCAAGACTGAAGTCCTTATCTTCCCTAGCAAATCCTGCCCTCTCCCTGACTTTCCCAACACTGTTGACGGCACTACCATCCTTCCTGTCTCACAAGCCCGCAACCTTGGGGTCATCCGCTCTCTCGTTCACCCCTCAAATCCAATCCATCACCAAAACCTGCTGGTCTCACCTCCGCAATATCGCCAAGATCCGCCCTTTCCTCTCCGTCCAAACCGCTGGTCTGCTCGTTCAATCTCTCGTCCTATCCCGACTGGATTATTGCATCAGCCTCCTCCCCGATCTCCCATTCTCCTGTCTCTCCCCACTTCAATCCATACTTCACGCCCCTGCCCGGATCGCCTTTGTGCAGAAACACTCTGGGCATGTTACTCCCTTCCTCAGAAATCTCCAGTAGCTATCAATCAACCTACGCATCAGGGATAAACTCCTCACCCTCCGCTTCAAGGTTCTCCATCACCTGGCCCCCTCCTACCTCACCTCCCTTCTCTCTTTCTACAGCCCAGCCCGCAGCCTCCACTCCTCTGCCGCTAATCACCTCGCTTTGCCTCGTTCTCGCCTGCCCGCCGTCGACCCCCGGCCTACGTCCTCCCCTTGGCCTGGAATGCCCTCCCTCCGCACATGCGCTCTCTTCCTCCTTTCAAAACCCTACTGAGAGCTCACCTCTTCCAGGAGGCCTTCCCAGACTGAGCCCCCTCCTTCCTGTCCCCCTTCTCCCTCTCCCCATCCCCCCACCTTACCTCCTTCCCCTCCCCACAGCACCTGTATATATGTATATATGTTTGTACATATTTATTACTCCATTCATTTATTTTACTTGTACATATTTATTCTATTTATTTTATTTTGTTAATATGTTTTGTTTTGTTGTGTGTCTCCCCTTTCTAGACTGTGAGCCCGCTGTTTGGTAGGCACCGTATGTATATGTTGCCAACCTCTACTTCCCAAGCGCTTAGTACAGTACCCTGCACACTGTAAGCGCTCAATAAATACGACTGAATGAATGAATGAATGTATAAGCACTAAACGAACCTTGTTCACTTTAAATTGATCCTTTCCTACCTTACCTCTGCCCTCTCCTCTGCCCGGCAAATTATTTTTCTTCTCTTATTGACACCCATGCCCATCACGCCCGTCAGCTCTTCCGGACATTTAACTCCCTCCTCAGGTCCCCTGTTCCTCCCCCTCCTCCATCCCTCACCCCCAACGATATGGCCACCTACTTCATTAGGAAAATTAGCACCATCAGATCTGAGCTCTCCATAGTCACCCCTCCCCCTTCTCCATCCCACCCACTCTCAAACCTCTCCTCTGCTTTCCCATCCTTCCCAGCACTATCTTCAGATGAGATCTCCTCCCTCCTCTAAAGTGCCATCCCATCCAGCTATGCTTCGGACCCCATTCCCTCTCATAAAAGGTCTCACACCTTCCCTCCTCCTCTTCTTAACTTCCATCTTCAACGGCTCACCCTCCAATGGTTTCTTCCCCTCTGCCTTCAGACATGCCCACGTTTGCCCCATCCTAAAAAATACCCTTTCTTGACCCCACTTCACCTTTCAGTTATTCCCCTATCTCCCTCCTACCTTTCCTTTCCAAATTCCTAGAAAGAGTCGTCTACACACGCTGCCTCGAATTCCTCAACTACAACTCTCTCCTAGACCCCCTCCAATCTGGCTTCCGTCCCCTGCACTCCATTGAAACCGATCTTTCAAAGGTCACCAATGACCTCCCTTTTGCCATATCCAATGGCTTCTACCTTATGCTAATCCTCCTCGACCTCTCAGCTGCCTTTGAACCTCGTCCAGTCTACATTGTCCAGTTCCCTGGGCCAGGGACCATGTGTAGTAGGGTCCTTCGACACCTCCAACTACGCATGTTCAAAATTGTCCTTCTTCTCTTCCAATTCGAACCCTGCCCGACTCCTGCTTTTTTTACTGATCTCTTTGCTTTTACTTCTATTGGCATTTCTTCATAAGCGCCTGCTATGTGCCAGGTACTGCCCTCAGGGCTGGGGTAGATTCAAGCTAATCTGTTTGTATTCACCCCTGTCCCATATGGGACTCACGGTCTTCACCTTCCCTTTTACAGTTGAGGTTACTGAGGTCCGAGAATTCATTCATTTGTTCCTTCCTCATTCATTCAATCGCAGTTATTGAGCAGTTAATCTATGCAGATCACTGTCCGCAGAGCTTGGGAGAGTACACTATAACAATAAAGAGACTCAAGTCCCGCCCACCGTGAGCTCTCAGTCTAGAGGGGACACAGACTAGAAATAGGTAAAGAAGGAAAGAAAAAAAATGAATCCATTAGACATTTACAGAGAGGGGACTTGCCCACAGGGTGACATAGTCAAAAACCGGAATTAGAGCTCTCTCCACCAGATACAGCTGCTTTCCTTTCGCCTCCTCGTAGATCGTAAAATTTTAATTCCTGTAATTGTAGTCTGAATTTCAGTGTTATGTTTAACTCAATCAGTCTATCGATCCGTCGAGCAACTGTGTTGATCTCATGCATTCTGTGAGACGAGCACCTGACTCAGCTTTTGCAGAAGTATAACCCAACAATAAAAGCGACGTATTCCCTGGCCACAATAAGCTTTCAATCTCCAGGGGTAGGCAGACAACAATTGGAATCATTACATTTTGGCATTAGAAGGAATGGCTGGGTAACCGGGACTTGAAATGAGAGGCTAGGCGTTGCCTCAGTCTTGAAGGCAAGAGGGGATTCGAGCCTGGAAGGAGGAGATGTAGATTTGAGTGTCATCTGCGTAGAGATGATAGTTGAAGCCTTGGGAGCGAATGAGTTCACCAAGGGAGTGAGTTTAGAGGAGTACAGAAGGGTACCAAGAACTGACCAGTGAGGTTCCTTCCCTTCTACCTTCAAACATGCCCACGTCTTCCCCATCCTAAAAAAACCCACTTTTGACCCCACCTCTCCTTTTATTTATCGCCCTATCTCCCTCCTACCATTCCTTTACAAATTCCTTGAACGAGTCGTCTACACGCGCTGCCTTGAATTCCTCAACACCTCGACCTTTCCTCGAGCCTCTCCGATCTGGCTTCCGTCCCCTACATTCCACGGAAACCGCCCTCTCGAAGGTCAGCAATGACCTCCTGCTTGCCAGATCCAACGGCTCCTACTCTATCATAATCCTCCTCGAACTCTCAGCTGCCTTCGACACTGGACCACCCAAGTTGGATAGTGTGTTGAGGAGAAAGGGGTGGTCCAACTTGGATTCACAGACTCTGTCCCCTCCTGGTTCTCCTCTTATCTCTCCGGCCATTCATTCTCAGTCTCTTTTGCGGGCTCCTCCTTCCCCTCCCATCTCGTTACTGTAGGGGTTCCTCAAGGCTTCAGTTCTAGGTCCCCTTTCTGTTCTCTATCTACATTCACTCCCTTGGTGAACTCATTCACTCCCACGGCTTCACGGCTATCATCTCTACGCTGATTACCCCCAAATCTACATCTCTGCCCCTGCTCTCTCTCCTTTTCCTCTGGCTCTTGTCTCCTCCTGCCTTCAAGACATTTCTATCTGCATGTCTGCCCGCCATCTAAAGCTCAATATGTCCAAGACTGAAGTCTTTATCTTCCCTCCCAAACTCTGCCCTCTCCCTGAGTTTCCCATCACTGTTGACGGCACTACCATCCTTCCCGTCTCACAAGCCCACAACCCTGGTGTCATCCTGGACTCCACTGTCTGGTTCACCCCTCACAACCAATCTTTCACCAAAACCTGCCGGTCTCACCTCCGCAACATCGCCACGATCCGCTCTTTCCTCTCCCATCCAAACTGCTGCCCTGCTGGTTCAGTCTCTCATCCTATCCCGACTGGATTACTGCATCAGCCTCCTCTCTGATCTCCCATCCTCCTGTCTCTCCTCACTTCAATCTAAACTTTACGCAGCTGCCCGGATCATCTTTCTGCAGAAATGCTCTCGGCATGTTACTCCCCTTCTGAAAAATCTCCAGTGGCTACCAATCAACCTAGGCATCAGGCAAAAACTCTCGGCTTCAAGGCACTCCATCACTTCGCCCCCTCCTACCTCACCTCCCTTCTCCCATTCTACAGCCAGGCCCGCACCCTCCGCTCCTCTACCGCTACCCTCCGCACTGTGCCTCGTTCTCGACTGTCCCGCCGTCGACCCCCGGCCCATGGCCTCCCCCTGTCCTGGAATGCCCTTCTTCCGCACATCTGCCTAGCTAGCTCTCTGCCTCCCTTCAAAGCCCTACTGAGAGCTCTCCTCCTGGCCTTTCCAGACTGAGCCCCCTCCTTCCTCTCCTCCTTTTCCCCCTCTCCAACCCTCCCGCCCTACCTCCTTCCCCTCCCCACAGCACCTGTATATGTGTTTGCACATGTTCATTACTCTATTTTACTTATACATATTTACTATTCTATTTATTTTATTTTGTTAATACGTTTTGTTTTGTTGTCTGTCTCCCCCTTCTAGACTGTGAACCCGCTGTTGGTTAGGGGCCGTCTCTATAGGTTGACAACTTGTACTTCCCAAGTGCTTAGTACCGTGTTCTGCACAGAGTAAGCGCTCAATAAATACGATCGAATGATTGAATGAAAGAATAAGGAACCCCTACACTATGGGGATGGGACGGGGAGGAGGAGCCCGCGTAGTAGACTGAAAATGCACGGCCAGAGAGATGAGGAGAACAAGGACAGGACAGGGTCCGTGAAGCCGAGATTGGATAACGTGCTGAGAAGAAGGGGATGGCAGCAGCCCTGGGCAAAGCCGCCCTTTTCATGCTGGATATCGGCTACCTGAGCCTTCAGAGAGCCCCCCACCGCCCTCGCGACAGGCCGTGGGGCACAACAGGGATGGAAGATCGGTAAGCAGAGGAGATCGCTGTCCAGAAAGAGCATTAGAATACGCCCCCCAGAGCTCTTTGTGCCTCAAGCCTCTACAGGACGCTCAGGCCGGGGTCTGATTTCCTGGATCGGTGCCTGGCCTGAACTCCATTGGGTTCTCACGGAGAGCGCCGTGTAATAATGAGGGTTCGATTCCGTGGGAGTATTTTGGGGAGGGCCAAGGGCAGCTGCCTCTACCAGCGGGGAACGGGCTTATGCAATGAAACGCCTCCCGCTTTAAGGGTCCGACGTTTAATACATGGGCCAGCTCAGTTCCCTGGAGGTTGTTTGTGTGGTAAACTCTCCCCTGAGTGAATGGGATGAAAGGAGCCCGATGTGAACGAGTTTGGGGTCTCTGTGTTCTCCGCACTACAGCCCACAGGGAGTGGTACAATTACTTAAAAATGCCATAATTACAATCTATCTCAATCGGAAAACTTTCTAAACAACCACCTCCCTCAAATTCCGCGCCCTGGCCCAAGGCCTCGGCCCCCACGCCGGGCACGATGGTAGTTCGGGAAGCGGAGGTGAACGGCAGTCAAGAGTGAGCGTCCGACTACGACTCCTAGACGTCTTTGTGCCCCGATCCGCCGCGCCACTCTTCCCCACACCGCGATATGTCTGGAGTGTTCGGTTGGGTGCCTGGGCCGGCTTCGGTCGCCTCCTTTTTCTTTCAATGATATTGGCTCAGCGATTACTCTTGGCCCATAGCAGGTGTGGGGACCGTACGACCAGAGCACAGGCAGCCTGCGCCCCATATCAGGGCTCTCAGACTGCGGAGGTGAGTTCATCCTCATGTTTACAGGTATGGCACCTGAGCCACACAGATTCCACAGTGTCTTGGCCAAGGCCACACAGTACAAAAGTGTCACAACCAAGAATTGGTCCCAGTTCTGCCAAATCCCAGCCCTAAGCCCTTTCCAACTCCCTTCGCTACTTCTCGAAGGTGGTGCGAAATTGCTTCGATGGCGGCGGGGCTATGGGAATCCAAAGGAGACGGCCGGGGCCTGACGAATTCGGGCAGCGGTCCTCTGGTGACAACTCGCGAATATTACATCGGCGAACATCCGATTCTTCAGTCCTTTTGTACTTCGTCATCCTCTGTGACGTCCTACTACTGGGAAAATGTATTTTTAGTCCCTCCTCTCGTCTACCTTGTCCTGTTACTTGGTCCAGGGACCCTCTGTCACCTCTAACTCCACTTGTAGAAACCCGTCCTCGTTCTCCTCCTATTCGAACCCTGTCCCGGCACCTACTTTTTTCTGGTCTCTTAGTTTTTTTCTTCTACTGCGAGTTCTTCATTAGAGCTTGCTATGTACCAGGTACTGTCCTCGGCGCTGGGTTAGACTCAACCTAATCTGGTTGGACACACCCCTGCCCCACATGGGACTCACCGTCTTCACCTTTCCCTTTACAGAAGAGGTAACTGAAGGCCCGAGAAATCATCCATTTGTTCCTTCCTTCCTTCATTCAGTCGCAATGATTGAACTCTTAGTATATGCACAGCACTGTCCACAGAGCTTGAAAGAGTACACTATAAAAATAAACAGACACAATCTCCGTCCACATTGAACTCGCTGTTTAGAAGGGTGGACAGAAGTTAATATACAGAAATAGATAAAGAAGGAAAGGAAAAAAAATGAATCAGACATTTACAGTGAGGGGACTTGCCCACAGGGTGACATATTCAAGAGCTGGAATTAGAGGTCCCGCCGTTAGATCCAGCTGCTTTCCTTTCGCATCACAATAGATCGTACGGCTTTCCTTCCTGTCTCACTAGTCTGAATTTCGGTGTTGTGTTTGACTCAATCAATCGATAGATCTTTCGAGCAATCCTGTTGATTGAGTGCATTCTCTGCATCGAGCACTGTACTCAGATTTTGCGGGAGTACAACCCAATAATAAAAGCCACACATTCCCTGGCCACAACGAGCTTTCAATCTCCAGGGGAAGGCAGTCATAAATAGGAATCAGTTCCTTCCGGCTAATGACTGAAGGGCTGGGGAACTGCTGGTTGCGGGAAGACGCTCAGCAAAACACTGGCACAGCCGCCCTTTGCTAGGCTGAATATCAGCTCCCCGAGCCTTCTGTAAGCCCCAGAGCGGCCTCGAGACAGGCCGTGGGGCACGATGGAAATGGTACTGCGGTAGGTGGAGGCGATAGCATTCCAGAGAGAGCATCAGACTCCCAGAGGTTTTGGGCCTTCACTCTCCACAAGACCCTCCCGCCAAGAGCTGATTGACTAGGACTAGACCCTGGCCTAGGCTCCATGGGGATCTGAGGGAGAGCGCCGGGTAGTAATGAGGGTTCTCTCCCATGGGTGAATCATGGGGAGGGCCAAGGGCAGCTTTCTGGACCAGCGGGGTGCGGGCCCATTCCAATGAAACCCCTCCCGATTCAAGGGGCCGGCATTCAACACATGGCGCCGCTTAGTGTCCTGGCGGTTTATTATGCGGTAAACTCTCCATTAAGCCGCTGAGCCCTATTTGGACCTAGTTTGGTGTCTCTGTGTTCTTAACACTACACCTCACAGGGAGTGGTAACAAATACTTAAAAAATCCCAAAATTATTATAAATCCCAAACGGAAAAAGCGCTATACAACCGCCGCCAGCGCCTTCCAAGCTGTTGTCCGTGACCTCGGGCCCCACCGCTGGACACGATGAGATTGGTAGTTCGGGAGTCGGAGGTGAATGCCAGTCAAGAGCGAGCGTCAGACTACGGCTTCCAGTAGTCTTTGTGCCCCGATCTGTTACGCCACGCTCCCTCCTACTACAAGTCGACCGGTTTGTTTGGGTTGGTACCTGGGCTGGTCTCTATCGTCTCTGCCTTCTCGCAGTGCTGTTGATTCAGGTATTACTCTTGGCCAATCGCGGGTGTGGAGACCGTACGGCCAGAACAGAAGTGAAGCGGCCTGTGACCCACATCGGTGCTCGGAGCCTGTGGATGAAAGTTAACACGCAGTTCATCCTCAGGTTTTCAGGTGTGGCTGCTGAGACACATGGATTCCAGAATGCCTTGGCCAAGGTCACAAAGCAAAAAAGTGTCACAGTCAGGACTTGGTCCCAGGTCTGCCACATCCCAACTCTGCACCCTTTCCAACTCTCTTCGCTCCTTCTCGAGGGTAATATGAGGTTGCTTCGATGGTGGCGGGGCTCAGGGAATCCAGAAGGGCTGGCTGGGGCCAGACGAATTGGGGCAGCTGCCGTCTTGTGGCAACTCTCGATGTTCTAGTCCTTTTATACTTCGTCATCCTTTATGACGTCCTACTACTGGGAAAATATATTTTTGTCCCTCCTCCTGTCTACCTTGTCCAGTTCCTTGGGCCAGGGACCATGTGTACTAGGGCCCTCCGACACATCCAACTCACATGTTCTAAATCGTCATTCTTCTCTTCCAATTCGAACCCTGTCCCGGCACCTACTTTTTCCTGGTCTCTTAGTTTTTTCTTCTACTGATATTTCATCATACGTGCTTGCTTTGTGTCAGGTATTGTCCTCGGCGCTGGGTTAGAATCAAAATAATCTGATTGGACACACCCCTGTCCCACATGGGACTCACGGTCTTCACTTTCCCTTTTACAGATGTGGTAACTGAGGCACCGAGAATTTATCCATTTGTTCCTTCATTCATTCATTCATTCAATCGCAAGGACTGAGTGCTTACTGTATGCAAAGCACTGTCCTCAGATCTGTGAAAATTACTCTATAACAATAAACAGACTCAATCGCCGCCCACAGTGAGCTCACAGTCTAGAGGGGAAGACAGATGGTAATATACAGAAATCTATAAAGAAGGAAAGAAAAAAATGAATCAATTAGACATTTGTAGAGAAGGGCCTTGCCCACAGGGTGACATAGTCAAGAGCCAAAATTAGAGCTCTTGCCACCAGAACCAGGCCCTTTCCTTTAGCATTACTGTAGATCGCACGAGTTTTTTCCTGTATCGCAAGTCTGAATTTTGTTGTTGTGTTGGACTCAATCAATTTATCGATCCTCTGATTAATCGTGTTGCTAGAGTGCATTCTGTGTATCAAGCACTGTACTCAGCTTTTGTGGGAGTACAACCCAACAATAAAAGGGACACATTCCCTGGTCACGATGACATTTCAGTCTCCAGCGGGAGACAGACACCAATAGGAATCAATTAATTGCGGCTATAGACGAAAGTTCCGGGGAGTTGTGGGTTGCGGAGAAAGTCCCAGCGCGGCCGCAGCGCTGCGGAAAGAACGCTATTTGCCAGGCTGATTATAGGCTGCAGGAAACTCTTGCGAATCCCCAACGGCCGCAAGACAGTTCGCGGGGCACGACAGGGATGGTGGTTCTGTAGGGGGAGGCTATAATCGTCCAGAGAGAGCATCAGAATACGACTCCCTGAGGTCTTTGGGCCTTGAGCCTCCACAGCACCCTCCGCCAGGCTCTCACTGACCGGGTCGGTGACTGAACTGGGATTCATGTGGATCTGACGGAGACCGCGGGTACTAACGAGAGTTCGCTCCCGTCGGAGCATCTTGGGGAGGGCCAAGGGCAGCTGCCTGAACCAGCGGAGAGCGGGCTCATGCCAATAAAATGCCTCCCGATTAAAGGGGTCCGCCTTCAGTACATGGGGCTGCTCAGTGCCCTGCGGTGGGTTTTGTGGTAAACCCTCCGGTGAGCGAATGGGATGAAGGGTACCCGATTCGGACCGAGTTTGGGATCTCTATGTTATCTGCGCTACATCTCCCAGGGAGTGGTAGCAAGTACTTAAAAATACCATAATTACTATCAGTCTCAATCAGAAAATGTTCTAAAAAAAGCCGCCCACGCTTTCCGCGCTCTGGCCCACGCCCTCAGGCCCAGCCGCTGGGCACCATGTGACTGGTTGTTCTGGAGGTGGAGGTGAATGCCAGTCAAGAGCGAGAGTCAGAATATGACTCCCAGAATCCTTTGTCTCCGATCCGCCACTCCACGTTCCCTCCCACCGCGACACGGCCAGATTGTTTGGGTGGGTGCCTGGGCTGGCCTCTGTCGCCTCCTCTTTCTTGCAGTGCAGTTGGTTCAGTCATTCCTCTTAGTCAATCCCGGTTGTGGAGACCGCAGGACCAGAGCAGAGGCAGCCTGCCTCCCATATCAGGGCTCGCAGCTTGGGGAAGAGAGTTAATACGTAGCTCCTCCTCAGGTTTACAGGTGTGGCAGCTGAGGCACACAGACTCCCGAGTGTCTTGGCCAAGGTCACACAGCACAAAAGCGTCACAACCGAGACGTGGTCCCAGTTCTGCCCCATCCCAGTCTTGTGCCCTTTCCAACTCCCTTTCCTGCTTCTCGAGCGTGGTGAGAGGTTGTTTGGATGGCGGAGGGGCTCTGGGAATCCGGAGGAGGAGGCCAAGGTCAGACGATTCCGGGCGGCTGCCCTCTGGTGGCAACTGTCGAGTATTACCTCGGCGCTAAACCGATGTTTCCGTCCTTTTGTACTTCGTCATCCTCTATGACATCCTCCCACTTGGAAAATATATTTTTGTCCCTCCTCCCGTCTACATTATCCTGTAGCTAGGGCCAGAGACCATGTGTGCTAGGACCCACCGACACCTCCAACTCCACATGTCCAAAACCGTCCTCCTTCTCTTCCAATTCGAACCATGTCCCGGCACCTGCCATCTTATTGGTCTCTTGTTTTTTTCTTCTACTGGTATTTCTTCATAAGCGCTTGCTATTTACCAGGTACTGTCCTCAGCGCTGGAGCAAATTCAAGCTAATCTGGTTAGACACACTTCTGTGCCACATGAGACTCACGGATGTCAGCTTCCCTTTTACCTATGAGGTAACCGAGGCCCGAGAATTCATTAATTTGTCCATTCACACATTTATTCAATCGCAATGATTGAGCGCTTACTGTATGCAAAACGCTGTCCTCAGAATTTGGGAGATTACACTAAGACAATAAACAGATTCAATTTCCGCCACAGTGAGCTCTCATTCTAGAATTAGAGACAGATATTAGTATGCAGAAATAGGTAAAGACGGACAGAAAAAAATAAATAAATCAGACATTTACAGAGAGAGGACTTGCCCACAGGGTGACATAGTCAAGAGCCAGAATTAGAGCTCTTGCCACCAGATCCAGATCCGTTCCTTTCGCATCACTGTAGAACGAACGATTTTCCTTCCCGTATCAAAGGTCTGAATGTCGGTGTTGTGTTTGACTCAATCGATCGATCCTTAGAGCTATTGTGTTGATTGAGTGTATTCTGTGCTAGAGGCACCTGACTCAGCTTTTAAGGGAGTACAACCCAACAATTCATTCATTCATTCATTCAATCGTATTTATTGAGCACTTACTGTGTGCAGAGCACTGTACTAAGGGCTTGGGAAGTTCAACTTGGCAACATATAGAGACGGTCCCTACCCAAAAGTGGGCTCAAATTCCAGAAGGGGGAGACAGACAACAAGACAAAACATATTAACAAAATAAAATAAATAGAATAGTAAATATGTACAAGTAAAATAAATACAGTAATAAATATGTGCAAACATATATACAGGTGCTGTGGGGAGGGGAAGAAGGTAGGGTGGGGAGATGGGGAGGGGGAGAAGAGGGAGAGGAAGGAGGGGGCTCAGTCTGGGAAGGCCTTCTGGAGGAGGTGAGCTCTCAGTAGAGCTTTGAAGGGAGGAAGAGTGTTAGCTTGGCCGATGTGCGGAGGGAGGGCATTGCAGGCCAGGGGGAGGAGGTGGGCCGGGGGTCGACGGAGGGACAGGCGAGAACGAGGCACAGTGAGGAGATTAGCGGCAGAGGAGCGGAGGGTGCGGGGTGGGCTGTAGAAGGAGAGAAGGGAGGTGAGGTAGGAGGGGGCGAGGTGATGGAGAGCCTTGAAGCCGAGAGTAAGGAGTTTTTGCTTGATTCGTGGGTTGACAGGCAACCACTGGAGATTTTAAAGAAAAGGAGTGACATGCCCAGAGCGTTTCTGTATAAAGATAATCTGGGCAGCAAAGTGAAGTGTAGACTGAGGCGTGGAGAGACAAGAGGATGGGAGATCAGAGAGGAGGCTGATGCAGTAATCCAGTCGGGATAGGATGTGAGATTGAACCAGCAGGGTAGCAGTTTGGATGGAGAGGAAAGAGCGAATCGTGGCGATGTTGTGTAGGTGAGACCGGCAGGTTTTGGTGATGGATTGGATGTGAGGGGTGAACGAGAGAGTGGAGTCGAGGATGACACGAAGGGTGCGAGCTTGTGAGACGGGAAGGATGGTAGTGCCATCAGCAGTGATGGGAAATTCAGGGCGAGGGCAGGGTTTGGGAGGAAAGATAAGGAGTTCAGTCTTGGACATATTGAGTTTTAGATGGCGGGAACACATCCAGATGGACATGTCCTGAAAGCAGGAGGAGACACGAGCCAGAAGAGAGGGAGAGAGAGCAGGGGCAGAGATGTAGATTTGGGTGTCATCTGCGTAGAGATGAGAGTTGAAGCTGTGGGAGCTTATGAGTTCACCAAGGGATTGAGTATAGATAGGGAAAAGAAGGGGACCCAGAACTGACCCTTGAGGAACCGCGACAGGAAGAGGATGGAAGTGAAGGAGGAGCCCGCGAAGGAGACTGAGAATGAACAGCCGGAGCAGGAGAATGAGGAAAGGAAGGAGTCTGTGAAGCCAATGTTGGACAGAGTGTTCATTCATTCATTCATTCAATCGTATTTATTGAGCGCATACTGTTTGCAGAGCACTGTACTAAGCGCTTGGGCAGTACAAGTTTGCAACATATAGAGACGGTGCCTACCCAACAGCTGGCTCACAGTCTAGAAAGGTGAGACAGACAACAAAACAAAACATATTAACAAACTAAAATAAATAGAATAAATATGTACATATAAAATAAATGAATATAGTAATAAATAAGTACAAACATATATACATATATACAGGTGCTGTGGGGAGGGGAAGGAGGTAAGGCGGGGAGATGGGGACGGGGAGGAGGGGGAGAGGAAGGAGGGGGCTCAGTCTGGGAAGGCCTCCCAGAGGAGATGAGCTCTCAGTAGGGCTTTGAAAGGAGGAAGAGAGCTAGCTTGGCGCATGTGAGGAGGGAGGGCATTCCAGGCCAGGGGGAGGACGTAGTCCGGGGATCGACGGTGGGACATGCGAGAACGAGGTGCAGTGAGGAGATTAGTGGCAGAGGAGCAGAGGGTGCTGGCTGGGCTGTAGAAGGAGAGAAGGGAGGTGAGGTAGGAGGGGGCGAGGGGATGTAGAGTTTTGAAGCCGGGGGTGAAGAGTTTATGCCTGATGCGTAGGTTGATTTGTAGCCACTGGAAATTTTTGAGGAGGGTAGTAACATGCCCAGAGCGTTTCTGGACAAAGACGATCCGGGCAGCCGCGTACAGTATGGATTGAAGTGGGAAGAGACTGGAGGATGGGAGATCAGAGAGGAGGCTGATGCAGTAATCCAGTCGGGATAGGAAGAGCGATTGAACGAACAGGGTAGCGGTTTGGATGGAGAGGAAAGGGCGGATCTTGACAATGTTGCAGAGGTGAAACCGGCAGGTTTTGGTGACGGATTGGATGTGAGGGGTGAACGAGACAGTGGAGTCGAGGATGACCCCACGGCTGCGGGCTTGTGAGACGGGAAGGATCGTAGTGCCGTCAACAGTGATGTGAATGTCAGGGAGAGGGCAGGGTTTGGGAGGGAAGATAAGGAGTTCAGTCTTGGACATGTTGAGTTTTAGGTGGCGGGCAGACATCCAGATGGAGATGTCCTGAAGGCAGGAGGAGATACGAGCCTTGAAGGAGGGAGAGAGAGCAGGGGCAGAGATGTAGATTTGGGTGTCATCAGCGTAGAGATGATAGTTGAAGCCGTGGGAACGAATGAGGTCACCAAGTGAGTGAGTGTAGATAGAGAACAGAAAGGGACCAAGAACTGACCCTTGAGGAACCCCTACAGTAAGGGGATGGGAGGAGGAGGAGCCCGCAAAAGGGACCGAGAATGAATGGCCGGAGAGATAAGAGGAGAACCAGGAGAGGGCAGAGTCTGTGAAGACTTGGTTGGATAGCGTGTTGAGAAGGGGGTGGTCCACAGTGTCGAAGGCAGTTGAGAGTTCGAGGAGGATTAGGATAGAGTATGAGCCGTTGGATTTGGCAAGCAGGAGGTCATTGGTGACCTTTGAGTGGGCAGTTTCTGTGGAATGTAGGGGACGTAAGACAGTTTGGAGGGAGTCGAGGGTGGAGTTGTCGTTGAGGAATTCGGGGCAGTGCGTGTAGACGACTCGTTCAAGGAGTTTGGAAAGGAATGGTAGAAGGGGGTTAGGGTGATAACCAGAAGGTGAGGTGGGGTCAAGAGAGGGGTTTTTTTAGGATAGGAGAGACGTGGGCATTTTTCAAGGCAGAGGGGAAGGAACAAGTGGAGATTGGGCAGTAGAAGATGGGAGTTAAGGAGGGGAGAAGGGACAGAGCTAGGGATTTCAAAAGATGAGAGGGAATGGCTTCAGAAGCACAGGTGGCCGGAGTAGCACTTGAGAGGAGGGAGGAGATCTCCTCTGAGGATACTGCTGGGAAGGATGGGAGAGTAGCGGAGAGCATTGAGAGCCGGGGGGTAGGAGAAGAGAGGGGAGTGACTTTGAGGAGCACAGACCTAATAGATTTAATTTTATTAATGATGTAGGAGGCCAGATCGTTGGGGATGAGGGAAGGAGGAGGGGGAGGAACCGGGGGCCTGGGAAGGGAGTTAAATGTACGGAAGAGCAGACGGGGATGATTGACATGGCTGTCAATAAGGGAGGAGAAATAGTTTTGTCTGGTTGGGGAGAGGGCAGATATAAGGCAGGAAAGGATAAACTTGAAGTGAACGAGGTTGGCATGGTGTTTAGACTTTCGCCAGCAGCGTTCAGCAGCTCGAGCATAGGAGCAAAGGAGGCAGACAGTGGCAGTGATCCAAGGCTGTGGGTTAGTGGTGCGAGAGCGGCGAAGGGAAAGGGGAGCGAGCAAGTCGAGCTGAGTAGAGAGGGTAGAGTTGAGAACAGTAATCTCATCATGAAGATTGGGTAGAGAGGAAAGTGAGGCGAGGTGGGGTGTTAGACGCCAGAAAGATGGATAGGGTTAAGAAGGCAGAGGTCTCTGTGAGGAAGTAATATAGATTTACAGGGGAAAGGAGTGTGAGTGAGGAGGCATGTGAGAAGATTATGATCAGAGAGAGGGATTTCAGCGTTGGTGAGGGTGGAGACAGTGCAGCGGTAGGAGATGATGAGGTCGAGGGTGTGACCAAGTTGGTGAGTGGGCGAGGTGGGGTGGAGCAAGAGGTTGGCAGCGTCAAGGAGAGATAGAAGGCGGGCGGCAGAAGAGTCACCAGGGATATCCATGTGGATGTTGAAGTCTCCGAGGATCAGAGTGGGCATGGAAAAGGAGGGAAGGACGGTTAGGAAGGGGTCAAAATCGTTAAAGAAGTTGGAGGTGGGGACGGGGGGGGCGGTGGGTGATGGCGACAAGAATCTGGAGGGGGTGGTAGAGGCGAATAATGTGGGCTTCAAAGGAAAGGAAGGAAAGGGAAGGGGAAGAAGGGATAGTGCGAAAGCAACATTGGGGGAACAGAAAGAAACCGACACCTCCTCCTTTTCCGGTGAGTCTGGGGGTGTGGGAGAAGAAGAGGCCTCCACTGGAGAAAGCAGCAGAAGAGACCGTGTCGTGCGGAGATTGCCATGTTTAAGTTAGGGCGAGGAGGAGTAGAGAGCTGGAAAGGAATAGATCCAGGGTGAAAGGGAGCTTACTTATAATGGAGCGAGGTTTCCAGAGGCCACACTTGGCATCAGCCCTGGATGGAGGGGAGGGAGGGGGTAGGGTTGAGAAGAAGGGGGTGGTCCACAGTGTCAAAGCAGCTGAGAGGTCGAGGAGGATTAGGATAAAGTAGGAGCCATTGGATCTGGCAAGAAGGAGGTCATTGGTGACCTTTGAGAGGGCAGTTTCGGCGGAGTGTAGGGGACGGAAGCCAGATTGGAGGGGGTCTAGGAGAGAGTTGGAGTTGAGGAATTCGAGGCAGCGTGTGTGGACGTTTCATTCTAGGAGTTTGGAAAGGAAAGGTAGGCGGGAGATAGGGCGATAACTAGAATGGGCAGTTAAATCAAGAGAGCGTTTTTTGTAAGATGAGGGAGACGTGGGCATGTTTGAAAGCTGAGGGAAAGGCACCAGTGGAGAGTGAGCTGTTGAAGATATAAGTTAAGGAGGGGAGGAAGGAAGGTCATTGGTGATGGGAGAAAAGGGAGGAGGAATAGTGCGAAAGCGACATTGTGGTGCGAGAAGTAAGCCGACACCTCCTCCTTTTCCGGTGAGTCTGGAGGGTGGGAGGAAGGAAGGGGCGAGAGGGAGTTTTCATAAGATAAGAGGGAATGGGGTCCGAAGCACACATATATGCAGTGGCACTTAAGAGGAGGGAGGAGATCTAATCTGAAGATACTGCTGGGAAAGATGGGAGAGTAGTGGAGAGGGTGGAGAGTAGCCGAGAGGGTTGAGAGCCGGGGGGGGGGGAGATGGAGAAGGGAGAGAGGTGACTTTGGGGAGCTCAGACCTGATGGTGTTAATTTTACTAATGAAATAGGAGGCCAGATGGTTGGGGGCGTGTGATGGAGGAGGGAGAGGGACGGGGGCCAGAGGAGGGAGTTAAATGTCTGGAACAGCTGACGGGGGTAATAGGCATGGGTATCAATAAGGGAGGAAAAATAGTTTTATCTAGCAGAGGAGAGGGCAGAGTTAAGGCAGGAAAGGATACATTTAGAGTGAACAAGTTTGGCCTGGTGTTTAGACTTTCGCCAGCAGCGTTCAGCAGCTCGAGGAAAAGAGCGAAGGAGTGGCAGTGATCCAAATCTGCGGATTAGTGGTGCGAGAGCGGCGAAGGGAAAGGGAAGTGAGCGAGTTGATTTTAGTAGAGAGGGCGGAGGTGAGAGCAATAATCTGGTCATCACGAGAAGGTAGGGAGGCGAGGTGGGATGTGAGGCTCTGAGAGAGATGGATGGGGTCGAGAAAGCAGAGGTCTTTGTGGGGTAGTAATATAGATTTTCAGGGGGAGGAGTGTGAGTGAGGAGGCAGGTGAGGATGTTATGATCAGAGAGTGGGACTTCAGAGTTGGTGAGGGTGGAAATAGTGCAGCGGTAGGAGATGATGAGGTCGAAGTTGTCACCAAGTTGGTGAGTAGGCGAGGTGGGATAGACCAGGAGGTTGGCAGAGTCAAGGAGAGACAGAAGGCGGGCGGCAGAGGAGTCAACGGGGACACCCATGTGGATGCTGAAGTCTCCGAGGATCAGAGTGGGCATGGAAAAGAAGAGAAGGAAGGTGAGAAAGGGGTCAAAACCATTTTAAATAGTTGGAGGTGGGACCAGGGATGCGGTAGATGACAGATGCAAGAATCTGGAGGTGGAGTAGAGACAAATGATGTGGGCTTCAAAGGAGGGGAAGGAAAGGGAAAAGGGAGGAGGAATAGTGCGAAAGCGACATTGTGGTGCGAGAAGTAAACCGACACCTCCTCCTTTCTCGGTGAGTCTGGCGGGTGGGAGAAGAAGAGGCCTCCTCTGGAGAGAGCAGCAGACGAGACTGTGTCATCCGCAGTGAGCTAAGTTTCGGTAAGGGTGAGAAGGAGGAGAGCGCGGGCAGGAAACAGGTCAGGAATGAAAGGGAGCTTACCTGTAATGGAGCGGGGGTTCCATAAGCCACACTTGGCAGCAGCTATGGAGGGAGGGGAGGGAGGGGAGGGGAAATGGTGCGAGGGGTGGGAACGGTTTGGATGGGAATGAGTTGGCGAGGGCCTTGGCGGGGAGAAGGGGAAGAGGGGACGTGATGAGAAAGGAAAACTGGGATGCGGGCGAGGAGGGGAAGGAGGGGCGTTGCTCCCCATGGTTTCGGGGGCAACGCTCGGGTTCTTACCCTCTCCGGGTCTTCGGACGTCTCCGGACGCGGCCCGCGCGTTCATACCAGGAAGAGTCAGCCAGAGGTTCAAAGCTTGGTTGCCGTTTATTTGCTATCAGTGGTTACATGGTTGAAAGAGAGAGAGAGCGAGAGAGAGAGAGAGCGAGAGAGAGAGAGGGAGAGAGCGCGCGCATGCGTGCCCCCCCTTTGTCTTGTTCGTCTCTTATACCCCCCATTGCCCGGGGGCAGGGTTTTCTCGGGGGATGGCGTATCGAGGCTTTGACCGCCCTCCAGCCACTAGCCTAACAACAGCTCTGTCCAGTCACGAAGGGTTTGCTCTGGCTCGCCCCCAGCCACCCATTGCCAACCATCGCTGGCTGCGGATATGGCCTTGAGGTTGCCTCCGAGCCTTGCAGGTGCAAGCTTGTTTTTCTCGCCCTGGTCTCTTTATCTCCTGTTGTTGAGTCTGTTTGGCCTTGAGCCGTTGGGTACGGTTTGTGTGCACATACTGCCTGTCTCATCGCCTTCCCCCGCTCCCTACGTGTCCCCCTCCCGTTATGGCGGGGACCGCTAAGGGCGTCCGCGTAATGGGAGCATCTCGACCTCAATCTCGCGGACCACCCGGGCAACAATGGAGCAAAAGAGATGAAGGAGGCACGGGAGGCACATGAGCAAAAGCAAAAACCCCTTTTGATCCTCCCGAGGCCCATGGCCACCGGGAGGATCACATACGACCCTCCTCGGGATAACAAAGGTCTTCCGCAAAGCCGGCGCCTAAAGTAAAAGATAAGGAAAAGACAAAAACATCCAGGCAAAAAGAAAAGATAGAAAAATCCAACAGAAAAATTCAAGCACAACTGAGCACACACAGCAATCCCCCTCCTCAGCGAAACACAGCGTCCAGACGGCGCTGCATGTCCGTGACTTCAGCTTTGGACAGGCGTGTGGTCGGGGATTGTAGAAGTATCAGGGTAGATGAAGCACATCAGAGGCAGGCCTTCAGGAGCTGAAAAACACAGCACAGCAAAAAACCAAACCAGTGGCAAGACACACAAATAAGCAGCCAGACAAAATCTCACAGGACCGAGGCCCATCCGGTAGAAGTTCGACGTAGCCATAAAGCTGGGACAGTGGGTGGCTCGGAATCTTGAGAGTCAGCAGAAACCGATGGGGGAGTACAAGCAGGAGGCGAAGCATCAAAAACGGCTGGCTTCACCTGGGAGTGATGGATCCATGAGGGGCGCTCGGCAACACGAACTGCAGAAAAGGAAGACAAGAGAACCTGGAAGGGCCCCTCCCAGGATGGCTTAAGTGAACCGTTGCCGACCATGCGCTTAACCCAAACCCAATCTCCAGCGATGAGCGGATGCAGATGATCGGTGAGAGGGGTGCGCTGACGGAGGATTCCAGCAGCCTGCAGCTCAGCTAGAATTCCCTGGAGAGACAAAACATAGGCTCGCAGGGCATCATCGCCCTGGTATGGTGCATGTAAAGAACATTCAATTCCAAGTGGTCGATTCATTCATTCATTCATTCAATTGTATTTATTTAGCGCTTACTGTGTACAGAGCACTGTACTAAGCGCTTGGGAAGTCCAAGTTGGCAACACATAGAGACAGGTCGATAAATTTCAGATAGAACAGACTCAGTAAAATGTGATCCTTGATCAGAATCAATAACAGCAGGTGGCCCAAACCTGGGAATGACTTCCCGCTAGAGACATTTCACCACCGTAAGAGCAGTTGCTCGGGAGGAAGGGAAAGCCTCCATCCACCTAGTCGGGTGATCAACAATGACTAGTAAATATCGGAAATGACCAGCCCTCGGAAGTGTCACAAAATCAACCTGCAAACCCTCAAAAGGGGAATAGATCCAAGGGCGTCCCCCCCAAGGGAACCCGATGACCAGGGTGAGCACTGAAGCTCTGGCAAGTAGCACAACTGGCTGTGACACGTTTGGCAACAGGATGGATACCTGGGGCAAACCAAACTCGAAGAACTGTGGCTGCCAAGGCATCTGCACCAAAGTGAGTCTCCTGGTGAAGACCCAGACAAACTGGTCACAGTGCAGCAGCAGGCAAATTAGGGCATCCATCAGGGACCCAAAAGAGTCCGTCCCGTTCCAGTGCCTCATATTGCCGAGGCCACTCAGCTCTTTCCTTATCAGTAATCAGGGAGGGCAACAGAGTGCCAGGCATAGACGTGGGGGCCAGGCCCATAACAGGAGCTACACATACAAGGGGGGCATGCCGAGCTGCCCAACGAGAGGCCCTGTCGGCTAGGTGATTGCCCAAACTCGGGGAATCACTTCCTCGGGTGTGGGCATGCACATGCACGACAGCCACCTCGGCTGGGAGCAAGAGGGCCTGTAATAGGCGTTCTATACGATCCCCAGTAGCAACCTGACGACCCGCTGAAGTGAGGAACCCACGACTTTGCCCCAGGGCACCTGTAGCATGACAGACCCCAAAGGCATACTTAGAGTCTGTATAGATGGTCACACGCTTCCCTTTACCGAGTAATAATGCCTGTGTAAGGGCTTCAAGCTCAGCTGCCGGAGCACTGCAAGAAGCTGGGAGTGAGCCGGTCCACAGCACAGAGGTTAGGGTAACAACAGCAGCGCCGGTGAGGCGCACCCCTTGGTCCATAAAGGAGGAGCCATCTGTAAACAAAGTTAGATCAGAAGAGGACAAAGGCTCATTGCGAAGGTCAGATAGAGGAGCGACAGTTTCCCGAACTACTTTGTCACAATCGTGAATTTGGTCAGTCATGGGAGAGGACTCAAGCAGGGCAGCTGGATTCAAGGAGCCACAGCGCTCCACATGTACCTGCGGATTTTCCAATAAAGCAACTTCATATTTAGTCAGGCGTGCCACAGATAAGGCTTGGGTGGCTGCTCCATGAAGGAGGCGCACAACTTCATGCGGAGTCCGAACAACAACGGGATGTCCCAAGAGGATATCCTGAGACTTTTCAAGCAGCATTACCACCGCAGCTATGCAGCGGATACAAGGTACTTGACCTAGAATGACAGGATCAAGGGCACCTGAATAATAGGCTACTGGTCGATAGTGAGGACCAAGAGTTTGGCACAAAACACCTGAGGCTACTCCGCGGCGTTCATGAATGTACAAGTAGAACGGCTTACTGTAGTCAGGGAGTCCCAGGGCAGGGGCTGAACTCAGGCATGATTTTAGTGTCTGAAAGGCTTCTACAGCCTCGGGAGTCCAGTCCAGGGGCTCTGGGGAAGTCATTTTTAGGAGCTCAAAAGGGGTCTGGTTAACAACCCAAATTCTGGAATCCAAGCTCGACAAAACCCAGCCACACCAAAAAAACCTCTCAAGGCCCGCTTAATAGTGGGGCGAGGCATGCATTGAATAAGGCTCGCTCGCTTGGGGGCGATTGCTCTTTCTCCCGCCTGCAACATGAACCCAAGATATTTTACCTAGGGCTGACACCACTGTAGTTTCTCCCGACTAACTTTAAGACCAAGCTGATGCAAACATGCTAGGACCTGGAGGGAACCTGACGAACACAGATACTTCGTGTCCCCAGCAATAAGGATATCATTCACATACTGGAACATACTGATCCCTTTGGGTACTTTGAGGGGAGATAGGGCTCTGAACAACTCTCTCGAAAAGATAGTTGGGGAGTGAACAAAAGCCTGGGGAAGTCTCTTCCATGTTAGTTGACGACCTTCCCAGGTAAAGGCAAAAAGGTACTGGCTCTCACAGGACACCGGGATAGTAAAGAAAGCACCAGTTAGATCAATACAAGTAAAACAGGTTGCTTCGGGACTCACGAAGCTAACTACTGCCGTAGGACTAGGAACCACAGCATGCATAGGCAAAACGTAAGAGTTAATTGCACGCAAGTCCTGGACTAACCGATAAGACAGAGGGGAGCCCAGTTTTCGCACAGGCAACACAGGAGTATTACAGGAAGACTGACATTCGACTAAAATTCCCTCGTGTCTCTTCTCTTTCTCCTTCATACACACTTACGCTAACCTTCATACACATACAATTTCCTTCAGAGGCAATCTCTCCACCCATCATTCGCCCTCATGGGACACCTGCTTTGCAGGGTGTAGATGCCTCAGCAGACAATTTCCTTCAACTGCAATTGCTTCACCTTCTCTTTTCTTTCTCCTTTTCCCTCCTTCCTCCTTTATACACATACAATTCTTTTAACCATCGTCTCTTCTCTCTCAGACGAGTGAAAAAGTCATCGGAGGTTTCCCTTTCCCTCTGGATCATCCCATGGAAGGAGTCCCAATTAGGGGGTTTACAGCCCAATTCTTGGATGGCTGCCAGGAGAGTCTCTCCGGCCCTTGAAAGGCTGCACGGAGGATACCGTGCATAAGGAAGTCCACGTCCTTTAGCTCCCCCGGGTGGGAGTCCTCATAGGCCGTCATCTGTTCCCCAATAATGTTCCACCGCTCCTCCGTGATCCCGGAATCAAATATCCACGGGGAGGTCATAGTTATCTTCCCTATAAATTCCCTTATTGTTTTCAGCTCAATCTTTACCCCCTTACTTCTCAATATCTTGTAACAGTGCCGGGTGTACAATTCCTTATCTTCTGGCTTATATATGGGCAGCGATCATGCCGTCCCCATCTTCCCGCCTGACCTTTAGCTACCTGGCCTACGGGGCACTCTCCCTGGTCTTCCCAAATGGGGGTATCCGAGACCACGTTGGGCGCCACTCGTTGCTCCCCATGGTTTCGGGGGCAACGCTCGGGTTCTTACCCTCTCCGGGTCTTCGGACGTCTCCGGACGCGGCCCGCGCGTTCATACCAGGAAGAGTCAGCCAGAGGTTCAAAGCTTGGTTGCCGTTTATTTGCTATCAGTGGTTACATGGTTGAAAGAGAGAGAGAGCGAGAGAGAGAGAGAGCGAGAGAGAGAGAGGGAGAGAGCGCGCGCATGCGTGCCCCCCCTTTGTCTTGTTCGTCTCTTATACCCCCCATTGCCCGGGGGCAGGGTTTTCTCGGGGGATGGCGTATCGAGGCTTTGACCGCCCTCCAGCCACTAGCCTAACAACAGCTCTGTCCAGTCACGAAGGGTTTGCTCTGGCTCGCCCCCAGCCACCCATTGCCAACCATCGCTGGCTGCGGATATGGCCTTGAGGTTGCCTCCGAGCCTTGCAGGTGCAAGCTTGTTTTTCTCGCCCTGGTCTCTTTATCTCCTGTTGTTGAGTCTGTTTGGCCTTGAGCCGTTGGGTACGGTTTGTGTGCACATACTGCCTGTCTCATCGCCTTCCCCCGCTCCCTACGGAGGGGGTTGGAAAGGAGGGGTTAAGGGGTTGGCGCTGGTACAGACGAATTCTGCGGAGGTGGTGGGGAGGAGGGGTGGAGGCGTGAGAAAGGGAGGAAAACAGCTGGGTGGGAGGGGAAGGGGAAGGCGAGGACTGGGTAGGGCAGATGTGAGCAGGGTAATTCCTAGTTCATGGTGAGGTCAGCAAGGTAAATAACAGTACAGCTAGCAGTTAACGATTAACATGCAATAGCAATAATAAAATGAGCAGATGATGAAATCATAGAGAACGGTTAACAATTAATAGGCAAAAGCAACAATAAAATAGGCGGATGATGCCCATAGAAGAAGGTTGAAGTATTCATGGGTCAGTCAAATAATAAAGGCTAATGGCAAAGAGAGTCCAGGAGCTCTTGGCAGAATTGTCTCTGAGGTGGTGGAAGATGGAATCCTGTGGATCCTACTCCATCCACGGTTCTGGAGTAGGGCGGAACTGTTATGGGGATTCATGGGAGATGAAACGCCGGGGAAGAGGAGTAAACAACCAAATAGCAGGTTGGGCTAACTAGGTGGGAATGGGGTTGTTGCTAAAGTAACATGGTGAGAACAAGTGCTTTTTTACCAGGGGAGGGAAAAAAATCAGTCCCGTCCGGTCCATTCCTAACCCAGGGAAGGAGGGAATGGGGGCTCCCCAAAGAAGGTCGCTTATCGATCGATCCTTCAAGCAATAGTGTCAATGGAGTGCATTCTGTGCATCGAGCACTGTACTCAGCTTCTGCGGTAGTACAACTCAACGATAAAAGGGACACTTTCCCTGGCCACAATGAGCAATCAGTCTCCAAGGGGAGACAGACACCAATAGGAATCAATTTATTGCGGTTATAGACTGAAGAGCTGGGGAGCTCGGGGTTGCGAGGAGAAGCTCAGCCCTTCCACAGCGCTGCGCACAGCCGCCTTTTATCAGGCTGAATATCGGCTACCGAGCCTTCTGCGAGCAACCCAATGGCCTCGAGATAGGCCGTGGATGAAGACGGGGATGGTAGTTCTGTAGGAAGAGGCGATCGTTGTCCAGAAAGAGTATCGCCCTATGACTCCCTGAGGTCTACGGATCTCGAGCCTCCACATGACCGTCCCGCCAGGATCTGATTGACTGTGCCGGTTTTACTAACATCTCTCGATGATGTCATCACCTGGTTATTTTACTGCCGTTGCATGTTAATTGTTAACTGCTGTCTGCAATATCCTCATCTGCATTTTTTGCCATCACATAGTAGTTGTTAAGTGCTCTCTGTGATATCATCATCTGCCTATTTTATTATTGCCATAGTATGTTAATTAACTACCCTCAGTGATGCCTTCACCTACTTATATCATTGCTACTGTGTTACTGCTTCTGCATTTCAATTGCTAACCACCGGCTGTGCTGACCTCGCCATGAACTATCAATTCCCCTGCTCCCAAATGTCATTCCCATTCCTCACCTTCCCCTTCCCCTCTAGCTCTTTCCCTCCCTTTCCCCCCACCACCCCTACCCCTCACTCCGACCCAGGATACTATTACTCTATTAATTTATTTATTTTACTTGTACATACTTACTCTATTTTATTTTGTTAATATGTTTTGTTTTGTTGTTTGTCTCCCCCTTCTAGACTGTGAGCCTGCTGTTGGGTAGGGACCGTCTCTATATGTTGCCAATTTCTACTTCCGAAGCGCTTAGTACAGTGCTTTGCACACAGTAAGCGTTCAATAAATACGATTGAATAAATGAATAAATACGATTAAATGAATGAATGAATGATTACACGCTAGTTGAGCGCCTACCTCCCCAGCCGAGGATTAGCGCCTAAAGGTGCTGGCTTTGGGGCCACCAGGATCTGACCCAATCACGGTTGTCCTGGAACCGCTGAGAGTTGCTTGAAATGGCGATCTGGGAAGGTTTTACCCTCAGCGTGGGCCTGCAGGCAGTCTAGCTTCTATCCCTCCCACTGCTTTGGTTACCTCTACTCTCTTCGCGATCCAAAATTCACTGAGGTACAATCGGGAGCTCACAGAACCGCCCCCTTTCCTAGGGCAATCTCAGATCTGCCGTCCCCCTCCCCCCCCCCAACACCTTCCGGCTGTCCCGGAGTGGATTTTCTCAGAGGGCTGAGGGGCAGACGCATACTCACCCGCCATCTGTCCGTGCCTCGTCGAGAGTAGAGTTTGCGAGAGAGGGAATCCCTCGAGCTGCCCCCTCCCTCTCACAATTGTCCCCTTTTCCCCCCGGCCTCCTTACCCTCCCCTCCTCTCCTCCGCTATCTGCTTCCAGAAGCGCGGTCTACAGAGCTGCCTGGGCAGAGAAGGAAGGCAAAAGCCGGTCGGAGCACCCTGCGGAGTTTGGCCGGAATCCAGGACCCAGTCCGAGGGGGCTGATCCTGGAGCCGCGCGCTCGCTCCGAGTGAGTTTAGGACCACCAGCCCCTGTATTGTCTTTTTCCCTTCCGCTCCCACCACCTCCGACCACCCGCGTCGGACTCCCGAGGATGAGGAGACCCTCCCGCCCCCGTCCCCGACTCCCCCATTCCCTGTCCTTTCCGCTAAAGCCATCACCGCTCAGGACCCTTGGGAAATTTTATTTCCTTCAGCGCCCCCCGCCCCAGGCCTCTGATGAGGTGGGGGTTGCAAAGGGAGGCCGGGAAACACCCCTTCCCGGATGCGTGGCTAAAGGCCAGAGCCCCGCCCCCACCCGGGGTTCAGCTTGCAAGGGATCTTTCCCCGCCGCGGGGGAGAAAAGGGAGGGTGCCTAGGAAGGGGGCGAAAGATGGCTTCGCCGCTGTAATAGTTTGTGGAGAATGGAGGGCGGGAGTGGGTGTGGGATGCCCAGGAAGATTGCGTGGCCTGGGCAAGGGAGGAGAGCGTGGCCCAATCATAGCGTCCGCAGAACCACTGGAGCTGTCAGAGTCGGGGCCCTTATTGGCGCCAGACCCAGTATGACAGCCGTTCGGATTCGGTTGCTGGCCTGAATCCCACGCCCTCAGGGAGGCCAGAGGTGAGGAGACAAGACAGCCAGAAATGTACTCAGCATGGCTTAGTGGAAAGAGCACGGACTTGGGAGTCATAGCACGTGGGTTCTAATCCCAGCGCAGCCACTTGCCTTTTGTGTGACCTTGGGCAATCAATATAGATAAATGAAATTACAGATATATACATAAGTGCTGAGGGGCGGTGAAAGTGGGGAAGAGCAAAGGGAATAGGTCTGGTGATGCGGAAGGGAGTGGGAGATGATGAAAAGTGGGACTTAGTCTGGCAAGGCCTCATGGAGGAGATGAGGCATGAATGTGCGGGACACGAGAAGACCAAAAGGAGAGTACGAGGGGGTACACGAAAGAGATATGGACGAACCATGAGGAGAGCACAGAACCAGGGAATGGAAGCATGAGGGAGGGCAAGCATGGTTTAGACTGAGAGCACAAGGAAAACATTACGGGGAGCACGAGGAGGGCACAAGTGGGTCCTGAGAAGAGCTCAGAGCACATGGAGACACCACTAGGGCCCGGGCGTCCATAGAGTAGCCCGGCGTCTGAGCCTGGAGGGTTATGAAGCCCCGCCGGCCCTAAAAAGGGACCTCCCTGAACGCTGCTCTCCCCGCAGAGAAAACAACGTCACAGCTGAGAAAGCCGGTGTGACCTAAACACCTGCGGTCGTGGGGGCTTCTGAGAGTCTCGGCAGAGCAATAATAATAATAATAATAATAATAATAATAATAATAATAATAATAATAACGGTATTTGCTAAGCGCTATGTGCCAAGCACTGTTCTAAGCCTTGAATAATAATAATGATATTTGTTAAGTGCTTACTCTGTGTCAACCACTGTTCTAAACACTGGGGTAGATACAAGGTCATCAGTTTGTCCAGCACGGAGGTTGTTCCGTACTGGGAAGGGCCGCTTATTAAGAAGAGAAGATAAGGCCCGGTCCCGGAGTAGGGGAGTAAGGGGCCAGAAGTCTAGAGGGCTTCTCTTCCCTCAAATCTCTATTCCCTTTGCCCGGCCTCCTATTCCAATCAGCAACCCTCCCCGGGTTCAAATGGCAGAGAAGGAAGGCGATGCCACCTTGTGGCACAAGGAGCTCTTTACACCTGATAAGTGGCACTGGGAAAATCAAGTCGGATATAGTCCCTGACCCCCCACGGGGATCACAGTCCAAGTAGTAAAAAAAACAGGTATCGAATCCTCATTTTGCAAGTGAGGAAATTTAGTCATAGAGAAGTTGTCACTTACCCAAGGTCATACAGCAGGCAAATGGCGGAGCTGAGATTAGAACCTAGGTTCTCTCACTCCCAGCCCCATGCTCTTTTCCACTAAGGCACGCTGTTCTCTAAAGCCCCTTAATTCATTATCTGGAATAGCTAAGCCTGGAACCCCAGAGACAACCCCCGACTTACGGACCACAGATGCCTTCCTTTCCCTAGGGCATGATCATAGACCTTCCTTCTGGGCCAGGATCCTTCACTATCAGCACCCCGGAGCAAGTGCAGAGCTAGCCATTGTTTGGGGGAGCACCCGACGCCCTCGGAAACCCTTTCCTCTGCATTATCCCTAAATATCGGGGAAAATTCTGGGATATCACAGTTCCAGAAGGACGGCGAGGGGTGAGAGAAAGACATCTAACCCCATGCCTATTCCCCGTTCTACTGAAAGAAAATCTGTCCTGGTCAGGACCGAATTATTATCTCAAATGTCCACCTTACACTTCCCGCAATGGGGCGAGTCCCCATCCAGTCTGGGCACTTCCATCCTCAGCATCAATCAACGTGCTCGAACCAGGGAATCGGCATACCCGGCTTCTAGATCCCATCAGTCCCGGACTGCTGGGACATTGGGCAAGTCATTTAAGTTCTCTATGTTTTAGTTTCCTCATTTTCAAAACGGGGATTAAATACCTGTTCTCCCTCCTATTTAGACTGGGAGCTTTGCGTGAGACAGGAATTATGTATGAGCTGACTGTTGTGTACCTACCCCAGCGTTTGGCACAGATTAATAGCCTATCAACTACTACAATTAAGTAAGCGTTTGTCTGTATCTCTCCATTAGAGTGGAATGTCCTTGTGGGCAATGAAAGTGCCACATCTCTGATTTGTTCTTAGTGTTTTAACTCTGCCCTCTCCTCTGCCCGGTAAAATTATTTCTCCATTCGTTCATTAATTCATTCACTGACATTTATTGAGAGCTTAATGTGCGCAGAACACTGTATTAATCTCTTGGGAAAGTACAATTCAATAATAAACGGACACATTTCTTGCCCAACACTAATTTACACTCTAGAGGGGGGATACAGACATCAATAGAAATAAATAAATTTACAGAAATTCTTCATCGTTATTGACACCCGTGTCCATTTCCCTCGCCAGTTGATCCAGACGTTTAAAACCCTCCTCAAACACTCTGTCCCCCCATCTCCCCCATCTCTTTCCCCTAATGACCTGGCATCTATTACTGAAAAAGTTTTCACTAATCAAGTGTGATCTCCCTAAAATCTCCACTGCCCTGTCCAGTACCTCCCCTCTCCTTCCCCTTCTTCAACTCTCAGTTTTGCCACCAGTATCTCTAGAGAAGATTTTCTATCATCTCTCAAAATCCATCCGATCCAACTGCGCATCTGAATCCATTCCTTCGCACCTTATCAAAACTCTTGCCCCTCCCTTCTTCCTACCCTGTCATCCTCAACTGTTGACTCTCCAATGACTTCTACGCCACTATTTCCAATCATACCCATGTCTCCTTTCCCCTAACCCTCCCCACCCCGCCCTTGACCCTACAGCGCCCTCCAGGTTACCGCCCCATATCCTGCCTACCACTTCTCTCCAAGCCCCTTGAACAAGTAGACTACACTCCCATTTGAAACTCCTCTCCTCCAATTCTCTCCTTGACCCTCTAATTCGGCTTCCATCTCCTTCAGTCCACAGAAAGCGCCCTCTCAAAGGTCACTAATGATGACCTTATTGGCAAATTCAAGGAACTCTACTCCATCCTAATTCTCTCCGACTCCTCAGCTGCCTTCAACACTGTCGACCACCCCCTTCTCCAGGAAACATTATCCAACCACGGCTTCACTGACACTGTCCTCTCCTGGTTCTGCTATTCTCCGGCCATTCAATTTCAGTCTCTTTCGTGGGCTCCTCCTCTGCCTCCCATTCTCTAGCTGTGAGAGCTCCTCAAGGCTCATTTCTGGGTGCACTACTATTCTTCAACTACACTCACTCCTCTGGAGAATTAATTTGCTCCCATGTCTTCAAATCCCACCTCTACACGGATGATTCCCAAATCTATATCTCCAGCCTGATTTCTCTCCCTCTCTGCCATCTCAGATTTCCTCCCTCCTTCAAGATATCTCTACTTGGATGTCCTCCTGTCACCTCAAACTTAATACATCTAAACCAGAACTTCTTAACTTCGCACCTAAACCCTGTCCTCCTCCTGACTTTCCCATCACTGTCTACAGTCTACTGCCTCTGGCCTGGAATGCCCTTTCTTCTCATATCCTACAGACCGTCTCCCCTTTCAGAGCTTTCTGAAGGCACATCTCCTCCAAGTGACCTTCCCTGCCTAAGAGCCTTGACATGTTCCCTTTATTCATTCCCTACGCCCCCAGCCCCACAGCACTTAGATATACATCTGTAATTTATTTAAAGTCTGCCTCCCCCACTAAACTCTAGACTATTGGTTTCAAAGAGCTCCATCACCTTGCCCCTTCTTACCTCACCTCCCTTCTGTCCTTCTACATCTCAACCCGCAAACTCTATTCTTCGGGTGCTAACCTTTTCACTGTGCCTAGATCTTGCCTGTCCCACCGTCGACCTCTGGCCCATGTCCTGTCTCTGTCCTGTTGCTCTCCCTCCTCAAAACCGCCAAACAATCACTTTCCCCCCCTTCAAAGCCCTACTGAAGTCTCACCACCTTCAAGAGGCCTTCCAAGATTAAGCCCCCTTTCTCATATCCTCCTCCTTTTTGCATTGCCTCAATTCACTCTCTTCCCCCCTCTCCACCCCACAGCACTTATGTATATATGTATATTTCTATAATTCTATTTAATGATATTGATGCCTGTTTACTTGTGATGTCTGTCTCTTCCCGTCTAGACTGAAAATGCAGTATGAGCAGGGATTGACTCTATCGCTGAATTGTATACTGACTCTATTATTTTTCAAGTGCTTGGTACAGTGTTCTGTACACAGTAAGCGCTCAATAAATGTGATTGACTGACTGACTACTTTGCACCTAGCGGGTACACAGTAAACACCAGGATTGCTATTCTAAGACGCAAGAGTGCTACCCTGAGTGTGTTATTGTTTTCTTATAGAAACGGCTAGTGGTATTATTCCGGCTCCTCCACTTGTCTACTGTGAGACCTTAGGCAAGTCTCTGTTCGACTTAACTGTGCCTCAGGTACCTTACCAATAAAATGAGGATTGAGATTGTGAACCCCACGTGGGACAGGGAAAATGTTCAACCCTATTTGCTTTTACAGTGCCTGGCACATAGTACAGTGTATGGCACCATTATTATTATTATTTTTATTATTATTATTATTAGTAGTAGTAGTAGTAGTAGTAGTAGTAGTAGTAAAGGAAAAACTGAGGCTCAGAGATTTTCAGTGACTTCCCCAAGGACACCCAGTGAGTGTGTGTTGGGGGAAAACCTGTCCCTGTCCTGTCGCTCTGCCCATCTTTTTGGACTCTGAGTTACCTAGTCCTCGAGGATTATGGCTCTAGAGCTCCGTGAATTCTTCTTTGATTGCCCCTGTTGTGTCTTCCTAAGTAGCCGATTTTCAGCTTCCCTCCCCGTTCCCCTTTCCCCTCTTTCTCATGGGTGTCCTTCCAGGAAGCCCAAGACACCTGCTCTCTGGGTGCAATTAGCTGGAATGGTTGCATAAAACTGTGATTAACCACCCACTTCATTTAACGTGACAATCTCCCCGTTCCCTTCCCCCTTATCCGGATGATTGTAGGCCGTTTCCCCACTTCCTGCTAGTGCTCACGTCCCTTCCATGCAGAATGGAGAAGCGCCTTTCTGTTGCTTGACTCCTTGCTAGCCCTTTCTACAGCGTTTGAAGCCGGTTCCGCCCGACTTCAGTCCTCTAATTTAGCCCCCTGCCCCCGGAAAGGACTGTGTTTCTGGGTAGCCGGTCTGGGACAGATAAGGTCTCTCTGCCTCCTCCAACATTCACGCTCTACCGCACTCTCCCCTCACTGGCGCTTAACCGCTTCTTTCTTCCACCTTCTGGAGCTCGAGGGGCTTTCCTGATTGTAACCGTGTCCAGCCTCCGAAAAGACCCTTCAGGGCACCCCGGTCGGACAGGGGGCCTGGAAAGGGACCGAAAAGCACCCCCTCCACCACCTGAGGTAAGAGTCATTGAAGCGGGTGGCAGCTATCCAATTCGGTTCTTGTGCTCCCTCTGCTGGCCTTGCAGATCGTCGGCTCCCAGCAATCAATCAATCAATCAATCAATCGGATTTATTGAGCGCTTACTTTTTTCAAAGCATAGTATCAAGTGCTTGGGAGAGTATAATGTAACAGAGTTGATAGACACGCTCCCTTTCTACAACAAGCTTACAGTCTAGAGGGGGAGACGGACATTAAGGTGATTTAATAAATTACAGATATGTACATAAATGCTGTTGGGTTGAGGGAGGAGTGAATAAAGGATGTAAATTCAAAGGCGACACAGAAGGGAGTGAGGAAATAGAAAGAGAAGAGGAAATGAGGGCTTAGTCAGGGAAGGAGGAGGAGATGTGCTTACAAAAACGTTTTGAAAGTGGAGAGAGTAATACTGCGTCAGATATAAAGAGGGAGGGTGTCCTAGGCCAAAGCCAGGACGTTGGCAAGGGATCAGCAGTGAAGTAGACAAAAATGAGGTTGGCATTAGGGAAGCTAAGTATGCAGGCTGGGTTTTAGTAGAAGATTAGTGAGGTAAGGTAGGAGGAGGCAAGGTGATTGAGTGCTTCGAGGGCTTGAATGTGATGAGGGCAATGTGACTCATACAGTCCTAGCTTTCTTGAGAGATCATCTAATCCAGACAGGGCCTCACTTTGAACAAATCTCTCCCCTGTTTCATTCATTCATTCATTCATTCAATAGTATTTATTGAGTACTTACTGTGTACAAAACACTGTATTAAGTGCTTTGGAGGGTGCGATATAACAATAAACAGACCTATTCCCTGACCACAATGAGCTCACAGTCTGGAGGGATAGAAAGGTTTTAAACTGAAACCTCAGAGTCTGGTTGGTCTCCCCACAAGCCTATCAGAATCTTGCTGCTGCTACTGCAGGGAAGATGTGAAGTCCTGGTCCTCACTACTACTATGAATAATAATGATAGTAATAATTATTTAGCACTTACTATGGGACCAGGTACTGTGCTAAACACTGGAGTAAATATAAGATAATCAGACTGCACAAAATCACTGACCCAACCGGGGCTCATAGTGTAAGGGATATTAACCCTCGGGGAATCAGCATGGCTTAGTGAAAAGAGCACGGGCTTGGAAGTCAGAGGTCGTGGCTTGTAATCCTAGCTCCTCCACTTCTCAGCTGCGTCACTTTGGGCAAGTCGCTTTCTTTCTCTGTGCCTCAGTTACCTCATCTGGAAAAGGAGGATGAAGACTGTGAGCCCCACGTGGGACAACCATATTTCATTGTACCTACCCCAGTGTTTAGAACAGAGCTTGGCACATAATAAGTACTTAACAGATACCATCATTATCATTTTTATTATCATTATTAAAATCATCCAGCGCTTCCCCCGACCCCCACTCGAAGCTTTCTCTCCTCTGAACTAAGCACCCCAGCGTTACTAGGGCTTTCCAGAAGAGACTGTTCTATCATTTCATTGGTCTTGTCTGCTTGGCTTCGTTAGCTTGGTCCGCCTGGCTCATGTTTTTTTATTTTTCAGACTTCACGGGTTTCTCAATACCACTATCAATACCGACTTTATTAGGCCGCTCATCGTAGAGAAGCTATTATCAGGAGGGGAGGAGAAAGAGAAGGAGGAGCAAGAAGAGGAGAAGGAGGGAAAGGAGGAGGAAAAAGAAGAGGAAGTAGAGGAGGAGCAGGGTAAGAAAGGGGAAGAAGTCGTGCCATAGTTTTCTTGCTTAGCACTTTGTAAAAATTTCTAAAGTGCTTATTTTTCATCCTCACAACACTGTTGCAAGGGAAGAAAAATCAGGCATTATTTTACAGATGAGGAAACTGAGGCCCAGAGAGGTGACATGACTTGACCTATATCACACAGCAGGCCAGTGGCGGTGCTGGGGCTAGAATCCAGATCTCCTACTCCCAGGGGTACAGAGGTACTCCTTCTGATTGGCCAGCTGCCGAGGTCTAAAGAAAGGTAAAGGGGGAAGGGATCAGGGAAAAATACGTGGCTGGAGAAAGCGGACGCATCCCACGTTTAGAAAACACTGGATCTACCTGGACTGAAGTCTAAAACTCCCTTCGGAGGAGATTCGTCATCCGCAAGGACACTGAGTCGGCACAGAGACTTGCGCTTCCCTCTTAGCCCGCTGGTGGCTCTCAGGGGAAAAAGACCGAGTAGCATTGATAGAGCTGTACTCCTTGTGTACAGCTCGGGAGGGTACACAGAGGTTGGAGGTGCGATTTATGAGAAATGGCTACTTCTACATCAGGCTCCCCAGAATCCAAGGTTAATAATTACATAATTACGGTATTTACTAATCACTTGCTATGTACCAAGTACTCTTCTAACCGTTAAGGTAGATACAAGATCGTTATATCAGATCCAGCCCCTGTCCCACCCCAGGCTCACGATCTACGAACGAGATGAAGAAACAGGAATGGAGAGGTGAAATGAGTTGCTCAGGGTTCCACAGCAGGGACAAAACAGACCTGTACTCTCTCAAGTGCTTAATACAGTGCTCTGCACACAGTAAATGCTCACTACATTCCACTGATGATGACGAGGAGGAGGAGGAGGATGTTTGGTTTTGTTCTCTGTCTCCCCCTTTTAGACTGTGAGCCCACTGTTGGGTAGGGACTGTCTCTATATGTTGCCAACTTGTACTTCCCAAGCACTTAGTACAGTGCACTGCACACAGTAAGCGCTCAATAAATACGATTGGTTGATTGATGAGATTTAAACCCCGTCTTCAGATTCTTCACCCCCAGTTCTCTTTACTAGGGCACTCTACCTCTCTGACTCCATGCTGCCACCCCTGGTTCTGTAGTTTACCTTTATGGTGTTCAGACTGAAGGAGAGGAGATCATTGCATCCATTCCTCTGCCCATAAAGTGGCCAACTTCTACAGATGGTTTTAAGAGGGATTCCCTAACCTTGATTCTGTTGAAAAGTGCTCCCTGTTGTCTAGCCTAATCCTTCTTGCTGCAGCTCCAGTAAACCCCACTCTCTGGCCCTTTCCCTGCTCAGAGAGCAAAAGGTACATCCCAAGGTAGTGTAAAGGAGAGTGAAGCGGTTTGGTCCTGTGTACAATAATAATAATAACTATTATTGTGGTATTTGTTGAGTGCTTATTATGTGCCAAGCACTGTACTAAGTGCTGGGGTAGATGCAGGATTAACGGGTCAGACCTAGTTCCTGTCCCATGTGGGCTTCGTAGATTCATCCTCATTTTTCAGATGAGATAACTGAGGCACAGAGAAGTTAAGTGACTTGCCCAAGGTCATCCAGCAGAAAAGTGGCAGAGCCAGGATTAGAACTCAGGTTCTCTGACTTCCAGGCCCATGTTCTTTTCACTAGACTATGCTGCTTCTTTGCAAGTGGGAGGGACTAGCTACCATCACTACCATTACTGCTTGTAGTATTTTCTTGATTACTACTAGTACCAGAAATAGCATTTATTAAGCATTTACTATATGCAGAGCACTGTACTAAGCACTGGGAAAGAGTACACAAGAGGGAATTAGGCACAGATCCTGTCCCTTGAGAGGCTTACAACCTATGAATAAAGATGGGGCAGAGTACTTGAGACACACAATGAGGGGAATGAAACAATAATACATTAAGACAGCACAAGAGACAAGGACAAATGCACATAACACGAAATAAAAACATAAGTCATTAGGGAGCCGTGATTGGAGGAGCATAATTTCAGGTTCTCTGTGATTTAGAGTTCACAGCATACCCGAAGTCAGAGCAATGGTTACCACCGTCACTAGCCTTCCGAAGGATTAAGGAAGTGTCATGCTGCAGATGTTGGGCAGAATGGTCACTAGAAAATGTTGTTATCCTGACCCTAATCTCTGATCATGGTTCCTTTTATATTTTCAACAAAATGATAAACCATTCCTCCTCGTTGTAGGGATGCTACACATGAATGATAAGAGAAACAGTGTTTCCTAGTGGATAAATCATGGGCCTGGGAGTCAGAAGGAGCTGGGTTCTCATCCTGACTCTGCCACTCACCGCCTTGTGATTTTGGGCAAGTCACTTCACTTCTCTGGGTCTCAATTATCTCATTTGTAAAGTGGGCATTACGAATGTAAGCTCCATGTGGGAAAGGGACTGTGTCCAACCCAGTTTGCTTATAATAATAATAATAATATTAATGGTATTAGTCAAGCACTTCCTATGTGCCAGGCATTGTACTAAGTGCTGGAGTGGAGACAAGCATATCGGTTTGGACACTGTCCCCATCACACATGGGGCTTACAGTCTCAATCCCCATTTTACAGATTCGTTAAAAAATTCAATAGTATTTATTGAGCGCTTACTGTATGCAGAGTACTGTACTAAGCGCTTGGGATGTACAAATCAGCAACATATAGAGAAGGTCCCTACACAACAACAGCCTCAAGGTCTAGAAGACGGGCTCACAGTCTGATGAGGTAACTGAGGCCCAGAGAAGTGAAGTGACGTCACACAGCAAACAAATAGCTGAGCCGGAGTTAGAACCCATGACCTTTTGACTCCCAGACCCGTGCTGTATCCACTACGCCATGCTGCTTCTCACCGTAGTGCTTAGTACAGTGTCTGGTCAATAATAATAATAATGATAATGATAATAATGGCATTTATTAAGCGCTTACTATGTGCAAAGCACTGTTCTAAGCGCTGGAGAGGTTATAAGGTGATCAGGTTGTCCCTCGTGGGGCTCACAGTTTAAATCCCCATTTTACAGATGAGGTAACCGAGGCGAAGAGAAGTTAAGTGCCTTGCCTAAAGTCACAAATCTGACAATGGGCAGAGCCTCGATTTGAACCCATGACCTCTGACTCCAAAGCCCGTGTTCTTTCCATTGAGCCACGCTGCTTCTCTAAATAAACACTTAACAAATACTACCATTATTATTACTATTAATAATAATGATGATGATGTTGGTCTTCATTAGCTCATGCCTGGAAGTGTTAATATAGGAAATCGATGCCCTTCTCTTTGTCTACAATTTTGTTGGGTACCAGATATATTCTGTATAGCTTTTCCTACTGTTGCTTTCAATTTTCCTGGTTAGCTTCCCCTTCACCCCCTACCTCAGGAACTCATATACTAGCTGGAGAAGCTGGTCCACTGTCCCTTTCTTCTTTCAGGTGGCCTTGCTCTTTCTCCCAGGCCTCAGTAATTGGACTCTGAGTTGCCCCAGCAACTGGCATTCACTGCAGGCAATGGTACCTTAGAGCATAGGCTTGCCAACAGGCAACTAGACTACTACTACTATAATTACGACTAATAGAACAGTTACTAGTACTATTAGTAATAATAGCAACTATACTATTAGTAGTAATGATAATAAGAGCTATCTAGTACTAATAGTAGCAGCAGCAGCAACAGCAGCAGCAGCAGCAGCAGCAGCAGTAGTAGTAGTAGTAGTAGTAGTAGTAGTAGTAGTAGTAGTAGTAGTAGTAGGACTACAGCGTGGCTCAGTGGAAAGAGCCCGGGCCTGGGAGTCAGAGGTCATGGGTTATAATCCCAGCTCCACCACTTGTCTGCTGTGTGACATTGGGTATGTCACTTAACTACTCTGTTCCTCAGTTACCTCACCTGGAAAAAGGGGATTAAGATTGTGAGCCACACGTGGGACAACCTAATCACCTTGTTCCCCCCCCCCCCCCCGCCAGCACTTAGAATGGTGTTTCACACATAGTAAGTGCTTACCAAATGCCATTATCATTATTATATTATTATTAATAATAGTAGTGGAAATAGCAGTAGCACTGATGAGAAACAGTATGTCCTGGTGGATAAGGCACAGGCCTGGGAGTCAGAAGGACCTGGATTCTAATCCCGGCTCCACCACCTGTCTCCTGTGTAACTTTGGGCAAATCACCTCACTTCTCTGGACCTCAGTTACCTCTTCTGTAAAATGGGAATTAAGACTGTGAGCTCCATGAGGAACCTGTGCTATGTCCAACCTGATTATCTTGTTCCTATCCCAGTGCTTAGTACAATGCCTGGTACTTAGTAAATACTTACCAAATACCATTTTCATTACCACTATTACCACTTCTGCTGCCAAATTAACATGGTCTTTGCTCCTCAGCAGACCTCCAGGATGGGAAGTGAGGGACAAGCCAACAGGTCGGTGGGAACCTACTTCATCGTCGTGGGTTTCAGGGTCAGCCCAGAACTCCAGACCTTCCTCTTCCTAGCTTTCCTGGTGCCCTACTGTCTGGTGCTAGTGGGGAACGTCGGCATGATAGCCGTGATCCAAGGGGACCTCCGACTCCATACCCCTGTGTACTTCTTCCTCCAGAGCCTGTCCTTCACTGACCTCTCCTACACCTCCGATATCATCCCCAAGGCACTGGCCAGGTTCTGGGAACAGGGTAAGTTCATTTCCTTCGCTGGCTGTGCTGCCCAGTTCTTCCTTTTCTCTACCTTCATTGTGACCGAAACCTTCGTCCTGACTGCCATGGCCTATGACAGACTGGTCGCTATCTGCTTGCCACTTCTCTACCCCTCCAGCATGTCTCATTCCCTCTGCATGCGGCTAGTGGCTGGCTAGTATGTCTGTGGCTGTATCAGCTCTAATCTCCAGTCTACCATTACGTTCTCTGTGACCTTCTGTGCTTCATGGGTCATCGAACACTTCTACTGTGACGTCTAGCAACTCCACCGGATCACGTGCTCCGACACCTCCATCCAGGAGGCCATGTCCTTTGTCCTTTCCGTAGTCATCATCCTGCCCACCGTCCTGGTTATCGTGAGCTCTTACATCTTCATTGGCTCTGCCATCCTGAAGATCCACTCCTCTGAAGGGCGCAAAAAGGCTGTCTCCACCTGTGGCTCTCATCTGGGCCTTGTGAGTCTCCTCTATGGAACCGTGGCTTTCGTTTACCTCACCCCACCATCATCCCCTGAGTATCGCAAGGTGGCTGCCATGTGCTACACCCTCATCACCCCCATGCTGAACCCCATGATTTATTCTCTGAAGAACAAAGATGTTAAGGAGGACCCGAGAAGGATCCTGGGAAAGAAAATGGCTTCTCTCTGAAATGCCCCCCCCCCCCCAAAAAAAAAAATAGTACTGGCAATAATCATAAAAATTATGGTACTCGTTAAGTGCTTACTATGTACCAAGCACTGTTCTAAGCGTTAGGGTAATAATGATAATAATGGCATTTATTAAGCACTTACTATGTGCAAAGCACTGTTCTAAGCACTGGGGAGGTTGCAAAGTGATCAGCTTGTACCACGGGGGGTTGAGACAAATCAATCAGGTTGGACACAGCTCCTGCCCCACATGGGGCTCACACTCTTAATCCCTATTTTACAGATGAGGTAATTGAGTCCCCGATAAATCAAGTGACTTGCTCAAGTTCACACAACAGACCTGTGACGGAGCCGGGATTAAAGCCCAGGTCCTTCTGACTCCCAGACCCGTATTGTATTCACTAAGCCAAACTAGTAGTATTCATTGAGCACCCCCTGGGTGTGGTGCACTGTATTGAGCTCTCAGGAAATATAGAATTTAAAATTCCTCTTCCCACAAGGAATTAGTACTCTACAAACATACTGGAGGAAGAGTAGAATTATTATTTTTGAACACCTGTGGTGCACTGCTTCTTATTGCTATTGACCCCTTAACCATGCCCTCTCCCTACCTTGGAACTTCCTCCCACTTCACTACTGTCAGGCCACAGCTAATCACATCTCCTCCAGGAGACCTTCCCTGATTAGTCTCAAATCTTCCTACCCTATTTTCCCCCACTTTCTACCCCATCATTTCTACATCACCTGAGCACTTGGGTACTCAGGCATGATCCCTTTGCACTTATTTCCTTATCTTTAAACTCTATTTATTCCCAACCACCTGTGATTTACATATGCATCTGTCTTCTCCACTAGATTGTAAATTCTTTCAAGGCAGGGATCGTGTCTCTATTGTACTCTCCCAAGTGCTTAGTACAGTGTTCAGTCCAGAGTAAGTGTTCTGTAAATTCTACTGATTGACACCAAGTGTTTGGGAGGTACAAAATAAAGGAGTGACAAAATCCCTGTCCACAAGGAGTTTAGGTTCAAATGAAAAATGCAGACATACAAATATTCACAATTAGAGTGTTCAAAATTAATCACTGAATATATAATCTCCTTTTCTCCTATCTGCCAAGTGTCCTCTCCTTTTCTCCTATCTGCCAAGTCTCCTCCATTGGGATCCTTTCTTCTGGAAATGCCTGTATTCTTACTATATGACCTTCCTCAAGTCACTTTGCCACTGTGAGCTTCAGGTCTCGTCAGGGCTCTATTCCAGAAGTACTTATAGAACACTGTCCCCACAGAACCAGGACAGGGTTAGGAAGGAGCTAGGGAGGTGATGGGGGAGAATTTAGGGAGTTCACACAAAATGATTTCAATTTATTTAGCAAAGTTTTTAGCAAGGTCATTAGTGGCAAGAGGAGTTGGGGTCACAGGGGGTTGAAGGAGAAAGTTAAAAGTCAGGAATAGTTGGTTCTTGGGTTTCTTGAGCAGTGAAGTGGGGGTGAATTTGAGATGGCTGAGACCCGTCCAAGAAAGTTTTTAAGTAAACATAATAACAAAAATAGAAGTATTTATTTTACACTCACTATAGGACAAGCATTGTACTAAGCACTGATGTAGGTACATGGTAATTGGGTCAGATACAGTCGTGGTTCCATATGGGGTTGATAGTCTAAGTAGGAGGGAGAACAATAATTGAACCTCTATTTTACAAATGACGAAGCTGAGACATCGTGATGTTTTAGAAAACATGATCCGGACAGCAGGGGGACACGTGGGCGAGGGAAGTGAGAGGCTAGTGACAAAGAGGTCTGCAAGGACCGGGAAGTAGTAATCGAGTATGGATATGACAAACATCTGGACCAGCATGGTCGTATTTGCTGAGCCCCACTGGGCACAACACACAGAAGTAAACCTTGGGAAAGTACAGTAGAACTACAAGACAGGTTTCCTTCCCACAAGGACCTTCCACTCCACTGAAAACAGTCAAAAAAAATCCCTAAACGTTATAAACAGGGTAAGCAGAAAAAATTAGGTAACTGCACAATCGACGATACATATATGCATTTGTGCTGAGGGAGAGAGTAAATCACTCAATATGTAAGCACGCCCCGGGGTGGGGGGTGTCTGGGAACTAGTGGGATCCTGAGGAGAAAATGAGCAAAAATACTTCACCTAAGAGCATGACTTGGTTACAGAAACCCAAGAACCTAAAACACCTAAAGCCCTAAGACGTTCCGTACTTCTTCAAGTTCACCATCTACCTAAGGAAGAGTTATAAATCTCTAATTCGTATCTAAAGGGGGTGTGACTGTGATCAGGATTTATGTGATATATGGATGGGCAGTAAGTAAGGAGTTACTAGGGAGAAAATAGGGGTGTCAGGTGGTCAGCCCCTCAACATCAATCTATGAAAAATATTAAATGAATGTCTACTGCTTTCACAGTCCTACTCTAAGTCCTGGAATGAGCATAGAGTAGTGGAAAAAGACAGCCTCTCTGCCCTGAAAGAGCTTGCACTCTAACCATAAAGTTGGATACCATCCAGGACATTCATATACCCATCTCTCCATATTGTCCTATTGCCACTGACAGACATGGAGTTCTGGGCTGGGTGGACCAGTGGTATGACCGTCTATCTTCCATCTTTGTGGATTCCTCCATATTGGGATTTGGCATCTTGATGTTCAGCAAGATTCTCACTTCCTGTGGAAAGTGTTTACGTTTCCTACCACATCCCTGAAGGCGTGCTTGACGTGCTGTTTCTGCAGTGTGTAGATGAGGGAGTTGAGCAACGGAACCTCGGAGGTATGGAGTAAGGCCACCCTCTTTCAGTAGTCTAAACCTTCCTTGGGGAACGGACTGACATACATGAATATGCAGCTTCTGAGATGGAGACCATGACCATGTGGGAGGAGCAGGTGGAAAGGGCCTTTTTCTTCTGCTGGGTGGAGGGCAGTCTCAGGATAGCACGGACAGTGGCCATGTAGGGCACGGTCACAAGCGCCAGGGTGACCAGGAGTGTCACTACCGCCAAGACAAGGACTGTCACCTCTATGGGGTGGGTGTCTGAGAAGGTCAGCAGCAGTAATATTACGTAGTCGCAGCAGTAATGGCTGATTATGTTGGGGCCACAGATAGGTAGCTGTCTGATCATGATATTTGGCACTAAAGCAATAAGCAAGCCAGACACCCTAGAACTAAGAACCAACAGGATGCGAGCCTGCCACTTATGACGGTCGTGTAGTGCAGGGGCCGGCAGATGGCGACATAACGGACGTAGGACATGGCGGCCCAGAGGAAGAACTCTGTCACTCCCAGCAGGATGACGAAGAATTATACAAAATAGCTAACTGTAAAAAAAAAAAAAGCTAACGGTCTTGTTCCCAGTTCCGATGCTGATTTTCTGCGGACAAAGACAGAAGTGAAGGAGATCTCCAGGAAGGGGGAATTGCACAGGAAGAAGTACATGCAGGTGTGGAGGCAGGAGTCCACAACCCAGTCCAGTTCAGATGCTGCTTTTCTGGGGACAAAGATAGACATGAAGGAGATCCCCAGAAAGGAGAAATTGCACAGGAAGAAGTACATGGAGGTGCATCACCCTTCATCCGAGGAAGGGTTCGTTCAGTAATCGGTGGAGAGAGAGAGAGAGAGAGAGAGAGAGAGAGAGAGAGAGAGAGAGAGAGAGAGAGAGAGAGAGAGGAGAGAGAGACTGGGGATGGAAAGCCTGAGCTTTATATAAACTTTATTCCATAAGGCGAATTGAATTAGTTGTTTAGGCACAATGGATTGAACTTCCCTTTCGTGAGGAATGCAATCAATTAGCAATATTCGAGCTTCCTTAACGGGAGGAAAGCAATCCTACTTTAATCGCTCGTGGGTGAGGTGGCTAGCTCTCACCCGTGTACATTCCCACTCGGGAAGAATCCACTTACTTTCCCACACGGGACGAATCCATTACATTATCCGCGCATGTGGTGGGCAGCTAGCAGGAGCATGGGAGGAATCCACGTGTGATCCCCATCAGCAGCGGGGCACCTGGGTCCCACCCACGGGACACTCACCCGTCCCGCGGCCCTTCTATCAGTGCGTTGGTTCTGGTTGCAGAGCGGGCATCTGGCCTTCTGGACAGAGACACGTGGGCCGCTGCTGCTGCTGCTGCTGCTGCTGTGGCTGCTCCTCCTGCTGCTGCCTGTCTCGGTGTTCTGCCCCCGAAGATCAGAGGCGACAGGTATTTATGACCTGTGCTCCCAGGCCATTCCACCTTCCGACCTCAGTTTATCCAATCTATCCCCTTCCCCCTCCTCCATACCTAATTCGGTTGGCACGGGGGGCCGAGGGACACCTTCGGTAGTTCCCAGCTTGGGCTGTTGATCTAGCAGTTTTGATTGTGCGGGCGCTATCCCACCCTCACTTCCGAGTTCTGCCTGCTGGCTCAGGTGGTCACGAGATAGCATTTGACCTTGAGATGGCCGGTACCACAGAGTAACCTTGGGACAAGGTGTGGATGTGAGAGTCCAGCAGGGTGAGGGTGATGATGGTCAGGTTCCCGGCGACGCTAAGCCAATAAGTGGCAAACAAAAAAAGGAAAAGCATAGCCTGAAACTCTGGATCATCCATCAAGCTGAGGAGAATGAACTCTGTCACTATTGTTCGGTTTCTCATCATTGACTCCTGCAGGCACTGAAAGAGTAGGGAGAACGCAGGTGGAGGAAGAATTGAATACTAATCACTCAATCATTCTCTCAATAAATCAGTCATATTTATTGAGCTCCTATTGTGTGTGGAGCACTATGTTGAACACTGGGGAGAATACAGTAAAGTTAGAAAGCATGATGCCTGCTCTCCTTTGAAGTATAGCAGTCGAACCAGACTCTGACAAGATTTATATCAAATCAATCAATCATATTGATTAAGATCCTAATGTGTGTAGGGCACAATGCCAAGCACTTAGGAGAGTGTGATAGAATTAGTAGATATGATCCTTGCCTTCTAGGAACTCACAGTCTCTCCTGGGAGACAGACACAAAAATCAATTACTAACTTCCAGCCTGATTATCTTGTATCTACCCTAGCGCTTTGCTTGACATCTAGTAAGCGCTTAACAAATGCTATTATTATTATTATTATTATTATTATTAATAGGAGGAAACGGAAGAGTGTAAAGATCTGTACATAGGTGCTCCAGGGAAAGGGGAGGGGTGAGTTTCCATTTGTATAGTTCGAAAGAGGGGGCTGAAATATGGCATCTGGACAGGGCCAAAGGAAAACATTTTTTATACAATCATGAAAAAGGTGATGATGTCTTCACCCGTCTACCTTGACTCTTCATTCCTTTAAATATTCTCTTATCTGGTCTTCGTCTTCTGGGTTCCCTCGTGCCTACTACCTCTGTTGGCTCTCATGAAACCACTCCCACTTTCCAAATCTTCATTCATGCCAAAATCTTTCTCTGAAAACTATCCCATCTTCTTTCTAAGCCAGGAATATTAATCTTTCGCTTTTCGTTCTTCTTTGGCACATTCCCTTCTACTGTGGATTCTCAACTCAGTATCACCTTCTCCCTGAGACTGGTTTTCCTCTCGGACTCCCTCTCTCTCCACATCTGTCCTTCTACAGTTCTCCCCATCCACAAAGCTTTCCTGAAATCCTAACTCCTCCAGGAGCCCTACCCTGATTCGTTTTTCTTCTCTCTAGATCACATCCTCCCAACTACAACAACAGACCTCGTGCACCAACTACATACTTCTCTACAAGTTGACTTACATAACAATCTTTCAGCACCACCGTTTTGACAACAAGCACTTTTTTCTTTCTCGTTTTCTATCAGAAATCTCTATCTGTTATTTCTTTCGGTGTCTGCTACTTCCAGGTGACTGTAAGCTAATCATTCCTGCTAACTCTAATGTACACTCCCAAGTTCTTAGTACAGTGCTCTGCACAGAGTAGACAGTAAGCTCCTGGGTCTGTGTCTACCAATTCTAGTGTATTGTACTCTCCCAAGCTCTAAATTCAGTGCTCCACACATAGTAAGCACTTAATAATTACAATTGTTTGCTTGATTGAAGTCTTTCCCCTCCCGGTCTTCAACTTCCCCAACCCGTGCCCCTAAAGGTTAGACTCCTATTCCTTCCCCCGTCCCTCAAAACAGTTATAGGAAAAGATGACACTCTGTGGGAGAAGGAGGAGGTTTTTCATACCCAAATACTTTACAGCATTCTGAACAAAAGGATTTCATTTGTATGATCCCAATCAGGGTTTTTCATAAACACACCATCTCAAAATCAATCTGACCATAGAATTTAGTGAGATTCAGGAGGCATTCAACAGAGCTGGGATTTCAGCAAACTACCACACCAGAAGGCAGATGCCTCTTTGAGAAACTAAGTTGTTTCAGTCTTTCCCGAAGGAGTGAGAACAGCTACAGGGTGTTCGTATTTAAAGGATAGCATCTGCAAGGAACCCGCATGGAGGAGGTGAGAGCTCTCAAGGAGCCCGAAAATATTAATTACAGCATTTATTAAGTGTTTAGTATATTCTAAGAGCTGCAGTGGATACATGATTAACAGATCAGGCAGAGACCCTCTCCCACACGGAGCTCACAATCTATCTAATTTCCATCCTTGCTAGCCCTTCCTACAGTGTGGGGAACAGCAGGGCCAAGTAAACAAGGAACCGAGAGGAGAGCTGTGGCCAAAAGGCTGGTCTCTGTTATCACAGCCTTGTACAGGCAAGAGTTACTTGTTATCGGCCCTATGGCCTTGCATAGACGGGTGTTACATGTTACTGGCTTTGAAGGTTACGGAATTGCTGTGTTAGTTATAAACACAGGAACATGGAAAAATACAGAATGTGACTGAAAGATATAAAAGTCTTGCTGCTTAACCCAATAAACGATTTCGTGCTTACCGTAGCCGGAGTTCGTGCCTTCATACACCACAAATGGCGCCCGAATCGGGAGTACAGATCTGAACTTATGATCCGGTGGTGTACCCGCTGCTGGACGGAGGATATGAGTTCATAAAAACTCCAGCCGGAGATGTTAGGACATCACCGTCCGCAGGACGGAGAGGTGAGCAGCCGTGGAAGAATTGACAGCATGGGGCAATCAGCCACGAGAGAGCAAAAATTACAGCTCGAAATATTGCAGCGTATTTTGAAGGTGCCACCTGTGCAGTTGGTCCAGTTATTAGTATGGATTCGGGATCATTGTACATGGTTCCCTGAAGGTGGTTCTTATGATCTTACCTTATGGCAAAAGGTGGGCCAGGAGCTACAGACTCGTGAAAGTTTGTCAGAGCCCCTACCCAAAGGGGTGCTGATTACATGGAAAACTGTTTTTACGGCGCTGCGGGAGCTGCATCCCGCTGAACGGGTGTTGCAGGAGACGACGGCGGCGCGCAACTTGGGGGCAGGGAGTGATCAGGAGGACCTCCTGTCCTTTGAAGTTTTGTCACCAACAGAAGAATTGGAGCCGGTGTACGCTACTGTTCCGGATCCCGAGGACTTGTATCGGGACCAGGATCATAATGACTCTGGCGATCCTTCTGACTCTGGGACTGCAGACCCGAAGGAGGGATCTGATCTATACCTGCCTTTGGCCCCTCTTACAACGACGGCTGCTGCCGCACCCACAGCAAAGGACATTTTGCAGACCCAGTGCCTGCAGGCGGTATCCCGTTCGTCGATCGTTCCCCCTCCCCCCCTTGTTCCCCATTTGTCTGCTGCGCCGCCATATGTATATGCTGGGCCTGTTACGGCTCAGCCTGCCTATACCGGGGCCCTTTCGGGCTGCCGGCAGGAGGCATTGCGCCGAGGGTACGTGCAGCTACTGCAAGCGATGCCGGTGGTGTATCTTTCGGGGCGGCCGGCTCAGTATGACTCTCTCCCTTATGAGTTGATTAAGGAGTTGCGGAAAAGTGTTCACGATTATGGGTTACAGTCGTCCTGTACAATTAATCTAATAGTGGCTGTCTCTGAATCGTTTGTGATGACACCCCATGACTGGCGCACTTTGCTGCATTTATTGCTCAGCCGGACACAGTACTCTGTGTGGGACTCTGAGTATCGGGAAGCTGTTGCCCTGCAAGTTATGGATAATCTTGCTAACAATATTAATCTTGGGGTGGATGAGTTAGTAGGGCAAGGGCAGTTTGCCACGCTCCAAGCACAGGTTCAACTGAACCGGGTGGCCTTTACCCAGGCTCCCTCCTTAAACATGAAAGGCGGTAGTTGTCTGGAAAGGTGACTCGGACGCTTGGGAATCGGACGTTTTCCAAGTACAGGGATCAACCCAGATTGTGGAATTGGCTGCCGCTGTGCACGCCTTTGAATTATTTGCATCCGAAGCTCTGAATCTGATATTAGACTCTGCGTACGTCTCGGGTGTAGTCCAACGCCTGGAAGGGGCCTTTATTAAGGAAGTGGAGAATCGCCTCTTATTCCAATTGCTTTTGCGATTATCGCGCCTGTTAACACAAAGGTCTCACCCGTATTTTGTCGTCCATATTAGATCACATACGGGATTGCCTGGTCCGCTGACCGAGGGCAATTCTGTAGCGGATGCTTTAACAATGCATGTAGTACGGCCAAATCTGTTAACACAGGCCCGGCTTTCACACGAGCTTTTCCACCAGAATGCGCGGTCTCTGCGCAAACAATTATCGCTGACTATTCAACAAGCACGGGATATCATCATCATAAATCGTATTTATTGAGCGCTTACTATGTGCAGAGCACTGTACTAAGCGCTTGGGAAGTACAAATTGGCAACACATAGAGACAGTCCCTACCCAACAGTGGGCTCACAGTCTAAAAGGGGGAGACAGAGAACAAAACCAAACAGACTAACAAAATAAAATAAATAGAATAGATATGTACAAGTAAAATAAATAAATAAATAAATAGAGTAATAAATATGTACAAACATATATACATATATACAGGTGCTGTGGGGAAGGGAAGGAGGTAAGATGGGGGGGATGGAGAGGGGGACGGGGGGGAGAGGAAGGAAGGGGCTCAGTCTGGGAAGGCCTCCTGGAGGAGGTGAGCTCTCAGCAGGGCCTTGAAGGGAAGAAGAGAGCTAGCTTGGCGGATGGGCAGAGGGAGGGCATTCCAGGCCCGGGGGATGACGTGGGCCGGGGGGTCGATGGCGGGACAGGCGAGAACGAGGTACGGTGAGGAGATTAGTCGCGGAGGAGTGGAGGGTGCGGGCTGGGCTGTAGAAGGAGAGAAGGGAGGTGAGGTAGGAGGGGGCGAGGTGATGGAGAGCCTTGAAGCCCAGGGTGAGGAGTTTCTGCCTGATGCACAGATTGATTGGTAGCCACTGGAGATTTTTGAGGAGGGGAGTAATATGCCCAGAGCGTTTCTGGACAAAGATAATCCGGGCAGCAGCATGAAGTGTGAATTGAAGTGGAGAGAGACACGAGGATAGGAGATCAGAGAGAAGGCTGATGCAGTAGTCCAGACGGGATAGGATGAGAGCTTGAATGAGCAGGGTAGCGGTATGGATGGAGAGGAAAGGGCGGATCTTGGCAATGTTGCGGAGCTGAGACCGGCAGGTTTTGGTGACGGCTTGGATGTGAGGGGTGAATGAGAGAGCGGGATATTGTTCGCGCTTGTCCTGATTGTCAGCAACTGTCCTTAGTACCTATTCCTGCGGGGGTAAATCCCCGCGGCCTTCGATCCAATGACATTTGGCAATCCGATGTCAGTCATGGGGCCGAATTTGGTAGAATGCGTTATGTTCATGTTACTGTTGATTCCTTCTCGCATCTTGTTGTGGCCACGCAGGTGAAAAGTCTCGTGATGTGGTTCGACATTGGTTGCACTCTTTCGCCGTCATGGGGGTCCCGGTGACTGTTAAAACTGACAATGGCCCCGCCTATGTCTCTCGTAGGGTACAACTCTTTCTCCAGGATTGGGGGGGGGGTGCGCCATGTTACTGGCATCCCTTACTCCCCTACTGGGCAAGCCATTGTGGAACGGATGCACCACACGCTTAAAGCTCTGTTGTTTAAACAAAAGAGGGGGAATCCCACGGGAATGACTCCCCAGGAACGGTTATACAAGGCTACATACGTTTTAAATTTTCTAACCTTGTCTGATTTGTCCCTTACGGCAGCACAGCGCCACTTTGGAGAAACACTACGTGGCCAGAACGGCCCCGTGTGAATTATAGACCTCTTGGGTCAGGACAGTGGCAAGGACCTGCACCTCTGATAACCTGGGGCCGTGGGGATGCCTGTGTTTCTCTGCCTTCCAGCCCCTATTGGCTGCCGGCGCGTTGTGTCAAGCCCTTCAAAACAGAGATACCACAATCTGCGGAGGACCACCAGGATGGTGAAGGCGCGGGCGGCGCCCCCTGATGCGGGGCTCGATACGCTAATAATGACAGCGACATCGGCTATATTCCGGTGTCGCCTCAGCAACACCTGATAGTGAGGGACAAACGTGGAACAAAGAATTACACTTTAATAAGCATCCCGGGTGTGTCTGGAGCATCGTCTCTCCACAACCTGATGGAAGTGGGGATATATACCCCCGACTTGCCCCGTTGTACGGAGGACCCACTCGCAGACAACGCACGGATAAACTGGCAGCCATGTCGCGGGCTCGGTCCTGATCCTGTTGGCGTCAACGGAACTACAGGAACTATTTTGAACTGGGGCCCCCATGGGGTTTTGTGGGACCCGGCAAGCACCCACTCTGTTGGGTTCGGCATCCATAATCACAGTGTACCCTGGCATGGCTGTGGGTTGGCTGGGCCCTCTTTTACAGTTTTATATGCCCGCCAACAACACCGCCTCCCCATTACATATGGGAATTTGGTGTTTAGGCTTCGCGTTTATTAATCGTACCTTATGGAATCTCACCCTGTCTAACCATACTGCTAACGCTACACAGTTATGATTTGCACTTCACATCCCTACGTCTTTGCGATGGCACAAGTGGCTACCATAAGCCACTGCAACCACACTTACTGTATTAACCTGAGCAATGTATGGTATGGGAATTGTTTCTCTTCTTTAGATGCACTACGTAACAATCTTACCTTTATATTTCCCTTGCGTTGCTCATTAATGGTATAGTTATAAATAAAGGAGGGGGAGATGTGGGGAACAGCAGGGCCATGTAAACAAGGAATCGAGAGGGGAGCTATGGCCAAAAGGCTGGTCTCTGTTATCACAGCCTTGTATAGGCAAGAGTTACTTGTTATCGGCCCAATGGCCTTGCATAGACGGGTGTTGTTTGTTACTGGCTTTGAAGGTTACGGAATTGCTGTGTTAGTTATAAACACAGGAACATGGAAAAATACAGAATGTGACTGAAAGATATAACAGTCTTGCTGCTTAACCCAATAAACGATTTCGTGCTTACCCTAGCCGGAGTTCGTGCCTTCATACACCACACTACAGTTTCTCTTCAGTCTGACTCAACCCTTCGAGAGGACGTCAGGGGTCAGTTAGGGCTGCTCCCATCCCCCAGGAAGGGCTGTTTTTCATGGTGGGAGAGTATCTGCCCTAGGCAGAGATGAAAAGTCGAAGATCCATTAGCTAGTTTGGGACCGAGAGGGTCTCTTGCTCTCCTCCAACATCCACCCTCTATCTCGGTCTCCCTGAACCGGATCTGAACTTCTTTTTTCTCCATCCTCTTGGAGCTTGAGGGGCATTCTAGTTTGTAACCATTTCCAGCCTCCATAAAGAACCTTTAGAGCACCCCGACCGGATGGGGGCAGGGAAAAGGGCCGAAAAGCTTCCCCTCCACCTCCTGAGGAAAGAGTCAGTTTAAGGCAAGCTCTGCGGCCAGCTATCCATTCCGGGCCTTGCACGATCTCTTTTGTCCTCGCAGATCACCACTTGCAGCGATGACGGATTTTGGTCTGGGGCGACGTGAGTCATAGAATCATAGCTTCCCCGAGAAATCATCTAGTCCAGTCCCCTGCTCCCAGGCAGTGCCACACCTACTACATCTCCCCTGATTTAAACTCAGCCCTCACAGCGTGGACAGTCTCCCCGCAGCCTATCAGAATTTTGCAGCAGCTGCTGCTGCTGCTATTTCTGTTGAGAAGTCCCAGTCTTCACTCCGACTACTAGTACTAGTACTACTACTGTTGCTACTACTACTACTATTGCTGCTGCTACTACTACTACTACTACTACTACTACTACTACTACTACTATTAAAAATAATTATAATGATAAAATAATCGTTTAGTGTGGCCTACTGGAAAAAAACTGACCGCGGTGTCGGAGGGCCTGAATTCGTACCCCGCCTCTGTCACCTGCCTGATATATGACCTAGGGCAAGTCATTTAACCTCTCTGTGCCTCAGTTCCCTCCTCTGTAAAATAGGGATTCAACCCCTGGTCTCCCGCGAACTTAAACTGTGAACCACATGTGAGTTTCGATTACTTTGTATCTACCCCAGCACTTAGAAAGTGCTTGGCACATCATAAACGCTTAACGGATACCATTGTCATTATTATCTTCATAATTTTATTATCATTATTACTAGCCAAGTACAGTGCTAAGTGCTGGGGGTAAATGTAGAATAATCAGACTGGACAGAATACCTGACCGAAGCAGGGCTCATTGTCTGAGGGTCATTAACTCTTGGAGAACCACATCCAGCCCCGACTGCCCTCCCCACCTCACCCCCCTTAGCCTTCTCATCTCAGGACTAAATATCCTAGCACCCTACGCCTTTCTGAGAAGAGACTATTCTATCATTTTATTGGTCTTCTCTGTTGGAATTTGTTAGCTTGATCTTCCTGGATCATGTTTTCAATTTATCAGAGTTCACAGCTTTCTTAATGACACTAAGCATACCAACGTTTCTGGCTGTTTACCTTAGGAGAGCTGCTGTCAGGAGGAGAGAAGAAGGAGAAAGAAGAGAAGGTCAAGGGGGTGGAGGAGGGAAGAAGAGAGGAGAAAGAAGCGGAAGTAGTGCCTTATTTTCTGTTTAGCATAATAATTAACTTTCCAAAGTACTTTCACAACGTTCATATAATTTGCAGCAATTATTAAGTGCTCACTATGCCCAAAAATCTACAGTGGATACATGATTAACATACCGGACATAGTCCCTCTTTCACACATAGATCACAATTTACATAATCGTCATTTGACAGCAGAGGAAACTGATTTGGGGGAGGTGAAATGACTTCCCCAAGTTCACCCGGCAGGGCAGTGGAAGAGTAGGATCCAAACTCCGGTCTACTGATTTCCTAATGAGCAGTGAAGGAAATCATACCCTTATTTGGGACAATAACCCTTCCCTCCTCACTCAGAACGCTTGCCCATCAGATCCTTCTCGATCTGCATCTTCAGGCAAACAGGGCATCGCTGAAAGGCACCGCTAAATGTGCAAATCTTGTGTTAGAAGTCTGAGGTGAGGTAAACAGGTCCTGTCTAGAAGAGCTATTGCTTCTCTGGAAAATACCCCGAGACAATGATTGTATTCCAGGTGGCAGCAGAGCAGAGACGTGAAGGAGATGGGAACCTGAAAAATCTTAACAGGACTAATGTCTTGCTTGCCTCCCTCTCCTTTACATCAACCGGGGGATGGAGGGCCCTAGTTTCTTGGGGTCCCTCATCTGCCTCCTAGTATTTGAGGGCTCATGTGGCCTAGGAGACATGGATTCATTTAGCCTGAAGAGAGTAGAAAAATTAGATAAACCTTTTTGTCACCTGTGTCATCTTCAGATGAGAGAGAGCCCTCGATGCCTTATAGTGGATAGCTCATTATACACTGTGATAATAGCTCCCCATAAAATGTACTGAGTAGCTGTCAGCAAAATGAAGTATGGACTGAAGTGAGGAGAGACAGGAGGTAAGGAAGTCTACTAGGAGGCTGATGCAGTAATTAAGGTGGGATAGAATAAATGCTTGGATTAGCATGGTAGCCATTTGAATGGAGTAAAAAGGATGGATTTTAGCAATGTTGTGAAGGTTGAGGATTTGATAAAAGATTGAATATATGTTTTGAATGAGAGAGCTGAGTCGAGGATAACGACAAGGTTGCGAGTTGGTGAGACAGGGAAGATGGTGGTGCTGTCTATAGTGATGGGAAAGTCGGGGAAGGACACGGTTTGGGTGGTAAAATGAGGAGTTATGCTTTTGACGTGTTGAGATTGAGGTGTTGGCAGGTCATCTAAATAGAGATGGCTTGAATGAAGGCAGGAGTAAATAGGAGAATACAGAGAAGAAGAGAGATCAGAGTTGGATGTAGAGTTGGGATTGATAAACATGGCAGGTTAGTGAATAAGTTCCCTCAGGAGTGGGTGCAGTTAGACAATAGAAGGGGGTCTCAAAACTGAACCTTGACGGACACCCATATTTAGGGGGTGCGTGGCAGAGGAGGAGCCCGAAAAAGAGATTGTGAATAAATGGCCAGAGGGATAGGAGAAGCAGAAGAGGATGGTTTCAGTGAACCCAAGGCTGAATCATGTTTCCAGGAGATGGAGGTAGTAGACAGTGATGAAGACAGCTGAGGGGCTGAGGATTAGCATAGAGTAGAGTCCATTGGTTTTAGCAAGAAAGATTATTTGTTACCAACTCAGCGCAAAATTGTAGCATGGCCTAGTGGAGAGAGCGTGGGTCTGGGACTCAGAAGGGCCTGGGTTGTAACCTCTGCTCTGCCAAATTTCTTGCTGTGTAATCTTGTGCAAGTCACTTAACTTCTCTCTTCTTAAGTTTCCTCAACAACGAGGTTACCTGTTCTTCCTCCTATTTAGACTTGTGAATCGACTCCGCTGTTTCATTCACCCCACACATCCAATCGGTCACCAAAACCTGCCGGTCTCACCTTCACAACATCGTCAAGATCCGCCCTTTCTTCTCCATCCAAACCGCTACCTTGCTGGTTCAATCTCTCATCCTATCCCGACTGGATTACTGCAGCAGCCTCCTTTCTGATCTCCAATCCTGCTATCTCTCCCCACTTCAGTCTATACTTCACTTTGCTGCCCGGATTATCTTTGTACAGAAACGCTATGGGCGTGTGTCCCGAGGTGACACTGGGGTACCGGCCATCTCAAGGTCAAAAGCTATCTCGTGACCACCTGAGCCAGCAGGCAGAACTCGGAAGTGAGGGTGGGATACCGCCCCCACGACCAAATCTGCTAGATTGACAGCCCAAACCGGGAATACAGAAGGTGTTCCTCGCCCCCGTGCCAATTAAATTAGGTATGGAGGAAGGGGGAGGGCAGAGATTGGATAGACTGAGGCCGGAAGCTGGAATGGCCTAGGGGCACAGGCAATAAATACCTGTCGCCTCTGACCTTCGGCGTTAGAACACCAGTACACGCAGCAGCAGGAGAAGCAACCGCTGCAGCAGCAGGAGGAGCAACCGCAGCAGCTGCAGCAGCAGCAACCCACGTGTCTCTCTCTGCCCAGAAGCCCAGATGCCCGCTCTGCAACCAGAACCAACACACTGAGGCAAGGGCCGCGGAACGGGTGAGTGCCTCGTGGGTGAGACCCAGGTACCCCGCTGCTGATGGGTATCATGAGTGGATTCGGCCCATGTAGGGAGAACAGATGGTGAGAGCTAGGCGTGCACCACATGCGCGGGTAATGGAATGAATTCTTCCCATGTGAGAAAGTAAGTGGATTCTTCCCGAGTGGGAAGTGCACATGGGTGAGAGCTAGCCGTCGCACGCACGCGCGATTAACGTACAATTGTTTTCCTCCCGTGTAGGGAAGCTCTAATATTTCTAATTGATTATAATCCTCCCGAAAGGGAAGTTCAATCCATTGTGCCTAAACAATTACACAAATTCAAGTCGCCTCGCGAGATAAACGTTACATAAAACTCAGGCTTTCCGCCCCCGGCCTCTGTCTCTCTCTCTCTCGCTTCCCCGATCACTAAACGAACCCGTCCATGGATGACGGGTGACAGCATATCACTCTCCTCCTCAAAAATCTCCAGTGGCTGCCTGTCAACCTACGAAACAAGCAAAAACTCCTCACTCTCGGTTTAAAGGCTCTCCATCACCTTGCCCCCTCCTACCTCACCTCCCTTCTCTCCTTCAAAAGCCCAGTCCGCACCCTCCATTCTTCTGCCACTAACCTCCTCACGTACTTCGTTCTCGCCTGTCCCATCATCGACCCCCGGCCCATGTCCTTCCCCTGGTCTGGAATGCCCTCCCTCCACACATCTGCCAAGCTAGCTCTCTTCCTCCCTTCAAAGCCCTACTGAGATCTCACCTCCTCCAAGAGGCCTTCCCAGACTGAGCCCCAGTTTTTCTCTCCTCCTCCCCATCTTCCCGCCCTACCTCCTTCCCCTCCCGACAACACTTGTATATATTTTTACAGGTTTATTACTCTATTTTACTTGTGCATATTTACTATTCTATTTATTTTGTTAACAACTATTTTGACACCTGTCTACATGTTTTGTTTTCTGGCAGAGCCGGGTTTAGAACCCACATCCTTTGACTCCCAAGCCCGTGTTCTTGCCACTAAACCACGGCCTCCCGACAGCTGATTGGATGCGCATGTCTGACTCCAGCCTTGACCATGAAAGTCAGGGGTAAATAACCTAGAGAGAAAGCTGGAAGTCGGTAGGTACCTGCACTTGGATATCCTTTAACCCACCAAAATTCTCATGGCAAGGAAGAGGTTAATACTGTGTGACCTTGGACTAGTCACTTCACTTCTCTGTGCCTAAATTAACTCATCTGTAAAATGGGGATTAAGAGAGTGAACCTTAGTGAGATAGGGACGGTGTCTAACCAGATTCACTTGTATCTATCCCAGAGCTTAGAACACTGCTTGGCACATAGTAAGAGCTTAATAAGGACCATAATAATAATAATAGTAATAATAATAATAACAATTAATTGATTGCAGGAGGGGCAAAGGGGCTGGGGCAAGACAGTGAATGGAGCTGTGAGTAGGAGGGTGGAGATAAGTGAGGGGGGTAGCAGTTGAAAGAAGGAGCGTACTCTTAGAGAGGGCATGGAGGGTATCGAATGGGATCCGGAGTGGGAGGGTTAAAGTCTGGAGGAGAGAGGACTGGTACATCCAAACCGTTTCAAAATGGCCACCTCGCAGCCATGAAGCGGATGAAGCCAGTGGATCACTGACAAAAAAACAAGATGGGTACCTCATTGTCATCTTCAGAGTAATTCTTGAGGTTTTCCCCATGCGACGCACGTCAGTGGTATGGGTCATATGTTCCCCAATGGGGCTGTCACTTGGGGAAGCGCCGCTATCCCACCAAAGTTCCCAAGGTCCCCAGGGGCCCAGGACTCCAAGGGAGCCGGGCCCAAACAGGACATAATGAGGCCCCTCAGTCCAAGGTGTGACCCTTCCCCTTGAGGGAGTCCCGCAGGAGCAGCAGGGAGCTTTTCCGGAAAGGCCCGGCTTCACCAAGAACCCGACAGGCTCCAAACAGGAAGCAAGAAGAGCCAGGACCGTGCACACCTCCCGAAGATCCTCCTGTTGCCAACGTCCGGGAGCTGACGGGATGGGGGATGGTTGAAGGACAACAGAGACCAGAGCCCGCTCGTTCCAGTTTGACCAGTGAATCTGGGCCGGGGAGAACACGGATGGGTTGGGGTCTGACGGGGAGACGGGAGTGACAGAGAACTAGAATCTCCTCACGTCTGCATGCGTAAAACTGATCTCTCCCCCCTGCATCTCCATGGCTCTCGATCCGCTGGATCTACTGGGTGGGTGGCGGGGATGGACAGTGGTGGATCGTGAATAACGTTCTGGGTGGCCAATCAATCATATTTCTTGAGCACTTACTTTGTAGAGAGCACCGCTCTAAGTGCTCAGGAGAGTAAATTTTAAGATTTGTAGACATATTCCCTGCTCGTAAGGAGCTTACAGTCTAGAAGGGGAGACAAATATTAGTAGAAATACATAAATTATGGATCTATACATAAGTGACATGGCATGAGATCGCGAGGTCAGTGCTTGGTCCACAATAATACTATTGTTATTATTAATCCCTGTGTCGTTACTCATAAGTTGCCTGGAACCTTGGTTTCTTTCTTTCATACACTGTGGGCAGAGATCCAACAATCCATTATATTGTAAACTTCTTGCAGACCAGGATTTCATTTTTTCTCTCCCTCTGTCTTAGACTGTTAGCCTCAGGCATACCTGAGACTTTGCCCAACGTACCTATCCCAGTACTTGGCATACAGTAGGAGCAAAATGGGGATTCAACATCAGTCCTCCCTCATATTCATTCATTCATTCAATCGTATTTATTGAGCGCTTACTGTGTGCAGAGCAATGTACCAAGAGCTTGGGAAGTATACGTCGGCAACATATAGAGACAGTCCCTATGCAACAATGGGCTCACAGTCTAGAAGGGGGAGACAGACAACAAAGCAAATCATGTAGACAGGTATCAAAATCGTCAGAACAAATAGAATTGTAGCTATATGCACATCATTAACAAAATACATAGAATAGTAAATATGTGCAAGTAAAATAAATAGCGTAATAAATTTGTACAAATATATACAAAAGCTGTTGGGAGGGGAAGGAAGTAAGGTGGGGTGGATGGGGAGGAGAGGAAAAAGGGGGCTCAGTTTGGGAAGGCTCCCTGGAGGAGGTGAGTTCTCAGTAGGTCTTTGAAGGGAGGAAGAGAGCTAGCTTAGCTAGCTTGTGAAGGGAGGGCATTCCAGGCCAGGGGAAGGAAGTGAGCCAGGCGTCGACAGCGGGACAGACGAGAACAAAGCACAGTGAAGAGGTTAACGGCCAAGGAGCAGAGTGTACAAGCTGGGCTATAGAAGGAGAGAAGGGAGGTGAGGTAGGAGGGGGCGAGGTGATGGAGAGCCTTGAAGCTGAGAGTGAGGAGTCTTTGCTTGATTCATAGGTTGACACGCAACGACTGGAGATTTTTGACGAGGGGAGTGACATGTCCAGAGCGTTTCTGTACAAACTAATCCTGGTAGCAGAGTGAAGTATAGACTGAAGCGGGAAGAGACAGGAGGGTGGGAGATCAGAGGAGGCTGATGCAGTAATCCAGTCGGGATAGGATGCGAGATTCAACCAGCAAGGCAGAGGTTTGGATGGAGAGGAAAGAGCGGATCTTGGCGATGTTGTGGAGGTGAGACCGGCAGGTTTTGGTGAGGAATTGGATGCATGGGGTGAATGAGAAAGCAGAGTCTAGGATGACACTAAGGCTGCGGGTTTGTGAGACGGGAAGGATGGTAGTGCCGTCTATAATGACGGGAAAGTCAGGGAGAGGACAGGCTTTGGGGAGGGAAGATAAAGAGTTCAGTCTTGGACATATTGAGTTTTTAAATGGCGGGCAGACATCCAGATGGAGTTGTTCTAAAGGCAGGAGGAGATACGAGCCTGAAGGGGAGGGAGAGGAAGAAAGGGCAGAGATGTTGATTTGGGTGTCATCAGCGTAGAGGATGATAGTTGACGCTATGGGAGTGAATGAGGTTCACCAAGAAAGTGAGTGTAGATTGAGAACAGAAGGGGACGAACCGTTGAGGACCCCTACAGTAAGGGGATGGGACAGGAAGGAGGAGTCCGCAAAGGAGACTGAGAATGAACGGCCGGAGAGATAATGGGAGAACCAGGAGAGGACAGAGTCTGTATTTCAAGGGTTGGATAGCGTGTTGAGGAGAAGGGTTGATCCACAGTATAGAAGGCAGCTGAGAGGTCGAGGAGGATTAGGATAGAGTAGGAGACTTAGACTGAGACTGGGGCCCTTAAAGGGACTTAATTATCTTTTATGTACCCCAGGACTTAGTATAATGCTGGACATATTGTATGTGCTTAACAAGTGCAATAATTATTGTAATTACCATAGTCACTTTTAATATTGTTGCTATATTAAATAACAATATTAGTTATAATCTATATTATCTATGATATCATCTATATCATATATCAATATATCAATTCTTATTGTAGTTCTTATAAAATAAGGAAAATGAGTAGGTTTGAGCATAGGGTGAGGGATAGAAATGAATTTAACTGGTGTCTATACCATTAAGTTAAACTGGTCACTAGACTGAGAGCTTACTGTGAGTAAACCTACTGCTTACTGTGGGTAGGGAAAAAAAAACTACCAATTCTGTTGCATTTTCCTCTCCCAAGCGCTTGTCATGGCTCAAGGGGACTGTGGGAAGATGGCCGCCGCCTCTTGGAGCAGCAGGGGCCTATGTACAGCAATGAGGTCAGCTGGAAGGTTCTCCCTGTCCTTCTGCGGGTCCATCACCGTCTTCCAGTTGTTCTGTGACGTCTTTCCTATGCTGAAGATCACCTGCTCCGAGAAGCACATCGCCATTGACGCGACAGAAATTTGGGGGCAGCCTTAGCTGTCGCCTGCTTCATTTCCATCGTCGTCTCGTACACGTGCATCTTCTGGGCTGTGCTGAGGACGTCGGTCACCGAGGGCCGGGCCAAAGCCATCCCCACCTACCCGCCCCCCCCCTCCCCCCTCATCGTCATCACTGCTTTCCTCTCTGTGGGTGCATTTGTCTACATCAAGCCGCCCTCCGACTCCTCCTTGACCGTGAACCTGCTGATGTCAGTGTTCTATGCAACAATACTCCCTGCTCAGAACCCCCTGATCTACAGCCTGAGGAACAGGGACATGAAGGCCACCATGGGCAGGATCCAAAAGGGTCACTAACCCAGCCTCAGTTCTGGGACAGAACGTCTCCTTCCTTGTGCAAATAATCTCACATCACCAATTAACCAAGGAAATGTTCTTGGAACTAGCCAGATACTTAGCTTTCCTACTGAGTTCACAGAAAACGCCGGATGTTGATGAATTGTCAAAGTCTGGTAGGGAGGCGGCTAAGACTGAAGTAGGATGGACAATCCAGTTTTGGGGAGGCATCATGGCCTAAAGGAAGTGGAGTCCCTGTATACTGTAAATTCATTGTGGGCAGGGAATGTGTTTAACAACTCTTGTAAACAGAACTCTCCCTAGTGCTTAGTACAGTAAATCCAGTTTGGGGATGTTTCTAATCCCTATTCAGACACTTGTCTTCTGTGTGACCTTGGGCGAGCTACTTAACTTCTCCATGCCTCAGTTACATCATCTGTAAAATGGGAATTATGACGGTGAATCCCATCTGGGATACCCTGATTACCTTGTATCTACCCCACTGTGATTATAATAGTGCTTGGCACATAGCAAATGCTTACGAAATGCCATCATTTGTTTTTAAAGCTTTATAATGTCCTAAAGAACGGGAATTCTTGAACGAGTTGTCTACACGAAGTTGTCTACACAGAGCTGCCTACAATTCCTCAACAACAACTCTCTCCTCGACCCCCTCCAGTCTGGCTTCCGTCTTCTACAGTCCACGGAAACTGCCCTCTCAAAGGTCACCAATGACCTCTTGCTTGCCAAATCCAACGGCTCATACTCTGTCCTAATCCTCCTCGACCTCTCAGCTGCCTTCGACACTGTGGACCACCCCCCTTCTCTTCAACACGCTATATGACCTTAGCTTCACAGACTTCGTCCTCTCCTGGTTCTCCTCTTATCTCTCCGGTCGTTCTTTCTCAGTCTCTTTTGCAGACTCCTCCGCCCCCCCCCCTCCTCTTCCTGTGGGGGTTCCCCAAGGTTCAGTGCTTGGTCCCCTTCTGTTCTCGATCTACACGCACTCCCTTGGTGATCTTATTCGCTCCCACGGCTTCAACTATCATCTCTACGCTGATGACACCCAGATCTACATCTTTGCCTCTCTCCACCTCTCTCCAGGCTCGCATCTCCTGCTGGCTTCAGGATATCTCCATCTGGATGTCTGCCCGCCACCTAAAACTCAACATATCGAAGACTGAATTCCTTGTCTTCCCTCCCAAATCTTGCCCTCTCCCTGACTTTCCCATCTCTGTTGACGGCACTACCATCCTTCCCGTCTCACAAGCCCGCAACCTTGATGTCATCCTCGACTCCGCTCTCTCATTCACCCCTCACATCCAAGCCGTCACCAAAACCTGCCGGTCTCAGCTCCGCAACATTGCCAAGATCCGCCCTTTCCTCTCCATCCATACCGCTACCCTGCTCATTCAAGCTCTCATCCTATCCCGTCTGGACTACTGCTCACAGCCTTCTCTCTGATCTCCCATCCTCGTGTCTCTCTCCACTTCAATCCACACTTCATGCTCCTGCCCGGATTGTCTTTGTCCCAGAAACGCTCTGGGGCATATTACTCCCCTCCTCAAAAATCTCCAGTGGCTACCAATCAATCTGCGCATCAGGCAGAAATTCCTCACCCTGGGCTTCAAGGCTGTCCATCACCTCGCCCCCCTCCTACCTCACTTCCCTTCTATCCTTCTACAGCCCACCCCGCACCCTCCGCTCCTCTGCTGCTAATCTCCTCCCCGTACCTCGTTCTCCTCCCGCCTGTCCCGCCATCGACTCCCGGCCCACGTCATCCCCCGGGTCTGGAATGCCCTCCCTCTGCCCATCTGCAACTAGCTCTCTTCCTCCCTTCAAGGCCCTACTGAGAGCTCACCTCCTCCAGAAGGCTTTCCCAGACTGAGCCCCCTTCCTTCCTCTCTCCCTCGTCCCCCTCTCCATCCCCCCCATTTTACCTCCTTCCCTTCCCACAGCAATTGTATATATGTATATATGTTTTGTACATATATATTACTGTATTTATTTATCTATTTATTTTACTTGCACATATCTATTCTATTCATTTTTATTTTGTTAGTATGTTTGGTTTCGTTCTCTGTCTCCCCCCTTTTAGACTGTGAGCCCACTGTTGGGTAGGGACTGTCTCTGCATGTTGCCAACTTGTACTTCCCAATGCGCTTAGTATAGTGCTCTGCACACTGTAAGCGCTCAATAAATACGATTGATGATGATGATGAATCGCTCTAGACTGTAAGCTCAGTGTGCGCAGGGAATGTGTCTACCCAACTCTGTCCAAGTGCTTAGTACAGTGCTGGGCCCAGAGTAATGTGCTTAATATTTATGACTGTTTGGTTGAGACTTGAATTCTGATGCCAGCTCTGCTATTGGCCTGCTGTGTGAAACTTGGGGCAGTGACTTAATATTCCAAGGTTCTCTCTTCCTCTTACACCGTGAACACCCTTTGGACAGGAATTTTGTCTGTGCTGATTCTTTTGTTTCTACTCCAGCAAGTGAACAGTTTAGGCACATAATCATTTCATACATACAATAATGATATAATTATTAGCAATGACCTATGAAAATATAATGATATGTATGCTCCCTAGCATGACTCTGGGGTGTTGGTGTGAAAGTTGGAAAAGTGCAGGGGTAGGAGGGAAGGGAAGAAAGGATAACTGTAGCTCCATCTGTCTTGTCAAATCCATCCCTCTTCATCAATCCATTTTTCCTTCTTCCATCCCATCCATTCTTCCAACCATTCATCTATCCATCCAACCATCCATCCATCCAGAGTACGGACATGGGAGTCAAGAGGTCGCGGGTTCTAATCTCAGTCTACTACTTGTCCGCCCTGTGACCTAGGGCACGCCACTTGCTTCATCTGTGCCTCAGTTCCCTCATCTGTAAAATGGGGAATGAGACTGCAAGCACCATGTGGGACTGGGTCCCACCTGATTATCCTGTATCAACCTCCAGCGGATAGAACAGTGCTCAGCGCTTTGAAACAGTGCTTTGCATGTAGTAAACGCTTAGTAAATGCCATTGTTATTATTAACGAAGATCAATTCAATCAATCAATCAATCGTATTTATTGAGCGCTTACTATGTGCAGAGCACTGTACTAAGCGCTTGGAAGTACAAATTGGCAACACATAGGAGACAGCCCCTACCCAACAGTGGGCTCACAGTCTAAAAAGGGGGGAGACAGAGAACAGAACCAAACAACCAATAAAATAAAATAAATAGGATAGAAATGTACAAGCAAATAAATAAATAAATAAATAAGTAAATAAATAGAGTAATAAATATGTACAAACACATATATACATATATACAGGTGCTTGTGGGGAAGGGAAGGAGAGGTAAGATGGTGGGATGGAGAGGGGGATGAGGAGGAGAGGAAGGAAGGGGGCTCAGTCCTGGAAGGCCCTCCTGGAGGAGGTGAGCTCTCAGCAGGATCTTGAAGGGAGGAAGAGAGCTAGCTGGCGGAGGGGCAGAGGGAGGGCATTCCAGACCCTGGGGGATGACGTGGGCCGGGGAGGGGTCGACGGCGGGACAGGCGAGAAACGAGGTACAGTGAGGAGTATTAGCGGTGGAGGAGCGGAGGTTGCGGGCTGGGAAGTAGAAGGAGAGAAGGGAGGTGAGGTAGGAGGGGGCGAGGTGATGGAGAGCCTTGAAGCCCAGGGTGAGGAGTTTCTGCCTGATGCGCAGATTGATTGGTAGCCACTGGAGATTTTTGAGGAGGGGAGTAATATGCCCAGAGCGTTTCTGGACAAATATAATCCGGGCAGCAGCATGAAGTATGGATTGAAGTGGAGAGAGACACGAGGATAGGAGATCAGAGAGAAGGCTGGTGCAGTAGTCCAGACGGGATAGGATGAGAGCTTGAATGAGCAGGGTAGCAGTTTGGATGGAGAGGAAAGGGCGGATCTTGGCAATGTTGCGGAGCTGAGACCGGCAGGTTTTGGTGACGGCTTGGATGTGAGGGGTGAATGAGAGAGCGGAGTCGAGGATGACACCAAGGTTGCGGGCTTGTGAGACGGGAAGGATGGTAGTGCCGTCAACAGAGATGGGAAAGTCAGGGAGAGGGACAAAGTTTTGGGAAGGAAGAGAAGGAGCTCAGTCTTCGGACATGTTGAGCTTTAGGTGGCGGGCGGACATCCAGATGAGATGTCCTGAAGGCAGGAGGAGATGCGAGCCTGGAGGGGGAGGGGGGAGAGAGCAGGGGCAGAGATGTAGATCTGGGTGTCATCAAGCGTAGAGATGATAGTTGAAGCCGTGGAGCGAATGAGGTCACCAAGGGAGTGCGTGTAGATAGAGAACAGAAGGGGACCAAGCACTGAACCTTGGGGAACCCCCACAGTAAGAGGATGGGAGGGGGGAGGAGGAGCCTGCAAAAAGAGACTGAGAAAGAACGACCGGAGAGATAAGAGGAGAACCAGGAGAGGACGGAGTCTGTGAAGCCAAGGTCAGATAACGTGTTGAGGAGAAGGGGTGTGGTCCACAGTGTCAAGGCAGCTGAGAGGTCGAGGAGGATTAGGACAGAATAATGAGCCGTTGGATTTGGCAAGCAGGAGGTCATTGGTAACCTTTGAGAGGGCAGTTTCCGTGGGAATGAAGGGGACGGAAGCCAGACTGGAGGGGGTCGAGGAGAGAGTTGTTGTTGAGGAATTCTAGGCAGCGCGTGTAGACAACTCGTTCAAGGAGTTTGGAAAAGGAATGGTAGGAGGGATATGGGACGATAACTAGAAGGTGAAGGTGGGGTCAAGAGAGGGGTTTTTTAGGATGGGAGAGACATGGGCAGTTTGAGCAGAGGGGAAAGAACCAGTGGAGAGTGAGCAGTTGAAGATGGAAGTTAAGGAGGGAGAGAGGATGGAGCAAGAGATTTCATAAGATGAGAGGGAATGGGGGTCAGAAGCACAGGTGGCGCCGGAGTGAGCACTTGAGAGGAGGGAGGAGAGTTCCTCTGAGGATACCGCTGGGAAGGATGGGAGAGTAGCAGAGAGTTGTTGAGAGCCGGGGGTTGGAGAAAGGGGGGAAGAGACTTTGGGGAGGTCGGACCTGATGGATTGAATTTTGTTAATGAAGTAGGAGGCCAGATCGTTGGGGGTGAGGGAAGGAGGAGGGGGAGGAACCGGGGGCCCTGAGAAGGGAGTTGAATGTACGGAAGAGCTGGCGGAGGTGATGGGCAGGGTGTCAATAAGGGAGGAGAAATAGTTTTGTCTGGCAGAAGGAGAGGGCTGAGTTAAGGCAGGAAAGGATAAACTTGAAGTGAACGAGGTTGGCATGGTGTTTAGACTTTCGCCAGCAGCGTTCGGCAGCTCGAGCATAAGAGCGAAGGGAGGCGGACAGTGGCAGTGGATCCAGGGCTGTGGGTTAGGGGAGTGCGAGAGCGGCGAAGGGAAAGGGGGAGCGAGTGAGTCTAGCTGAGTAGAAAGAGTAGAGTTGAGAGCAGTAATCTGATCATCAAGACTGGGTAGAGAGGAAGGGGCGGCGAGGTGGGGTGTGAGGCGCTCCGAAAGATGGGTGGGGTCCAGAGAGCGGAGATCTCTGTGAGGGAGTAATACGGAATTTACAGGGGAAAGGAGTGTGAGTGAGGAGGCAGGTGAGAAGATTATGATCAAGAGAGAGGGATTACAGAGTTGGTGAGGGTGGACACCGTGCAGCGGTAGGAGATGATGAGGTCGAGGGTATGACCAAGTTGGTGAGTGGGTGAGGTGGGGTGGAGGAAGAGGTTGGGCAGCGTCAAGGAGGAGATAGAAGGCGGGCGGCAGAGGAGTCGTTAGCGATATCCATGTGGATATTGAAGTCTCCGAGGATCAGAGTGGGCACGGAGAAGGAGAGAAGGAAGGTGAGGAAGGGGTCAAAGTCGTTAAAGAAGTGATGGAAGTGGGGGCCGGGAGGGCGGTAGATGACGGCTACAAGAATCTGGCGAGGGGTGGTAGAGGCAAATAATGTGGCTTCAAAGGGAAGGGAAGTGAAAGGGAAGGGGGAGGAGGGATAGTGCGAAAGCGACATTGGGGGGCGAGAAGGAAACCAACAGTCATCCTCCTTTTCTGGTGAGTCTGGGGGAGTGGGGAGAAGAAGAGGCCTGCACTGCAGAGAGCAGCAGAAGAGACCTGTGTCGTCCGGCGACAGCCATGTTTCAGTTATGGGCGAGGAGGAGTAGAGAACTGGAATCACCACAATCATTACTATTATTATTATCAATGGAATTCATTGACGTTATCCTGAATGCAAAACAGTGTAGTAAGCTCTCAGGAGAGGTGAAAAGTAGATAAAATTGCATTGTTCCCTGCTCCCCAGGAGATTATGATCTAATGTGGGGGAGAGAGACACAGAGTAAGGTAGTACGTAGAGAGGAAGGTGAGACGGGAAAGATGAGAAAGTGGATTAACGCTTGATTCAGAAGTACAGTTCATATAGTCAGTATGAACAGCGCTTCAGTGGATTTGCAATCAGGACAAATCAGAAGAAGTAGGTGCAGCCTAATGGATAGAGCGCGGGACTGGAATTCAGTGCCATGGGGTTCTGATTCCGGTTCCACCACATATCTACTTTTTGACCTTGGGGCAGGGCTCTCCTTAACCTATCCTTACCACAGTTCCTTTATCTGTAAAACGGGGTTTGAGATGTGAGCTCAACAGGGAATGTGGGACTCTGGTCCAATCTGATTAGCTTGTATCTACTCCAGCACCTAGTATAGTGCCTGATATATAGTTAAGTGCTTCACAGAAACCATTGGAATAAGCTACAATTGGCTGAATAACTGACAGATTAAGTGCCTCAGTTTTGAATTGGACAAAGGTGATACCAATCACAATGGCTAAAGACTGGACAACAGGAATCGTTGGGATCCTGTGGATGTGGATGCTGCTGTTTCCACGGGAACACCCGAGGGCCGGCACCATCGCTGATGCTGCAGGAACCAGGCACTTTGCCTCCCAGGAGCCTCAGGAACCACGAGACCAGAGGGTGTTTGGCTTGTCCAGGCCACGAGGTCCCTCATCAGGGCCCGAGCCATCCTCCAGGGATCTCCCTCTGAGCAGCTCTCTCCTTTATGTACAGGGAAGGGGCCCTGTCTGGAGAGCAGAGAAGATCGAGGGCTCCTGTCTGTTCCTTCCTGGCTGGCTGAACGAAGGAGTCTGAGGGAATAGAGGGGACCGGCCCCAGCCTTGCAGAGTTCAGCGACCCCCAGCCCACACGCTTGCCCCGGTGAGAGTGACCGGAGGTGGAGTGGGATGGAGTGGCACGGGGGGACGAGGATGAGGATGGACGAGATGGGAGCCAGTCTGGGGCCCAATTTGGTTTCGGAACAAGGCCGTGGCCACTATCAGGCAAGGTGGACTTGTAGGAGGAGTGGTGTTTTCCCAGTTCAGTAACCACCAACATAATAATAATAATAATGTTGGTATTTGTTAAGCGCTTACTATGTGCAAAGCACTGTTCTAAGCGGTTGGGGGGATCCAAGGTGATCAGGTTGTCCCACGTGGGACTCACAATCTTAGTCCCCATTTTACAGATGAGAGAAACTGAGGCACAGAGGAAGTTAGGCGATTTGCCCATAGTCGCGCAGCTATCAAATGGCGGAACACATCTCCTTCTTCCTCCTAAAACCTCGCTACCATGCCCAACCACCCACCGGGCTACGGTGCTCCAGCACAGTGTCACAGACAGTCGGCCTTCAGTGGGGTCCCAGAATCCCTTTCAGAGGGTAAATGACAAGTAGGGCTGAGAAGAGTGTGACCAGCTTGGGACCACCACCAGCACTATCAGTAATTCCTCCTTGTAAGAGCTTTTCCCAAATGTTGGAAGGAGACAAGTAGTAGGAAAGGTTGTAATCCCCGCCCTCAAGAACTTCCGAGTCTACCGTGCTAGGTTGACACAATATAATTTGCTACGAGTCAATCAATCTTGAATCATTATTTATTGAGTGCTTTATGTGTACACTAAGGCCGTGGGAGAGTAATAATAATTAGAAATAGCAGTACTTGTAAAGATCTTACTTTGTCCCTCAAACACTGTCCTAAACACTGGGGGTGGATACAAGTTAAGCAGGTTGGGATGCAGGTTGCAGTTCCACATCGGGCTCACAGTCTTAACCTCCATTTTGCAGATGAGGCAACTGGGGCTCCAGATAAATTAAATGACTTGCCCATGGTCACACAGCTGACATGAGGCAGAGCCGGAATAAGAACCCAGGGTCTTTCTGACTCCTTCTGAATCCCAAGCCTGTGTTCTATCCAATTTAGAGGACTATAAACAGACACTTTCCCTGCCCCTTCTAGGAAGGAAAGAAAGAATAGAAAGATGAATATGCAATTATTGCAATGTCATTTTACAGATGAGGAAATGAGGCCTAGAGAAGTTAAGCGACTTGACCGAGGTCCCAAAGGGGACAGAGGGAGGGGATTAGCACTCAGTTCCTTTAACTTCCTCCTAAGCTGTTCCTGGGAGAGTACAATAGCACAGAGCTGGTAGATGTGTATGCTGCCCGCCAGGAGTTCAGAGTCAAGACGAGAAACTACCTGGGCCCTGCTTGTTCCACTAAATGAGGATGGAAATGAGTTGAATACATGTTCGAATTAGGTGAATTAGAGAGCTAGAAAATGAATCGGGGAAGCTGGGTAGAGAGTGGGGGGATCCCTTAACAGTGCTCAGAATCTGGAATTAATTCTGCTCTCCTTTGATTTTGAGTAGATAAGGGTAGGGAATTCCAGACTAGATGGAAGGCAAGAGTCAGATGATGAGTAACAAACTAGAAAGTTGCTTTGAGATCTGAGAAGAAGAATTGAAGCAATGGACATGGGGGTGAACTGCATTTCATAGGGTGGAGAGACTTCAAGCCGATTGTGTGTTTTTGTTGCTTGTGAAAAAGACCACAACTTGTCGTGAGAGGAGGTTGAGGAGAGGAGGGATGTAGGCTGAGCGATGCTTTAGGAAAGGAGTAGATGAATGATGAGGTATGCTTGTTTATATTTGACTGCAGTGTTGAATGCAGATATGTGAGCAAATGGAAACAGTTTGGTGTATATGTGGGTTTCATTTTTGTTGTTTGTTGTATGGTATCGTAAGGGCTTATTATATGCCAGTTAGTGTACTAAGCACTTGGTGTGGTTACAAGATAATCAGGTTGCATACAGTCCATGCTCAATAGGATGCTAGCTGTTGTAATCTCCAAATTTTAAAGTTGAGGTAACTGAAGCACAAAGAAGGTAAATGACAGGCCAGGTCACACAGCAGACAAGAAGAGGAGATCGAATTACCAATCCTGGTCCTTCCTGTCTACCAGGCTCATTTTCTCTGCAGTAAATGGGGTAAATCTATGTATAAAGGCATTTCTTTTGACTCTAAAACCACCGAAAAAAATTTCACAATACTCATGCACATATCTTTACGTTCTCTGACCTCTCCTATCCACTATTTCATTTTTAGTTTCAATCCTCCTTAATAAAAAAATAATACTCGATATTTATTAAGTTGCTTACTACGTTCTAAGCAAAGTATCTAAGTGCTGGGGGAGATTCAGTAACAATCTAGTAGAAAACAGTATGTGTCCCACAAGGGGTTTACAGACTAAGTAGGAGGAAAAAACAGGTATTGGACCCTCATTTTACTATGAGAAAACGGAGCTGTAGAGAATTGTCACGTTCCCATGGCCTTTGTCTGCCAATAAGTTCAAAAATTGGGATTAGAACCAGGTCCCTCTGACTCCCCGAGGCCTGGTTCTCTTCCCAATTAAGAATGCCATGTTTCGACTCAGTTCAAAGCTCTAATGCTTCCAATAGAGATTGAAACTTTTTAGAGGTAACACTGATTATAATGTACTAATACCCAAACGTGAACACTGTAAGTAATCAGTAAATAGAATTGATTGACTTACTCCGTCACCCCCTAAGACATTCTCTAAATTGAAGCCTTCCCTCTTCCTGTGCAGGGAGTCAACATCATTCCCCAGAAAATGTTCAATACCTCCACGGTGAACTCAAAGATCATTTTGAATTCGATAACTGTTTCCTCTCCATAGAGAATCACCAGCAAGTGTCCCTATAATTACTTCACTTCATGCCATCAAATGACTCTAACTTTGGCTCTTATGTGATACATTGCAGAAAGTCAATGCTGCCTCCCAGAATGGCCCAACGTTTCCCCAAGGTGAGGGAATTCCTTCTGCTGGGATTCTCGGATGTTCGGGAGCTGCAGTTTGGTCTATGCCAACGCTATTCCTCCTGGTCTACCTGGCGGCTGTGACGGGGAATCTCCTCATCATCGCCATCACCGCCCTCGACCGGTGCCTGCAACAGCCCATGTACTTCTTCACTCAGGCACCTGGTCTGTCATCGACCTCTGCTACATCTCCGTCACCGTCCCCAAGTCTGTCGTCATCTCCCTGACACGATCGTAGATCCATCTCCCTCCTGGGCTGTGCCGCCCCAGTTGCTTATGGTGATTCTGTTTGCCTGCTTCAGAGCTGGTCATCCTCACGGCAATGTCCTACGATCGCATACGCTCGCCCATCTGCCCGTCCCCTGCGCTATGAGGGTCAATCATGAACCAAAGCAGCCTGTGGAAAGATGGTGGCCGCCTCTCTGGATTCAAACGGGGTGCTATATGGGATCTGGTTTGCAGCCTTCGTCCTTTCCTCCTTGAGCTCTTCTGTGGGTCCAACATCGTCCAGCAGTTCTTCTGTGACGTCCCCTCCCTGCTGAAGATCTCCTGCTCCGAGGACCACGTCGCCATCAATGTAAGTATCACCGGTGGGCTAGCTTTAGGTGTCGTCTGCTTCGTCTTCATCATCGTCTCCTACGTGCGCATCATCCATGCTGTGCTGAAGATGCCGGCCTCCGAGAGCCGGGCCAAAGCCTTCTCCACCTGCCTGCCTCACCTCGCTGTCGTCACTGTCTTCCTCTCGACTGGCGTGGTTGACCATCTCAAGCCCGTGTCAGATTCCCCCTCCACTCTTGGACCTGATGGTGTCCGTGTTTCTACACCGTGGGGTGCCCCCCCGCCCTGAATCCCCTCATCTACAGCCTGAGAAACAGGGTCATGAAGGCGGCCATTGGGGAAAGTCCTAAAGGGGAGATTCCTCCCTCCCTTCTCTAAGGGACAAAAATGTGTGTTTCCTTTTGCTAACTATACTATTCCTCAGCAAGGTTCTGGCCGTAGGGGGTATCCATATAAAGAGCTGTCCAAAGAGAACATCCAGCGTCTGAAGATTTGTCAATGTCTGGGACAGATTTTGATTGGCACGTGTGCGACTATAAAGCCGGTGTGGGCAGGTATTGTCTCCTCTTTATTCTGAATTGTATTGTCTGTCTTTATTCTGAATTGTACTCTCCCCCCCCAAGCGCTTAATAACAGTTCTATGCACACAGTAAACACTCAATAAATATGAATGAATGAGTGATGAATGGAATGAATGAATGACAAGTGATTGTTTGGGCCACACTGTGGCTTAGTGGAATGATCATGTGGCTGGGAGTCATGAGACTTGAAATGTCGTCCGTTCTGCCCTCGGGCCTGCTGAATCACCTTGGTCCAGACATGTAACCCTCTTTGGGTCCTCTCTGTAAAATCGGGATTCAATATGTGCTCTTCTCTTTCTCATTCAATCTGAGCCCCTGTGGGTACAGGAAACCTGGTCCTACCTGATTAGTTTGTTCTCTACTCCAGCACCTGACCAGTCTTTTGCTAAGTAAATTCTTAATAAAGTCAATAATGATAATGTTGATACTACTACTAATAATAACTGAATTCTGTGAATTTTAAGGTCACTATTGGTGGTTATGAAAATCAGAAAATCGGAGTGTGACAAGGGACGCAGTCATGGAAACTATTTCCCCATATTTGAATGCCCTGTTTACTTTGTTTTGATTGCCTGTCATTCATTCATCCATTCATTCAATCACATTTATTGAGCACATACTGTGGGCAGAGCACTGTACTATAGTGCTTGGGAAGTACAAGACAGCAACATATAGAGATGGTCCTTACCTAACAAGGGGCTTAAAGTCCACCCACCCCCTTCGAGAATGTGAGCCCGTTTTGGGCAGGGATTATCTCTATCGGGAAATCAATCAATCAATCAATCGTAATTATTGAGCGCTTACTATGTGCAGAGCACTGTACTAAGCGCTTGGGAAGTACAAATTGGCAACAATAGAGACAGTCCCTACCCAACAGTGGGGCTCACAGTCTAAAAGCTGAAATGTACCTTTCCAAGCACTTAGTACAGTGCTCTCCACACATGTAAGTGCTCCAAGTATATATGAAAGAATGAATGAAATGGAATTTACTTCATCAATCCTTGCGTCGAATACATTACGTTCATCCATCCTCGAGTCATCCATCTCATCCATCCATCCTACAATCCATGCACCCATCCATCATCCATAATAATAATAATAGTGGTATTTGTTAAGTGCTTACTATGTGCAGCACAGTACTAAGTGCTGGGGCAGATACAAGCTAATCAGGTTTTACACAGTCCCTATCCCACATGTTGCTCACGTTCTCAGTTCCCATTTTACAGTTGAGATAGCTGAGGCACAGAGAAGTGAAGTGCCTTTGCCTAAGGTCACACCAGCAGACATTCCACCCATCCATCCATCCATCTATCCATCCATTTACCCTCCCACCCTCCATCCATCCATCCATCCATCCAACAACCCATCCGTGCATCCCATTTTCAATCCATCCATCCATCAACCAATGATATTTGCTGAATGCATCCTGGGTGTAAAGTACTGTAGTGAACCCTTCAGAGCAATCAAAATAAATTAAACACATCCCTGCTTTCCAAGAGCTTAAAATCTAACAGGGGAGCTAGACACAGAATTCATTCATGAGAGGACAGAAGGAGAATGGATAAGAAAATGGTAAAAAGATGACAGTGTGCTTAAAGAGTACATTTTATGAAAAGCCACTATGTTACAAAACTATAATGGTGGGGTTGTGAGTGCAAAAAATGGGAAAAGGTGTCTAAGATACTGATTGGTAGGGTGGGAGAAAGATGACTTTAGGAAGAAGAAAGGTGAATCGTGTGAAGTATTCTGGAAGTGGTGGGGAAGACAGAGGGGCCTTTGAAGAGGGGGAAAGCTGTACTCTGATGGACTGAAAGGGAGAGGAGGAAATGGTGGGCTGACAGACTATTTCTCCATTTTCCATCACTGAGATATTTTGAAGAGGGACAAGGGCCATTCAGAGGAGAGGAATGCAATGACCTCCTAATCTCCCGTATGGGTACAGTGTCTCATCTCTGAGATAGAAGAGGACGAACCCTGGGATACAATCTGGTCCTTTCCAATACCAGGGATTTTCCGCGTAGTGTCCACCCAGTCAGTATCAGTGATTCCTTCCCTTCACCCCATTCTCAGAGACCCCTCATGCCGTTCCCAAACTGATAATATGTGATAACAATAATGATAATAATCATATTTGATAAGCACTCAAGCATTGTTCTTACCGCTCAGCTGGATGCAGCATAATCAAGTTATCCCAACCTAGGGTTCACAGTCTTATTAGTGGTGCCAAGAGGAGAAATTTGCTTCAAACAAAGAGTCTCCACTTTGCTTTCCGTAGCTAAAGGTGGTCTCTTCTGGGTCACAGAGGAGAGCATTTGGGATGAAAAAGAGGGAACTTTGCTTTAAGAGGAAACTCTCTGCTTCAGGTTCTCTACCTAACGTTTACAAGGCCTGGAAAGACAATATTTGAGGTTGGAAAAGGAGAAGTTTGCTTCAAACAAAAGCTCTCCTCGTTATCTTTCCAGCCAAGGTCTTCAAGGCATCAAAAGAGAGTATATGAGGTCCCCCAAAGAAGAAATCTTGGCCTGCTGCATGTAAACAATCTCGGCCTTTTCTTCTCTGCCTGAGGGTTTCGAGGCCTCGAAAAGAGGGTATTTGAGGTTGAAAAAGGAGAAGGTTAGTCCTCATGCACACAATCTCCAATTTATGCTTTTCCAAGATCTTCAAGGCTGAAAAGAGAATCTTTCCAGGGAAAAAGGAGAAGGTTTGCTTTACCACAAATCATTTCCTGCTTTAATTTTTCTCACTGAGTTCTTGAAGGCCTGAAAAAGTGTGATATGGCATTTTATAAAAAAACGAGAATTTTACTTCATGCAAAGGCTGTCCTGCTTATTTGTCCCCCTTAGTCCTTCAAAAGCCTCTGAAGGGCATCTGAGAGGTGAAAAATGATCCATTTGCCTCATGCAAACAATCTCGAGCTTTAATTCCTTTAAGGCCTTCAGAGGCATATCCAAGGGCCTTTCCAAGAGAATGATATAGGGTGAAAAGTGAGAAATGTGCTCCCTGCATACGTCTCCTGTTTCATTACGCGACTTCAGGGCCTTCCAGGCCTTTTCACTGACGTCGAAGAAGGAGAAATTGGCTTCATACAAATCATCTCCAGATTTTATTTCTCCATCTGAGGTCTTCAAATCGTCCAAAGAGAATAGTTGAGGTGAAACCAGAGAAATTGGCCTCATGAAAAAACATCTCTTGCTTTCATTTGTCGTCAGCATCTGGAAAAGAGGGATATTTGAGATGAAAAAAGGAGAAATTTGCTTCATGAAAAGACTTGCATGCTTAGACTTCTCTACCGAAAGGTCTTCAAAGCTATAGATAGAATATATGAGGAGACATTAGGAGAAAATCTGCTTTATGCAAACCATCTCTAGCTCTTACTTCTCTACCGAAAGGTCTTCAAGGCCCCAAAAGGAGAATATCTTGAGGTGAGAAAGGGGAAATTCGCTTCATGCAAATCATCCCCAGCTGTATTTCCCTTCTTAAGGGTCTTCAACGCCCTTAAAAAAGAAAAATTTTTGAGGTGAAAAAAGGAGAGGTTTGTCTCCTGAAAAGACCTCCAGCTTTGATTTCTCTACCCCAAGGGTCTTCTAAGCCAGAACAGATAATATTTGAGATGGAAAAGGAGGAAATTTGCTACATGCAAAGAGTCTGCAGAATTGAATTTCTCTACCAAGATTCTTCAAGGCCTCTGAAAGGAGGATATTTGAGGTGAAAAAGGAGAAGGTTTTATGTACTCTCCAGTTTGTATTTCTGCAACAGTTCTGCAACAAGGAGAAATTTGTTTTATGCAAACAATTTCCTACACTGATTTTTCTAAATATGATCATCAAGGCCTGAAAAAAAAATACACAGGGTTAAAGAAAGGAGGAGAATTTGCTTCATGAAAAATACTCTCCCACTAATTCGTCCTCCTTAGGGTTTTCAAGGTCGTTGAAAGAGAATATATGCGATAGAAAAAATGATCAGTCTTTCGTCCTGCAAACAATCTCCAGCTGTTATTGCTGTAAATTATTAGGTTTTCAAGGCTATAATGAGAATATTTGAGGTGGGTAAACAGAAATCTGTCTCACGCAAAGTCTAGCTTTTATTTCTGTAAAGGGTCCTCAAGGGCCTAAAAAAATAGTATATGGGATTCTAAAAAAGAGCCTTTTGCTTCATGTAAAATATGTCCTGCTTATTTGTCAACCTAAGGGCTTCAAGGCCATCAGAGAGATTTATGTGGTAAAAAAGATTAAATGTGCTTCATTCAATAAGTCTCCAGCTGTTATTTCTCTACCTAAGGTCTTCAAGGTGCTCTAAAGTGACTATTTCAAGCGAAAAGGGAGAAATTTGCTTTATGTAAAACAATTTCCTGTGCTCAGTGTTCTAAATCAGATATTCAAGGCATGTAAAAATGCTTTGTGGGATTTAAGGAGAGATTTTTCTTCACGAAAAAGCTGTCCTGCACATTTGTCCACCCTTAGGTCTTCAAGGTCTTTCCGAAAGAAAGTATGAGGTGGGAAATGATTAGTTTACTTCAGGCAAAAAATCTCCAAGTGTATAGTTCTGTAAGGATCTGGTCTTCAAGGACTCCAAAGAGAACAATTTGAGGTCAAAAAGGAGAAATTTAGTTCATGCAACCAGATCTAGTTTTGATTCTGTAAAAGACTTCAAGGCCTCCCAAAGGAGAATATTTAAGGTGGGAAAGGGAGGAAATTTGCTTCATGCAACAAAGTCTTAGCTTTTATTTTTTCTCAGGTCTTCAATGGCCGGAAGAGATAGTATATCTGGTGAAATAGGATGAATTTACTTCATGCAAACCATCTCCAGCTTTTACTTCTCTGTCTAAAGTCTTCAAGGTCTTAAAGGAGAATATTTGAGGAGGGGAAAGGAGAAAATTTGCTTCATGCAAACAACCGGCAGCTTTTATTTCTCAATCTAAGATCTTCAAAGCCAGAAAAGAGAATACTAGAGGTGAAATATGTAGAAATTTGGTTCATGTAGATCCAACTCTAGGTTTTGATTAATAAAGATTTCAAGGCCTCCAAAGAGAGTATTTGAGGTGGGAAAGGAGGAAATTCGCTTCATGCAAACAAAGTCTAGGCTTGTATTTCTCTAAGGTCTTCAGGGGCCTAAAGAGGAGATTATATGATACTATAGAAAGAATTTTGCTTCATGAAAAAAGTCCTGCTTATTTTTCAACCTAAGGGGCTTCAGGGCCATACAAGGGTAAATTTATATGGTGAAAAAGGATGCATTTTCTTCATGTATGCAATCTCTGGCCATTATTTCTCTAGTACAATGCAGACTTTCAAGGGCAGATACACTTCCTGGTGCACTACTCTTCTTCAAAGCCTTGTACTTGAGAATGAATAGAGAATATTTGAAGTGCAAAAGCAGAAATTTGCTTCATGCAAAACTTCTCCAGCTTTACTGGAAATAGGAGGAAAGTATCATGCAGAAAATCTCCAGGTTTGCATTGCCTCTAAGGCCTTCAGGGCCTCAGAGGAGAAGATTTCAAGTGAAGAAGGGGGGAAATTTGCTTTGGGCAAACAATTTCCCTGCACTCATTTTTCTAAATCAGATCTTCAAGGAAACTCAAAAAAAATATGAGGTTTAAAGAAGGAGAATTTTGCTTCATGAAAAAAAAACTGCCTTCTCATTTGTTCGCCTAGAGTTCTTCAGAGCCTTTCCAAGAGAATATATGAGGGGAAAAAATGTTTATTTTACTTCATGTAAACAATCTCCAAGTGTGATTTCTGCATGGTCCCTAGGTCCTCAAGGCCTCCAAGAGAACATTTGAGGTGAAAAGGGCTAAATTTGCTCTAATGCAGTCCAAATCTAGCTTTTATTTCTCGAAGGTCTTCAAGGCCTGAAGAGATAGTGTATGGCAATAAAAAGGAGACTCTTGCTTCAGTGCAAAAAATGTCTTGCTAAACTGACAAGATAAGGTCTTCAAAGGTCATTAAAGAGAATATCTGAGGTGGAAAAGGAAGAATTTGCTTCATGCAAACCGTCCCAAGCTTTGATTTCTTTATAAAGTTCTTCAAAACAGGTCCCTCAAGTCCAGGATATACTTCTTATGCATTCCCCACCTCAGACCTTCAACGGCCTTTTATTTGGGAATGAGAGATTTATATGAGAGATTATGTGAAGGTGTAAAAAAGGAGAATCTCCACTATTTTCCTTCTCTAAGGTCCTTCAAGATCTCAAAAGACAATTACAGGAGGGAAAACAGAAAATGGGTTTCATGCAAACCACCTCCCGCTTTATTTCTCTACCTTAAGGTCTTCAAGGCCAGAAAGAGAAGGAATCGAGATTCATTCATTCATTCATTCCATCGTATTTATTTGAGCGCTTTACTGTGTGCAGAGCACTGTACTAAAGAGCTTGGGGAGGTACTAGTTGGCAACATATAGAGATGGTCCCTACCCCACAGCGGGCTCACAGTCTAGAAGGGGGAGGACAGACAGTCAAACAAAACATATTAACAGCATAAAAATGAATAGTATAATAGATATGTAGCAAGTAAAATAAATAAATAAATAGAGTAATCGAATATTGTTCAAACATATAGATAGGCATATATACAGGTGCTGTGGGGAGCAGAAGGACATAGGGCGGGGGGGGGAAAAAAATGGGGTGGGGGGGGTGGTGAGGGGAGGGAGGGGATATGAAGGATGGGTCTCATTCGGGGTACGTACCACCTGGAGGGAGGTGAGATTCTCAGTAGGGCTTTGAAGGGAGGTAGAGAGCTAGCTTTGGCGGATGTGCAGAGAGAGGACAGTCCAGGCCAGGGGGAGGACATTGCGGCCGGGTGGTCGACGGCGGGACAAGGCGAGAAACGAGGCATCAAGTGAAGAGATTAGTCGGGCAGGAGGAGTGAGAGTGTGCGGGCTGGGCTTTAGAAGGATAGAAGGGAGGTGAGGTAGGTAGGGGGCGGAGGAGATGGAGAACCTTGAAGGCCGAAGGTGAGTAATTTTTGCCCGATGCTTAGGTTGATTGGTAGCCACTGGAGAGTTTTGAGGAGGGGAGTAACATGCCCAGAGCGGTTCTGGACAAAGGACGATCCGGGCAGGCGCCTGAAGGTATGGAATGAAGTGGGGAGAGACAATAGGATGGGAGATCGGAGAGGAGGCTGATGCAGTAAATCCAATCGGGATAGGATGGGAGCTTGTACGAGCAGCGAGTAGCGGGTTTGGATGGAGAGGAAAGGGCGGATCTTGGCGATGTTGCGGAGGTGAGGACCGGCAGGTTTTAGTGACAGTTTGGAAGGTGAGGGGTGAACGAGAGAACGGAATGCGAAAGGAGAAGAAATTTGCTTCATGCAAAATCTTCAGCTTTTTACTTCTCTTTCTAAGGTCCTTCAAGGCCGCAAAAGAGAATATTTAAAGTGGGAAAGGAGAAAGATTTCCTTCAATATAAACAACCTCCCAGCCCTTATTTCGCTATCTAATGTCCTCAAGGGCCAGGAAAGAGAATATATGATGTGAAGAATTGAGAAATATGCTTCATGCATACAATCTCCAGCTCATAACATCTCTGAAAATACTCAAGCCCTGAAAAAGAATGTTTAAGTTTGAAAAAGGAGAAATTGGCCGTTATGAAAACCATCTCCTACTTTGATTTCTCATAATGAATGTCTTCAAAACCTGGAAAGGGGAATATGATGTGTTGAGAGAGGACAGGTTTTCTTCATGTAAATAATCTCCTGCTTTTGTTTCTCTGCCTAGAGGCCAAGAAGTTAATAAATGGCACTCAAAAGGGAGAAATTTACTGATAGCAAAAACTCACCTCATAATATTCCACTTAAGGGTCTTCAGACCTGAAGGGAAAAATAAGAACTTGATAAAAGAGAAATTGACTTCCTGTCAGAAACACCTCCTTTGTAATAGTTCATTTCAGGCCCTCGAAGGCCTCTGAAATGACAATGAATAGAGTATATTGGTGGGGAAAAGGAGAAATCTATTTCATGCAAAAAAAATCTGCTTTGATTTCTCTCCATAAGGTCTTCAGTGCCTGAAAAGAAAATATCTGAGGGGAGAAAGGAGAAGTTTGATTCATGCAGATATATCTCCTGCTCATTACACCACTTTAGGCCTTCAAGACATTTTAATGGAGACGATTTGACTCGTTGGGCACTCGGGCCCCGACCACCTCTGGTACTGACCCATTGAGTCACTGAGCCACTGAATAGCTGGCCGAGAGTTTTCGGGGAGGGGGCGAGAAGAGTTTCCAGCTCGAGGTAAGAGCCCAGGACACAGGGGAGGAAATAGGGTAATGAGGCTTGGGCACCAAATGGAATTGAAGGAAAGGAATCCGTTCAAATAATATCTAAATGAAAAAATGACTCCAGAGAAAACCAAAAATGCTAGCCTGGTCATTGGACCCCCGCTCCTTGGGGAATTTAACGGTTTTGCGTGACTTAGTCGAAAGAGTGAGGGGCTTGGGGTGTCAAAGGACGTGGGGTCTAATTGCGCCTCTTCCACGTAGCTACTGCTTGACCCTGGGCAAGCCACTTAACTGCTGTGTGCCTGTTAGCTCATTTGGAAAATGGGGGATTAAGACTGTGAGCCTCACGTGGGGACAACCTGATTACGTAGTATCTACCACAGCGTTTAGAACAGTGCTTGGCACATAGTAAGCACTTAACAAATACCACGATTATCATTATGATTATTATGACTATTATTCTTAATCCCCTTTTTTTCGTATGAGATAACTGAGGATCAGAGAAATTTAAGTGGCTTGCCCAGGGTCACATAGCAGAGAATTGGCAGAGCTAGGATTAGAATCCATGTCCTCTGACTCACAAGCCCGGGCTCTTGCCACTAAACTAGGCTGCTTCTAATGCTGCTTCTCAGGGTTGAGCCACCAAGCCAGCCAGGGGGAGGGTCTTAGGATGGATTTATAGGTTATTTTCTCCTTTTCTCTAGATTTGCAGTCAGAAGATGTCAGAAATGCAACTCATTAAATGGCCGATTGATTGTTTGAGGTCATGAGCAACTGACTCCCAACTTGTACTTCCCAAGCGCTTAGTACAGTGCTCTGCACACAGTAAGCGCTCAATAAATACGATTGATTGATTGATTGATGAGCAAGATGTAACTCAGAGAATCAGAGTAATAATAATAATAATAATGTTGGCATTTGTTTTGCGCTTACTATGTGCCAAACACTGTTCTAAGGGGCTGGGGAGACACAAGGTGACCAGGTTGTCCCACGGGGGGCTCACAGCCTTAATCCCCATTTTACAGATGAGGGAACTGAGACTCAGAGAAGTTAAGTAACTTGCCCAAAGTCACCCAGTTGACAAGTAGCAGAGCTAGAATTTGAACTCATGACCTCTGACTCTAAAGCCCGGGCTCTTTCCACTGAGCCATGCGCATGGTCTAGTTTATACAGCATGGACCTGGGAGTCAGAATGACCCAGTTTCTAATTTCGTCTCTGTTACCTTTATGCTATGTGACTGTGGGCAACACTCTTCACTTTCTCTGGGCCTCAGTTCCCTCATCCTTGAAATAGGGGTTGAGACTATAAGCTCATGTGGGACAGGGACTTGCCAGACCCAATTTGCTTCTATCCACTTGAGTGCTTAGTACAATGCCTGGCACATAAGAAACGCTTATCAAATGCCACAAGTATTATTATTATTATTATTATTATTGTTATTATTATTATTATTATTATTATTATTATTATTATTATTATTAAGGATGGGGGGATAGGGCTTTTTACACAGGTCCAGGCCCAGACCCAAACAATTAAGGACCCTGAGACAGGGAAGCCCAGGGAAGCAGCATAGCCCAATTGATAGAGCATGGACCTGGGAGTCAGAGGACCTAGTTTCTAATTCCGCCTCCACTATTTGTCTGCCATTTGACCTTAGGCAAATCATTTCACTTCTTGCCTCAACTTCATCATCTGTAAAATGGGGATTAATCTTTGAAGTCCTATGCGGGACAAGGACAGTGTCCAACCTGACTAGCTTGTATGTACTTCAGTGCTTAGAACAGTCCCTGGAAAATAGTAAACACTTACTACGTACCATTATGAAAAAAATATTAGGGATAGTCCCGTGGATTTAATAGAGTTTCAGGAAGGAGGTTTGAAGATGGGAAGCCCAGTGGTCGGGTGGATATGAGAGGAAAGGGAATTCCAAGCATGGGAAAAATGGTGAGGTAGGGGTCTGAGTGTGGGGAGATGGGAACGAGGCACAGTGAGATTGTGAGCTTGGGAGGAATGGAGAATGCAGATAGGAATTCAGTAGGGGAAAATAATGCATATCAATCAATCAATCATATTTATTGAGCACTTACTATGTTCAGACCTTGGTACTAAGCGCTTGGGAGAGTTCTATATAACAATATAACTGGGTTGGTAGATACGGTTCCTGCTCATGATGAACGTACACTCTAGAAGGCAATGTTTAAAATGGATTGCTGCAGATTTCAGATGTTCCCAAGCCCTGGCATAGGATGAAGCTCCAAACCTCAGAGCTTAACGAGCCCACTATGTTTAATAATCAAAGAAAATGACTGATGATTAGTCTGTTGATGTTGTCATAGGAAAGGAATCCCAGAGTGGGAACCACTTGGGACTGGACAGTCATTTAGGCTGTGTGGGCTGGGACCACAAAGAGCCCACGATCCCAGCCTTCCGAGATTTCCGGACAGTCAGCTGTCTCAGAAGAGGCCCGGGCTCGTCCGCCTAAGGGGAATTCCCCAGGAAATAAACGGGCCGTCGTCTGAGGGGACGGCGCAGCCATCTGGAGAGCCCAGAGGGGGAACAAGGATCCTGACAGCTCTCGCCCCTCGCCCAGTCCTTCTTGTCATGGCCACCAAAATCAACGACCGACAAGATGGAGTGAGCCTCTCTCTCAGCAGAGGTAGTTACTCTCTATCCCAGGACGGGCCCGGTGACTCCTTAGAGGAGTAAGGGAAAGGTGAGGGATATTTCAACAGGTAACTGGATGACCAGGGTCAGAGTAACAATTTCTCTAAATCAAAAGCAGTGTCGCTTGGTGGAAAGAGCATGGGCCCGGGAGTCAAGAGGACCTGGGTTCTAATCCCAGTTCTCCCACTTATCTGGTGTGTGACATTGGGTAAGTCACTTCAGATCTTTGGGGCCCGATCCGGACCTCCAGGAATTCCTCTCAGAGCGGCGACTGCTTTATCTTTGGGGACAGGGGTCCATCTGCAGAAGAATCTCAGTGTCCGCGGGAGAGCAGAGAGCTGAGGGCTGAGGGCTTCCCAGAGTCCCTTCTGGGCTGGCGGAACCCAGGAGTCCGAAGGGAGACAGGGGGACCAGCCCATACTGACAGAGGACAGCGACCTCCAGCCTCACGCTGTCTCGGTGAGTGCGCCCTGTGGTGGGGATTGAGGGGCGGTGAAAGGCCAGCAGCCCGTAGTGAATCTGTGGTGAATGTCGCATTCGGTCGCATTCGGTCACCAGGTTGAAGTTCGGACCAGGGCAGAATTGCAGACGGGTTTGCAGGAGCAGAAACCAGGCTTCACCAGGGAGGAGTCAGTAACAGGTACTACAGCACAATCCACTAGTACTAGAATCACTTCCTCTTTTCAGGTTCTTAGTCGCATAGTCTTTGTACCTGGACCAGCACTCATTTGCTATTTGTTCTGTGATACCCCTTCCGCTGTCTGTCTGACATACCTTCATCAGCCTTCAATCGGCCCTCTATCATCCCTCCATCACCGCTCCATCGTCCCTACATCCTCCCTCCATCGTTTCTTCATCAATTCCCCATTATCCTTCCATCCCGTTAGACTGTCAGCTCGTTATGGGCAAGGAACGTGTCTACCAACTCTGTTGGATTGTCCTCTTCTCCTTAACGCTCTCGACCAGTGCTCCTCAAACAGTAAGCGCTCAGTAAATACCCTCGATTGATCATTTCTCCCTGCCCTCTACCAAGCCCGAGGAGACGCATGTAACTGGGGTCCCATGCCAGACCCTTCCCTGTTTAGCCAGACGTAACTCTATAATTCATTTTCCTCGTATAGAGACAGATGCAATCGGATTCCCTTGACCCACAGCTTGTGTACGCGTTTGTGCGCGTGTTCAGGGCAGGGTAGGATAGTCAGGGAACAAATCCCAGGCTTTAGGGAAACGGGACATCTGGGTAGAGGAACATTCCCCACTGTTCCCTACCCGGATGTCCTCTTTCCCTAAAGCCTGGGTACTGTTTTCCATCCCTCCCTCGGGAACCGGTTCGGGGTTCAGGGAAGAGCCGAATGAATGAATAGATAGGTTTTTGGGTTTGCCCGACTACCTACCTGCTTATAATTTACTCTCCCAAGTGATTAGCACAGTGCTCTGCACACAGTAAGCGCTCGACAAATGCGATTGTCTCATTGCTGTGGTCTGTCTCTGTGGTCTGTTTGTGGGGGAACTCCTGTCTGTGAGTGAGCGGGAATACGTGTGAGGGGCATTATGTGTTTGGATGCTGTAACTCTATGTGCGAGTATGAATTTGTGGGCTTCAGGGTACCTTGTAGGGGTTAGTATATCCTTGACTTTTGTGACCACGGGGGCTCGATAAACACCGTTATTACTATTATCAGTCAGTCAATCATCTTAGTACGGTGCTCTGCACATAGTAAACTCTCAATAAATACCATTGAATGAATGAACATTTATTGAGCTCAGAGCAGAGCTCCGTGTGTAGAGCACTATACTACATGCTTGGGAGAGTACAATACACCAATATAACAGAGACACTCCCTACCCACAACGAGATTACAGTCTCTGTTTATATCTGTAAATCAGTGTATATTAACATTTTTATCCTCCTTTAGACTGTAAGGTTGTTGTGGACAGGGAACCTGTCTACCATCTCTGTTACATTGCATTCTCCCAAGTATTTTGGTACAGTGCTCTACACACAGTAAAATGATCAAAAATATGATTTCTTAAATTACTAGATTGACTGATACTACAACTTCCACTAGCGCTTTTGCTGCTATCACAGCTACTATTACTGTGACTTCTTTCCCCTCTTGTATCTTTGTCCATCTTTTTTGTCCCTACTTGGAGAATGATGGTGTCAATCCCTCTTTGGGAATTCCATTCTAGTTACGTGAAAGTCTTTTACCAAGTTTCTAGGCTCATTTTATAATTGGTAACTCTCTTCCAGTATACCAAAAGTTGCACCTCCCATAGGATTCACCGGCAAAACTCCTGTTGATTTCTTCACCTCATCAAGATCTTTGTTCTGTGCAGGGGAGTCATTCATCACCCTACCAATGACTAACATCTCCACGGTTAGGGAATTCCTCCTGTTGGGATTCTCGGAGGTCCATTTGCTGCAGCTGGTCGCCGTCACGGTGTTCCTCCTGGTCTACTTGGAGGCCCCTGACGGGGAAATCTCATGGTCGCCATCAACGTCTCGACCAACGCCTCCACACCCTCAAATACTTCTTTCTCAGGAATCTGTCCATCCTCGACCTCTGATAAATCTCCGACACCATCCCCAAATCCATCTACAACACCCTGACAGAACCGTAGATTCATCTCCCTCCTGGGCTGTGCCACCCAGTTTCTTCTCCGTGGATCTTGTTTTCCTGCTTTGATAGCTGTGGGTTCCTCACAGCCATGTCCTATGACCGCTACGCCTCCATCTGCCTCCCCCTGAGCTACGAGGTCGTCATGAACAGAGGGGCCTGTGGGAACATGGTCGCCACCTTGTGGCGTCAGTGAGGGGCCTGCTTGGTGTCTTGTTTTCAGCTCCGACCTTCTCCCTGTCCTTCCTTGAGTCCAACATCGTCCAGCAGTTTTTCTGTGACGTCCCCCTCCCTGCTGAGATCACCTGCTCTGGGGTCACGTCGCTGTCGATGTGAGCGTTACCGCTGGGGTAGCGTTAGGGCGTCGTCTGCTTCATTCTCATCATCGTCTCCCATGTGCACATTTTCCGGGCCATGCTGGAGAATGCCGGCCATCGGGATCCGGGTCAAAGCCTTCCTCCATCTACCTGCCCCATATTGTCGTCGTCACTGTTCTTCCTCTCTGCAGGTTCATTTGTCTACATCAAGCCGCCCTCAGACTCCTGCCTTAATCGGTGGACCTGCTGGTGTCCGTGGTCTATGCAGTGGTACCCCCTGCTCCGAACCCCTTACCTACAGTCTGAGGACCCGGGGCATGAAGGCTTCCATGAACAGGATCCTAAAAGTGTCACTTACCCAGCCTCCGCTCTGGGACAAAAAGTGTCCTTCCTTGTGCAAATAATATCACACCCCCACTTAACCAAGGAACTACCCTTGGACCTAGCTAGCAACTTAGCTGTCCTACTGGGTTCACAGAAAACGCTGGACGTTGATGAATTGTCAACGTATGGGAGGGAGGTTGCTAAGACTGAAGTAGGATGGACAATCCAGTTTTGGGGAGGCATCACGGCCTAAAGGAAGGGAAGTCCCTGTAGACTGTAAGCTCACTGTGGGCAGGGAATGTGTTTAACAACACTGGTGAACTGAACTCTCCCAAGTGCCTAGGGTACAGTAGATCCATTTGGGGGCGGTTCTAACCCCTGCTCTGCCACTTGTCGTCTCTGGTGACCTTGGGCGAGCCACTTAACTTTTCCGTGCCTCGGTTACCTCATCTAGATAATGGGGATTAGGACCTTGAACCCCACATGGCACAGACCCGATTACCTTGCATCTACCACAGTGCTTAGAACATGTGCTTTGGCACACAGCAAGGTACACATACACAAATTAATACCATTTTTAAAGTTTTATCATGGCCTAAAGGAATGGTAAACATTCTAGGACTGTAAGCTCATTGGGCAGGGAACGTGTCTATCACCTCTATTATATTGAAATTTTCCAAGTTCTTAGTACAGTTCGGGTGCCCAGAGTAAGTGCTCAATAAATATGATTGATCGATTGTGACGATTTCTGATGTCAGCTCTGCTACTGCTTGTTTTGTGACCTAGTTGCAGTGACTTAACATCCTTAGGATCTCTCTTGCTCTTAACGTCTGAGTCCCTGTGTGACAGGGAATTGTGTCTGAACTGATCTCTTTTGTTTCTACCCCAGCAAGTGGAAAAGGTTAGGCACACACAACCTCCAAAATAAATACAATAATGATATCATTATTAGTAATGTCCATGAAGAATATAATGATATTGTATGCTTCCCTAGCATGACTCTGGGTGTGGTAATAAAAGTTGGAAAATGTGCAGAGATTATGGGAGAAGGGAAGAAAGGATGCCTGCAGCTTCATCCGTCTTGTTCAAATCTGTCCTCTCGCTTCATTCAGTCTTCCTTCCTTCCTTCCATCCTCCTTCTAACCATTCGTTGGTCCATCCATCCATCCATCCATCCATCCATCCATCCATCCATCCATCTCTCCGCACGGAGCACAGGCTTGGGTGTCAGGGGTAGCAGGTTCTAATCCCCGTTCTGATACTTGTCTGCCATATGGACCTTGGGCAAGTCACTTCACATTCTCTATGCTTCGGTTTCCTCATTTGCAAAATGGGGATTGAGACTGTGAACCCCATGTGGGACAGGGGCTGTGTCCACCTTGATTACCTTGTATCTACGTCAGCACTTAGAACAGTGCTTGACACATAGTAAGCGCTTGACAAAGACCATAATTATTACTATTATTATTATCAATGGTATTTAATTGACCACTGCTCGCTGGGGTTAATGGCCATCACGTTCAGGTCGATCCCGCCATGGTCCTCCCAGGTGTCTGATATATAGTGAGGTCACTGTGTACCTGCAGGGGCAGGGGCTCGGCTCAGGAAGGGAGTCCCCGGGGCGGATGCTGAGTGCCTAGTATCCTGTAAGTGCTCACCAGATATCATTGATTGATCATCATCTGTAGCGTTCATTCAAGCATCATAGCTTTCGGCAAGCATCGTGGCCTAGTGGATAGAGCATAGGCTTGGAAATCAGTTTGACCTGGCTCCTAATCTCGGCTCTGCCATGTGTCCTGGCTGTGTGACCTTGGCAAGTCAATTCATTTATCCGAGTCTCAGTTACCTTATTTGCAAAATGGGGGATTAAGAGTGTGAGCTTAATTTGGGACAAGGGACTGTGATCCAACCTGATTAATGTGCATATACCCCAGAGCTTAGATGAGTGCTTGGTCGACAGTAATACTATCATAACTCATAAGTTGCCTGGAACCTTGGTTTCTTTCATACACGGTGGGCAGAGACTCAGCAATCCATTATATTGTAAACTCCTCCAAGACAAGGATTTCATTTTTACTCTCCCTCTATCGTAGACTGTAAGCCTCAAGCAGACCAGAGACTCTGTCCCAACGTACGTATCCCAGTGCTTGGCTTACAGTAGGAGCAAAATGGGGAATTCAACCACCAGTTCTCCCTCCCTCCTGAGACTGGGGCCCTAAAAGGGACCTAATAATCTTCCATGTACCCCAGGACTTATAATGCTTGACACATAGTACGCACTTAACAAATACCATAATTGTTGTTATTATATTATCTATATTGTATGTTAATATATCTATTCTTATTCTAGTGCTTATAAAAGACTCTAGGTATCTTATTGATTTGCAAATTGTAAAGTAAGGAAAAGGAGCAGGTTTGAGCATACGGTGAGGGATAGAAATTAGTTAAAGTGGTCTCTAGACTGACAGCTTACTGTGGGTAGGAAAGAATTTACCAATTTTGTTGTATTGTTCTCTCCCAAGCGCTGAGTACAGTGCTCTGCACAGAGTAAGCACTCAATAAATACTATCGACTGATTGAATGTGGGTAGGGAACGTGTCTACCGACTCCGTAGTATTGTGTTCTCCCAATCACTTAGTCCAGTGCTCTGCACACAGAAAGCACTCAGTAAATACCATTGATTGATTAATTGTTTGCATATGGGCAGGGAGCTTCTCTGCCAGCCATGTGGTATTGTATTCTCCCAAGTTCTTAGTACAGTGTTCTGTACTGTAAATGCAGAATAATAAATAATTATCACTGATTGATTAATGTTGTCTTCTCGTTTGTGACAGGTTTAGGGATAAGGAGGAAGTCATAATTAAGTGTTGGCCTATCGGAAGCATAAGACCAGTAATGACACATTCCCTGCACACAAAAGAGCTTTATACTGTGATCAATCAATCAGTGGTATTTATTGAGCCCTGATTGGGGTGTAGAGTACTGTTCTAAAGCACTTGGAAAATTACAATAGAGCAGAGCTTCTAGGCATGTTGCCTGCTCACAAGCTTACGGTCAAAAGGGGGAAGCAGACATTAATAAAAATAAAGGAAAGGGGAGGTAGACATAGAAGTATTTACAGAAGAGCAAACTAGAGAGGTAGTGGTGCAATGGAGTGAACAATATACATGCCTAGGAGGAGTATCAGTCGGTCCATGATGGGTAGAGATGGATGGGTTTGTCTGCCTGAGAGTTAACTGTGAAAAGCTCGTTGGAGGAGACGGGCTCTTGTGTGGGAATTGGAACGTGGAAGGATTGTGGTCTGCCAGGACGAGCAGCATGGCGGAGTGGATAAACCACGAGTCGGAGAGTCAGAAGGTCATGGGTCCTAATCCCGGATCTGCTACTTGTCTGCTGTGTGATCTTGGACAAGTCACTTCACTTCTCTGGACCTTCAGTTCCCTCATCTGGGAAATGGAGGTTGAGACTGTGAGCCCCACGTGGGACAAACCCAATTTGCCTGTATCCACCCCGGCGCTTAGTACAGTAACTCACACATAGTAAGCGCTTAGCAAACACCATAATTATTTTTTGAACGGGTGGGGGTTCTAAGGTGGGGGAACAGCACGAGGGGAGAGACGTGGGAGTAATAAGAGTGAGACAGAGCTAGAAGATTGGCCAGGGATGAATTAAAAGAATATGTTGGGGAATAGAAGGTGAGACGAATAGATATGAAAGGAAGAGGAGCTACTGGATAGGCATAAAAAGATAGGGAGGAATCTGACTAGTTCATAATAACAACAATAATAATGATAACAATGGTATTTATTAAGAATGTACTACCTGATAAGCACTGTAGTAAGTGCTGGTGTAGATACAAGTTAATCAAGTCCCTCATGGACCTCACAATCTAAATAGGAGGGAGAACAGGTACTGAATCCCCATTTTGAAAATGTGGAAACTGAGGTCCAGAGAAGTGAAGTAACGTGCCCAAGGTCACACAGCAGGTAAATGGCAGAGCGGAGATGAAAAACCAGGTCCTCTGATTCCCAGGTCCGAGCTCTTTCCACTAGTCTGCGCTGCTTCTCAAATGGTTTGGAATTAGGTGACTACTATCCTTGCAGATATTTGCAATGAAATAGACACCTAGGAGTCAGGAATGGTTTCTGTGTTGACCTGAACAGAGGCAGGTACACTGAGCGAGATGAACACCGTGATTAGCTTGTAACTATCCTAGAACTTAATACAGTGCTTGGTACGTAGTAAGAACTAAGCAAATACTATAAAAAACCCAAAATCTGAGATTTCCCTCCAACACCAAGATTTTCTCCTTTGTGCACTTTTCTCTGGATTCTTATTTACGTTCGTATTTGAATCTGCCTCCCTTTTCTAAGTGTCCTTAGGCAGTCAATGTCAATTTCCAGAAAATGACCAGTGTCACTGTGAAGACAGAATTCCTGCTGCTGTGATTGTCAAGATCCGCCCTTTCCTCTCCATCCATACCACTACCCTGCTCATTCAAGCTCTCATCCTATCCCGTCTGGACTACTGCATCAGCCTTCTCTCTGATCTCCCATCCTCGTGTCTCTCCCCACTTCAATCCATACTTCATGCTGCTGCCCGGATTGTCTTTGCCAGAAACGCTCTGGGCATGTTACTCCCCTCCTCAAAAATCTCCAGTGACTACCAATCAATCTGCGCATCAGGCAGAAACTCCTCACCCTGGGCTTCAAGGCTGTCCATCACCTCGCCCCCTCCTACCTCACCTCCATTCTCTCCTTCTACAGCCCACCCCGCACCCTCTGCTCCTCTGCCGCTAATCTCCTCCCCGTACCTCGTTCTCGCCTGTCCCGCCATCGACCCCCGGCCCACGTCATCCCCCGGGCCTGGAATGCCCTCCCTCTGCCCATCCGCCAAGGTACCTCTCTTCCTCCCTTCAAAGCCCTACTGAGAGCTCACCTCCTCCAGGAGGCCTTCCCAGACTGACCCCCTTCCTTCCTCTCCCCCTCGTCCCCCTCCCCATCCCCCCATCTTACCTCCTTCCCTTCCCCACAGCACCTGTATATATGTATATGTGTTTGTACATATTTATTACTGTATTTATTTATTTATTTTACTTGTACATATCTATTCTATTTATTTTATTTTGTTAGTATGTTTGGGTTTGTTCTCTGTCTCCCCCCTTTAGACTGTGAGCCCACTATTGGGTAGGGACTATCTCTATATGTTGCCAACTTGTACTTCCCAAGCGCTTAGTACAGTGCTCTGCACACAGTAAGCGCTCAATAAATACGATTGATGATGATAATGATAAAGTTCGGGAGCTGCAGCTGGTCAGCGTTGCGCTGTTTCTCCTGGCGGTCCTGACAGTAAATCTCCTCATCGCCCCCATAACCACCCTCTACCAGCCCCTCCACAACCCCATGTTCTTCGTCCTCAGGAATCTGTCGGTTACCTCATCTGGACTCGACCTCTGCCTCAACTCTGTCATCCTCCTCAAATCCATACACAACTCCCTAGGCAATGATAACTCCCTCTCCTTCCTAGGCTGCATCGGTCAGTTTTTTATATGGATCTGGTTTATGGCTTCTGAGTATTTCGTCCTCATGGCGATGTCCTACGACCGCTACGCCGCCATCTGCCTCCCCTTGCACTACAACGTCATCATGGATCAAGGTGCCTGTGGGAAGATGGTTGCCGCCTCATGGCTCAACGGAGGACTGAATGGGGTCTTGTTTTCATCTTCGACCTTCTCCATGTCCTTCTGCAGGTCTACCATTGTCCCCCAGTTCGTCTGTGACGTCCCCGCTATGCTGATGATCTCCCGCTTCGAGGACCATGTTGTCACGGGCTTGGGCATGATAACAGTTAGTCGTCGTCTGCTTCGTGCCCAACGTCATCTCATGCATCCTCATTTCCTGGGCTGTGCTGAGGACGACGGCAACTGAGGGCGAGGCCAAAGACTTCTCCACCTGCCTACCTCACCTCACTGTCGTCATTACTTTTTTTTTCTACCGGGACTTTCGTTTACCTCAAACCGCCCTCGGACACCCCCTCGAGGCGGGACCTGCTGGCGTTCGCTTTCTACCTGCACAGTGGTGCCCCCAGCCCTCAACCCCTCTTCTATAGCGTAAAGAATAAAGATGTGAAATCTGCCCTCGGGAGGGTCCTAAAGGGTACACTCTCCCAGCTCCCTCTCTAGAATAAAATGTGTGCTTCTCCATTCCAGTGATCCCAACCGTTCTCATTAGGATTTCCAAGGATTTGTCCAGATTTGCAGCCATCCTTCAGGTCTAAAGACAGAGTCCCAACAGGGAAGGTTTTCCTATGTGTGCTGCTGTGGCTGAGAAGGCCCTTATTCATGTTCAGGATTTAGAGAACTTTCCTTGATCCCGTATGGGAAAAATGCAAGGTACTCCTGTAGATTGTAAACTCTATGCGGGCAGGGAACATGTCGACGAACTTTATTGTACTGTACTCTTCCAAGCACTTAGTACCATGCTGTGCACATAATAAGCATTCAATAAATACCGCTTCTTGATCGTTTCCTTTAGACAGTGCTCCACACAGAATAAGTGCTCAGTAAATCCATTGACTGATTGTCTGATTGATTGATTAATATCTGAATCCTTCTCTAGACTTTTAAGTATATTGCTCTAATAATATAATAATAATTTTGGTATTTGTTAAGTGCTTACAATGTGTAAAGCACTGTTCTAAGCGCTGGGGAGGATAAAAGGTGATCGGATTGTCCCAGGTGGAGCTCACAATCTTAATCCACATTAGCGGGATTTGAATCCATGACGTCTGACTGCTAAACCCGTGCTCTTTCCACTGAGCCACGCTTCTTCTCTAGACTTGTAAGCTAACTGTGAAGAGGGAATATGTCTACCAACTCAGTTATATTCTACTCTCCCAAGTGCTTACTACAGTGCTCTGCACTTAGTAAGCACTCAGTAAATACCATTGATTGATCGATTGCTTTGTACAGTGCTCCACACAGAGTAAGTGCTCATTAAATACCATTGCTAACTTGTCTGATTGATTAACATCTGTATCCTCCTCTAGATTGTAAGCTTATTGTGGGCAGGGAATGTGTCTGCCAACTCAGTTATACTGTACTCTCCCAAGAACCTATTACAGTGCTCTGTACATGGAAAGTGCTCAGTAAACACCATTGATTGAATTATCTTTCATTCAATAGTATTTATCGAGGGCTTATTGTGTGCAGAGCACTGTACTAAGCGCTTGGGAAGTACAAGTTGGCAACATATACAGACGGTCCCTACCCAACAGCGGGCTCACAGTCTAGAGTTATCGATCGATTAAGGTCTCTATCCCCCTCTAGCCTGTAAGCTCACTGTGGACAGAAAACCTGTCTACCATCTCTGTATTACTGTGTAATCCCAGGCACTTAGTACGGTGCTCTGCACACAGTAATCGCTCAGTAAAGACCATGGATTGATTGACCGATTATTTGATGAGGTGGGGTGAGCAGGGCCAGAGACAGGAGGTATAGAAGAGGGTACCAAGACCCAAGAGACACGGTTGTCTTTTCCCCAATTCCTGGACGTCTGCCCCAAACAACTGACAACAGTTCAACTGTATCAGATCAGCAGTTACCCTTCATACCGATATATGATTTTACACTCCCAATTCTTACCTATACATAGATTACCAATAGTATATTCAGTTAGTAATGGACCTACTTCATCCTGGCATTGGCACCCCTCTCTGTAATATCCTCTCGTTCTCTGAGGAGATTCACTGGTGTTAACTCTCTTCACTAAGTTGTGAACTTCTGGAGGCCAGAACATGCATGTCTTCTTTCTTTTGTAATTTGTTAAGTGCTTAGTATGTGCAAGACGTACTACTAAGTGCTAGAGTAGATACAATACAAATCAGTCGGTCAGTTGCTCATTTGCATTTATTGAGTGCTTATTGTGCGCAGAACAGTGTGTTAGGTGCGTAGGAGAGTACAATGATACAGTATGAAAGATGCTTTCCCTGTCCACAACGAGCTTACAGGCTAGAGGGGGAGACAGACGTTAATATAAATAAATACTGGATATGAGTATAAGTGCTGTGGGGCTGGATGAAAGAAGGGAGCAAATCAGGATGGCACAGAAAGGAGTGAGAGAAAAGGAAATCAGGGCATATTCAGTGAAGGCGTTTTAGAGGAGCTGTGCCTTCAATAAGGCTTTGAAAGTGGGGAGAGTGATCATCCATCGCATATGAAGACGAAGGGCATTCCAGCTCAGAGACAGGATGTAGTTGATGGGTAGGCAGTTAAATAGACTAAGTCGTGGTACAGTAAGTAGGTTAGCACTAGATGAGTGAGGTATGCAGGCTGGGTCGCAGCAGTGAAGTGAAGTAGGAAGGGGCAAGCTGATTGAGTGCTTTAAAACCAATGATAAGGAGATTCTGCTTGATGTGTAGATGGAATCCGAAACCAGTGACGGTTCATGAGTAGTGGGGAAACATGGCCTGAACATTTTTTTAGTAAAATGATCAGGGCAGCAGAGTGAAGTATGAACCGGAATGGAGAGAAACATGAGGCAGGGGAGTAAGCAAGGAGGCTGATGCAATCATCAAGGTGGGACAGGATACGTGATTGGATTAATGTGGTAGCAGTTTGGGTGGAGAGGAAAGGAAATTGTTTTATGTATTTCAATGTTTATGCATTATGTCAATCAAATTAAAGTACAACAGGAGGGCAAGATATATTCTTGCAAATAAGGCACGTGCACTTTACCGAAGTTTGACAGGTGCTTGTGAATACCTGGGATCTAAAATGATAAATGGGAAAATGAAATTTCATTGGAAAATCCTCCTGGATGAGTTGGGCTTCCAAGAGGGATTTGTAAATGGGGAGAAATGAGGCTTGGCATGTTTGAAGGAGGTAGGGCTCACCAGGCAAGAGGAAGGGTACAATCCAAGAGTTGTAGGCAGGGAAGTTCAGAACGAGACATGGTAAGAATGTCTGGGGGGATTGGAGAGTATGAGCTGGGTGTAGTGGGAGAAGAGAATGGGTAGGTAAGAGAGAGAGAGCTGATTTAGGGTGGTCCACGGTCTTGGCCTGATATATCTCCAATCTCCAGAGTTGAAACTAAGACCAATTATTAATCATGAAAACGTAATGATGATGAGTCCATTATTGTTGTTCTAGAAACGAGTTTCAGAGTGGGAACTACGTGAGACTGGGAAATTATTTAGGTTGCGACCACAAGCAGCCCACGATTCCGGGCTTCTGAGTTTCCCGGACAGTGAACTGCCTCAGCCAAGCTCCGGGCCAATCCTCCCATGGGGAATCTCCCAGAAAATAACTCGGCCATCGTCTGAGGGGACTGCACAGCCGTCTGGAAAGCAGAAAGGGGGAGGGAGGATACTAACAGCCCCCTCCCCTCACCCAGACCTTTCTCTCACCCCCACCAGCGTCCAGGATCGACGAGGTGGAGTGAGCCTCTCTCTCAGCAGAGGTCGATGCTCCCCAGCCCATGACAGGCCCAGTGATTCCGGAGAGGAGTAGGGGAAGGTGAGGGGACGGGAAGGGAAATTTCAATATAAGCCCAGGATATAACAGGGAATTTCCTGTTCTTTCTTAATAATAATAATTGTGGTATTTGTTAAGTGCTTAACATGTGCCAACACAATACTCAGTACTGAAATAAACATGAAATAATCAGATTGGACATTGTCCCTGTCCCGCATGGGACTCACCGTCTGAAAACCCATTTTAAAACCCCTTAAACCCTCGTTCCCGAGAGGCCCTCCCGCCATCCCACCACGTGGCCCCTGCTGCTCCCGGAAGGATCCTCTCCTCAGAGCGCCCCCATAGACGCCCCCTGCTCTCACCCCCCAACTTAAGCGACCTTCCTTAAAGTGCCCCCATCCCCCCTTTTCCGGGACCAGACTTGACTGACTCCCCGTCCCCGGGAAAAAGGCCCTTGTTATCACCTAGTTATATTAACGACAGTCTCATTCGCACCTACTCAGCCCTCCCATGCTATTTGGCTGTTCACTCCTCTCCCCAGGTATTTCTGCTCCCTGACCCCCCTTAACAGGTCCACCCCACTCCACAACATAATAGTTTGTATCTGCTCTCTGTGACATCATTATCTGCCAATTTTATTACTGCCATTGCATATTAATCGTTAACTACCCCCTGTGATGTCATCGCCTATTTATATCATTGCTACTGTTTTATCGCTTCGGCATTTCAATTGTTAACCTCCCGCTGTACTGTCACTCGGCCTGCTGACCTCACCGTGAACTTTCAATTCTCTTGCTTCCAACTGTCTTTCCCTTTCCTCACCTTCCCCTTCCCCTCTCCCACCCATCTTTTTCCCTCCCTTTCCCCCACCAAGACCACTCCCCCCTCACCCCCTACCAAGGATCCCTCTGTCCCAGCGCCAATCTTCCACTCTTTCCTCCCAGCCCCCTCCCTCCTCTCCTCTCCGCCCCCAACCCCATCCCAGTTTTCCTTTCCCATCGCCACCCCTCTTCCGAATCTCCCCGCCTAGGCCCTCGTCAATTCATCCCAAACCAAACACTCCCACCCCTCGCACCCTTCCCCCTCCCTCCCCTCCCTCGACAGCTACTGCCAAGTGTGGCCTCTGGAACCCCCACTCCGTTATAAGTAAGATCCCTTTCATCCTGGACCTATTCCTTTCCAGCTCTCAACTCCTCATCGCCCTAACTGAAACATGGCTGTCTCCGGACGACACGGTCTCTTCTACTGCTCTCTCCAGTGGAGGCCTCTTCTTCTTCCACTCCCCCAGACTCACCGGAAAATGAGGTGGTGTCGGTTTCCTTCTCGCCCCCCCAATGTCACTTTCGCACTCTCTCTCCTCTCCCTTCCCTTTCCTTGCCTTCCTTTGAAAGCCCACATTATTCTCCTCTACCAACCCATCAAGATTCTTGCAGCCGTCATCTACTGCTCCCCTGGCCCCACCTCCAACTTCTTTAAAGATTCTGACCCCTTCCTCACCTTCCTTCTCTCCTTTTCCATGCCACTCTGATCCTCGGAGACTTCAACATCCACATGGATATCCCTGGTGACTCCTCTGCCTCCCGCCTTCTATCTCTCCTTGACCCTGCCAAACTTTTGCTCCACCCCACCTCACCCACTCACCAACTTGGTCACACCCTGGACCTCATCATCTCCTACCGCTGCACTGTGTCCACCCTCACCAACTCTGAAATCCCTCTCTCTGATCATAACTTTCTCACCTGTCTCCTCACTCACACTCCTTTCCCCTGTAAATCCATATTACTCTCTCACATAGATCTCCGCTCTCTTGACTCCATCCATCTTTCTGAGTGCCTCACTCCCCATCTCGCCTCCATCTCCTCTCTAACCAATCTTGATGATCAGATTACTGCTCTCAAATCTTCCCTTTCTACTCAGCTAGACTCACTCGCTCCCATTTCCCTTCGCCGCTCTAGTACCACTAACCCACAGCCCTGGATCACTGCAACTGTCCGCCTCCTTCGCTCTTATGCTCGAGCTGCCGAACGTTGCTGGCGAAAGTCTAAACACCATGCCAATCTCGTTCACTTCAAGTTTATGCTTTCCTGCCTAACTCAGCCCTCACCTCTGCGAGACAAAACTATTTCTCCTCCCTTATTGACACCCATGCCTATCATCCCCGTCGGCTCTTCCGTACATTCAACTCCCTTCTCAGGCCCCCGGTTCCTCCCCCTCCTACTTCCCTCACCCCCAACGATCTGGCTTCCTACTTCACTAATAAAATTGAATCCATCAGGTCGGAACTCCCCAAAGTTACTGCCCCGCCCTTCTCCAACCCCCCCCGGCTCTCAACGCTCTCCGCTACTCTCCCATCCTTCCCAGCAGTATCCTCAGAGGAGCTCTCCTCCCTCCTCTCAAGTGCTACTCTGGCCACCTGTGCTTCTGAACCCATTCTCTCTCATCTCAGGAAATCTCTCGCTCCGTCCCTTCTCCCCTCCTTAACTTCCATCTTCAACCACTCACTCTCCACTGGTTCCTTCCCCTCTGCCTTCAAACATGCCCTTGTCTCTCCCATCCTAAAAAAAACCCTCTCTTGACCCCACCTCACCTTCTAGGTATCGCCCCACATCCCTCCTACCATTACGTTCCAAACTCCTCGAACGAGTGGTCTACACGCGCTGCCTCGAGTCCCTCAACACCAACTCTCTCCTCGACCCTGTCCAGTCTAGCTTCCGTCCCCTACATTCCACAGAAACTGCCCTCTCAAAGGTCACCAATGACCTCCTGTTTGCCAAATCCAACGGCTCATACTCTATCCTAATCCTCCTCGACCTCTCAGCTGCCTTCGACACTGTGGACCACCCCCTTCCCCTCAACACGCTATCCGACCTTGGCTTCACAGACTCCGTCCTCTCCTGGTTCTCCTCTTATCTCTCCGGTCCTTCATTTTCAGTCTCTTTTGCAGGCTCCTCCTCCCCCTCCCATTCCCTTACTGTGGTGGTTCCTCAGGGTTCAGTTCTTGGTCCCCTTCTGTTCTCGATCTAAACTCACTTGGTGACCTCATTCGCTCCCACGGCTTCAACTATCATCTCTACGCTGATGACACCCAAATCTACATCTCTGCCCCTGCTCTCTCCCCTTCCCTCCAGGCTCGCATCTCCTCCTGCCTTCAGGACATCTCCATCTGGATGTCTGCCCACCACCTAAAACTCATGTCCAAGACTGAACTCCTTGTCTTCCCTCCCAAACCTTGCCCTCTCCCTGACTTTTCCATCTCTGCTGACGGCACTACCATCCTTCCCGTCTCACAAGCCCGCAACCTTGGTGTCATCCTCGACTCCGATCTCTCGTTCACCCGTCACATCCAAGCCGTCACCAAATCCTGCCGGTCTCAGCTCCGCAACATTGCCAAGATCCGCCCTTTCCTCTCCATCCAAACGGCTACCCTGCCCGTTCAAGCTCTCATCCTATCCCTTCTGGACTACTGTATCAGCCTCCTCTCCGATCTCCCTTCCTCTCGTCTCTCCCCACTTCAATCCATACTTCACCCCTCTGCCCGGATTGTCTTTGTCCAGAAACGCTCTGGGCATGTTACTCCCCTCCTCAAAAATCTCCAGTGGCTACCAATCAACCTGTGCATCACGCAGAAACTCCTCACCCCCGGCTTCAAGGCTCTCCGTCACCTCGCCCCTTCCTACCTCACCTCCCTTCTCTCCTTCTACAGCCTAGCCCTCACCCTCTGCTCCTCTGCCGCTAATCTCATCACCGTGCCTCGTTCTCGCCTGTCCCACCGTCGACCCCCGGCCCACGTCATCCCCGTGGCCTGGAATGCCCTCCCTCCCCTCATCCGCCAAGCTAGCTCTCTTCCTCCCTTCAAGGCCATACTGAGAGCTCACCTCCTCCAGGAGGCCTTCCCAGACTGAGCTCCCTCCTTCCTCTCCCCCTCCTCCCCCTCTCCACCCACCCGCCTTCCCTCCTTCCCTTCCCCACAGCACCTGTATATATGTATATATGTTTGTACGCATTTATCACTCTATTTATTTATTTATTTTACTTGTACATATCTATTCTATTTCTTTAATTTTGTTAACATATTTTGTTTTGTCCTCTGTCTCCCCCTTCCAGACTGTGAGCCCACTGTTGGGTAGGGACCGTCTCTATATGTTGACAACTTGTACTTCCCCAGCGCTTAGTACAGTGCTCTGCACACTGTAAGTGCTCAATAAATGCGATTGATTGATTGATTGATTGATTGATTGATTGATTTTGTAGATGAGGAAACCGAGGAACAGAAAATTTAAGTTATTTGCCCGAGGTCGCCCAGCAGGTACGTGGCAGAGTCGGGATTAAGAGCAACGTCCCCTAGACTCCCAGGACCATCCTCTTCCCAGTGGGCTGTGCTGCTACTCCAATTACGTAGAATTATGTGAACACAATCTTTGCAGATGTTTGCAAATGGAATAGACTTCTAGGAGTCAGGAATGGTTTCAGTACCGTCCTGAACCAAGGCGGGATACCTGGAGGAGATGAACAACCTTATCAGTGTTTAGTACGGTGTCTGGAACATAGTGAGCATGAAGAATGACCATAAAACCTCCGAGATTCCCTCCAACCTAAAGATTATCTCCTCTCCTGTGCACTTTTCTCTGGAATATTATTCTAATCCCTATCTTTTCTAAATATCATTAGGCAGTCAACGTCAATTCCTGGAAAATGACCGATGTCACCGTGAAGACAGAATTCCTCCTGCTGGGATTCTCGGAGGTCCGGGAGCTGCAGCTGGTTCAGGCAGCGCTGTTCCTTCTGGTCTACCTGGCGGCCCTGACGGGGAATCTCCTCATCGTCTCTGTGACCACCTTCGACTGGCGCCTCCACTCCCCCATGTACGTCATCCTCAGGAATCTGTCCGTCCTCTACCTCTGCTACATCTACGTCCCCATCTCCAAAACCACCCACTAATCCCTGACCAACAAGATATCCAACTGCCTAGCGGGCTGTGCCGTCCAGGTCTTCTCCGTGGTCTGGTTTGCCGGCTGAGAGCTCTCCGTCTTCATGGTGATGTCCTACAACCGCTATGCTTCCATCTTCCTCTCCCTGAGCTACGAGGTCTTCATGGCTCAAGGGGCCTGCGGGAAGATGGCCACTACCTCCTGGCGCAGCGGGAGCCTGTTTGCAGGAATGTGCTCAGCAGGAACGTTCTCCCTGACCTTCTGCGGGTCCAGCACCATCCCCCAGATGTTCTGTGACGTCCCCCTTCTGTGACGATCACCTGTTCCGAGAAGCACATCGCCATCAAGGCGAGTGTACTGTGAGCCCACTATTGGGTAGGGACTGTCTCTATATGTTGCCAACTTGTACTTCCCAAGCGCTTAGTACAGTGCTCTGCACACAGTAAGCGCTCAATAAATACGATTGATGATGACTGTAATTTTGGGGCAGTTATAGCTGTCGTCTGCTTCATTTCCATCTTCTTCTCATACTTGCTCATCTTCCGAGCCGTGTTGAGGATGCTCCGCCAATTGTCAGCTGTGTGACTTTGGGCAAGTAATTTAACTTCTCTGTGCCTCAGTTACCTGATCTGTAAAATGGAGATTTAGACTGTGAGCCCCCCGTGGGACAACCCGATCACCTTGTAACCTCCCCAGCGCTTAGAACAGTGCTTTACACATAGTAAGCGCTTAATAAATGCCATCATTATTATTATCCATCCATCCATCCATCCATCCATAGCACGGGCCTGGGAGTCAGAGGTCGCAGGTTCTAATCTCAATTCCACTACTTGTCTGCCCTGTGACAGGGGCAAGGTACTTTACTTCAGTTCCCTCATCTGCAAAATGGGTTATAGAACAGTGCTTTGCACATATTAAGCACTTAATAAATGCCATCATCATCATTATTATTGGCACTGTGAGGCCCATGTAGGACAGGGACTTTGTCCAACCTGATAACCCTGAATCTACTCCAGCACTTAGAATAGTGTTTAACACAGAATTAAGTGCTTAACGAAGACCATAATTATTACTGTTATTATTACCAGTGATATTTATTGACCTTATTCTGAATACAAAGTAATGTAGTAAGCTCTCAGGAGAGGTGAAAAGAGAAATGAATTGTTCCTGCTCTCCAGGAGATTATGATCTAATGGGGAGATAGACAAAGGGTAAATTACGTAGAGGAGGAAGGAGAGAAGGGAAAGATGAGAAAGAGGATGAACGCTTGATTCAAGAGTAAAGTTTATATAGCCAGTATGAACAGCACTTAAAACGGAGTTTCAATCAGGACTAATCAGAAGAAGCAGCGTTGCCTAGTGGATAGAGCACGAGCCTGGGATTCAAATGGACATGGGTTCTGATCCCGGTTTTACCACAGGTCTGCTGTTTCACATTGGGCAGTGTCGCTTGAATTCTCCGTGTCTCAGTTCCCTTTTCCGTAAAACATGGTTTGAGATGTGAGCCCAACGGGAAACGTGGGCTCTTTCCAATCTGATTAGCTTGTATATACTCCAACACTTAATATAGTGCCTGATATATAGTAAGCGCTTCACAAATACCAAAAGAACAAGTTACGATTGGCTGATTAACTGACAGATTGAGTGTCTCAGGTTTTGAATTAGACAAGGGTTATTCAAATCACGGTGGCTAAAGACTGTCGTTGACAACAGGAATCGGTGGGACGATGGGATTCAGATGCTGCTGTTGCCACGGGAACCCCGAGGGCGGATACCATCGCTGATGTTGCAGAGACCGGGCCCTTGTCCCCCAGGAGCCTCAGAAACCAAGTGACCAGAGGGTGCGTGGCTAGTCCAGGCCACGAGGTCCCTCAGCAGGGCCCCGAACCACCCTCCAGGGATCTATCTCCCTCAGAGCAGCTCCTGTTTTATCTACAGGGACGGGGCCCTGTCTGGAGAGATTTTCAGGGTCTGAAGGAGAGCAGAGAGGGATCGAGGGCTCCTCTCTGTTCCTTCCTGGCTGACCGAATCCAGGAGTCTGAGGGGAAAGAGGGGACCAGCCCAGCCCTGCCGAGGTCAGCGACCCCCAGCCCCACGCTGCCTTGGTGAGAGTGACCAGGGGTAAGTGAGATGAAGGGAAAGGGGGGTGACGAGGATGAGGATGGAAGTGAGGGAGCCAGAATGTGGCCTAATTTGGGTTCGGAACAAGGCCGGGGCCACTAACACAGATGACTTAATTACGTCCCCCCCCTCCGCCCCGCGCGTCCCTGAGGCCCCGGCGGCGCCTGCATCCCGGTGTGGGGAGCGTCCCGCCGGCATCGGCCGGTCCCTCCCCTACCCCCAGCCGCCATCTGGCGCAGCAAGGCCGAGGTAGAGCGTTACATCACGTCAGCGCAGGGGGCCGCCCCCTCCCCTCGAGAGAAGTCAATGAAAGGTTTCCTTTTCGCTAAGATGTATTATGAAGCCAAAGAATATGACCTGGCTAAAAGGTACATATCGAATTACCTTAATGTGCAAGAGCTAGATCCCAAAGCCCATAAATTCCTGGGCCAACTGTATGAAGCAGAGGAAAACCTAGACAGAGCCGTCGGATGCTACAAGCGTTCAGTAGAATTAAATCCCACACAAAAAGATCTTGTCCTGAAGATTGCAGAATTGCTGTGTAAAAACTACCCGGCCGATGGAAGAGCGAAGTACTGGGTTGAGAGAGCTGCAAAACGTTTCCCTGGAAATACCTCAGTCTACAGAATGAAGGAACATCTTTTAGATTGTAAAGGTGAAGATGGATGGAATCAACTTTTCGACCTAATCCAGTCGGAGCTCTACGTGAGACCCGATGATGTGTACGTGAACATCATACTGATCGAGTTGTATCGAGCAAATAAAAGACTGAAAGATGCTGTGTCTCATTGGCAAACGGCAGAGAAAAGCACATCATTGCGAAGAAGCTTGGAATGGAATTCGTGTCTCGTTCACACACTTAAGGAGTATCTGGAATCTCTGCAGTGTCTGGAGTCCAATAAAAGCAACTGGCGAGCAACTAATAAAGATTTACTTCTGGCTTACGCCAACCTCACACTGCTTACCCTTTCCACAAGGGATGTGCAAGAAAGTCGACGGTTACTGGAAAGCTTTGACGCGGCCCTTCAGTCCGTGAAATCCTTTGAGAGTGGGACCGATGAGCTTTTGATCACTTTCTTGGAAATGAGAGGTCACTTCTGAATGCACGCCGGGACTCTGCTCTTGAAAATGGCCCAGCACAGTGAGGTGCAGTGGAGAGCGCTGGTCGAATTGGCAGCTCTGTGCTATCTCATAGCATTTCAAGTTCCAAGACCAAAGACCAAACTCATAAAGGGCAATGAGGCGGGACAAGACTTGCTGGAAACGATGGCCTGTGATCGGCTCAGCCAGTCAGGAAATATGCTGTTAAACGTAAGTCGCGGCAAGCAAGATTTCATCAAGGAAGTTGTGGAATCATTTGCCAATAAGAGCGGGCAATATGCTCTGTTTGATGTCTTGCTTAACAATGTCATCTAAGGACAGATCTTTCCTGGGCAGCGATGATATTGGAAACGTCGGCGTGCAGACCCCGGATCCTACTGAGCTGGCTAGATATGATATCGGTGCCATTCGAATGCACAACGGCAGTCTCCAACACCTCACTTGGCTTGGCTTACAGTGGAACTCAATGTCCACCTTACCTGCGATCCGCAAGTGGCTAAAGCAGCTCTTTCATCACTTACCCCAGGAGACCTCAAGACTGGAAACCAATGTTCCTGAGTCAATTTGTATATTAGATCTAGAAGTATTTCTGCTTGGAGTAGTATTTACCAGCCACTTACAATTGCGGGAGAAATCGAGTTCTCAATTCAGCGTACACCAGCCTCCCTGCTTGCCCTTGCCCGTGTGTAAGCAGCTGTGTACAGAACGACAGAGGTCATGGTGGGATGCCGTCGTCAGTCTCATCCAGAGAAAAGCAACGTATTTCGTTTGCCGGGAATACTCTGTGGCCCCCTTAATTTGGGGAGGATGAGATTAACACTAGAGTTCTGGTTTTACACTCATTGTATATAATAATATGTTTGGTTTTGTTCTCTGTCTCCCCCTTCCAGACTATGAGCCCACTGTTCTGTAGGGACTGTCTCTATATGTTGCCAACTTGTACTTCCTAAGCGCTTAGTACAGTGCTCTGCACACAGTAAGCGCTCAATAAATATGGCTGATTGATTGGATTGGATTAGGCTTGTAGGAGGAATCGTGTTTTCCAGTTCAGTAACCACGAACCATTACACAAGTCTCCTCCTTCCTCCTCAAACCTCGCTACCATGCCAACCACCAACCGGGATACGGTGCTCCAGCACAGTGTCACGGACAGTCACTTCGGCCTTTAGTGGTTCCCAGAATCCCTTGAAGTGAGTAAATGACAAGTAGGTCTGAGAGAGTGCGACCGGCTTTGGACCGCCACCAGCAGTATCAGAAATTGCCCCTTGTAAGAGTTATTCCCAAATGTTCGAAGGAGTCCAATAGTGGGAAAGGTTGTAATTTCTGACCTCAAGAACCTTCCACTCCACCAGGCTAGGTTGACACAATATGTTACTATCAATCAATCTTGAATCATAGTTATTGAGTCCTTACTGTGTGCACTAAGTCCTTGGGAGAATAATAATAATAATAATAGCAGTATTTGTTAGCTCTTACTCTGTCCCAAACATTGTCCTAAGGGCTGGTGTAGATACAAGTTAAGCACAGTCCTTGTTCCACATGGGGCTCAACGTTTTAACCTCCATTTTACAGATGAGGTACCCGAGGCTCAGAGAAGTTAAATGACTTGCCCATGGTCACACAGCTGACATGAGGCGGAGCCGGAATTACAGCCCAGGTCCTTCTGATTCCTTCTGAATGCCAAGCCCATGGTCTATACACTTTAGAACACCATAAAAGACACATTTCCTGCACCTTCTAGAAGGAAAGAGAGAATGGAAAGTTGAATATGCAATTATTGCATGCCATTTTACAGATGAGGAAACTGAGGTCCAGAGAAGTTAAGCGACTTGACCAAGGTCCCACAGCAGTAAAGGGACAGAGGAAGAATTAGCACCCTAGGCCTCTGACTCCCTCTAAGCTATGCTTGGGAGAGTACAATAGAACAGAGCTGGTAGATGTGTAGGCTGCCTTCAAGGAGTTCACAGTCAAGACGAGAACTCCTGGACCCATGCTTTCGTCATTGAATGAGGATGGAAATGGGTTGTGTCGCGCTCGAGGTAGGTGAAGTAGGTTTAGAGAGCTGGACAATGAATCAGGAAAGCTGGTTGGAGGAGGGGGGATCTTAGCAGTGCTCTGAATTCGGAAAGAACTGTGTTCTCTCTGATTTTGAGTGGATAAGGGAAGGTGTTCCAGGCTAGGATAGAAATGGAGAGATGATAATGAGTAACAATTAGAAACTTGCTTTGAGAACTGAGAAGACGAATTGAACGATGGAAGGGGGATGAAGTGCAGTCATAGGGTGGAGAGCCTTCAAGCCAATTGTGAGTTTTCGTTGCTTGTGAAAAGACACAACTTGTCATGAGAGGAGGTTGAGGAGAGGAGCCATGTAGGTTGAGGAGAGGAGCCATGTAGGCTGAGCGATGCTTTAGGAAAGGACTAGATGAATGATTAGGTATGCTTGTTTTTGTGTGACTACAAGTGTGAATGCAGATTTGTGAACAAATGGAATCAGTTTGGTGTAAACATGGGTTTCATTTTTGTTGTTTGTTTTATGGTATCGCCAAGGAATTATTATATGCCAGGTAGTTCATTCATTTCATTCATTCAATCGTATTTATTGAGCGCTTAATGTGTGCAGAGCACTGTACTAAGCGCTTGGGAAGTACAAGTTGGCAACATATAGAGACGGTCCCTACCCAACAGCGCGCTCAAAGTCTAGAAGGGGGAGACAGACAACAAAGCAAAACATATTAACAAAATAAAATGAACAGAATTGTAAATATGTACAAGTAAAATAGAGTAATAAATATGTACAAACATATATACAGGTACTGTGAGGAGGGGAAGGAGGCAAGGCAGAGGGGAGGGGGAAGAGGGGGACATGAAGGAGGGGGAACAGTCTGGGAAAGCCTCCTGGAGGAGGTGAGATCTCAGTAGGGTTTTGAAGGGAGGAAGAGAGCTAGCTTGGCGGATGTGTGGAGGGAGGGCATTCCAGGCAAGAGGAAGGACATGGGCCGGGGGTCGACGGCAGGACAGCGAGAACGAGGCACTGTGAGGAGGTTATCAACAGTGGAGCAGAGGGTGCGGGCTGGGCTGTAGAAGGAAAGAAGCGAAGTGAGGTAAGGAGTGGTGATGGAGAGCCTTGAAGCCGAGAATGAGGAGACTTTGCCTGATGCGTAGGTTGATTGGTAGCCACTGGAGACTTTGAGGAGGGGAGTAACATGCCCAGAGCGTTTCTGTACAGAGATGATCTGGGCAATAGCATGAAGTATAGATTGAAGTGGGGAGAGACAGGAGGATGGGAAATCAGAGAGGAGGCTGATGCAGTAATCCAGTCGGGATAGGATGAGTCATTGAACCAGCAGGGCAGCGGTTTGGATGGAGAGGAGAGGGCGGATCTTGACAATGTTGCAGAGGTGAGGCCGGCAGGTTTTGGTGACGGCTTGGATGTGAGGGGTGAACGAGACAGCAGAGCCGAGGATGACACCAAGGTTGTGGGATTGTGAGACGGGAAGGATGGTAGTGCTGTAAACAGTGATGGGAAAGTCAGGGAGAGTGCAGGGTTTGGGAGGGAAGATGAGCTCAGTCTTGGACATACTGAGTTTTGGTGGTGGGCAGACATCCAGATGGAAATGTCTTGAAGGCAGGAGGAGACCCGAGCCTGAAGGGAGGGAAAGAGAGCAGGGGCAGATAAGTGGATTTGGGTGTCATCAGTGTAGAGATAATAGCTGAAGCCATGGGAGAGATTAAGTTCACCAAGGGAGTGGGTGTAGATAGAGAACAGAAGGGGACCAACAACAGACGCTTGAGGAACTTCTACAGTAAGGGAATGGGAGGGGGAAGAGGAGCCAGCAAAAGAGACTGAGAATGAACGGCCGGAGAGATAAGAGGAGAACCAGGAGAGGACAGAGTCTGTGAAGCCAAGGTTGGATAGCATATACTAAGCACTGGGGTAGATACAAACTAATCAGGTTGGATATAGGCCATACCCAATAGCGTTTCTACTGTTTTAATCCCCAATTTAAAGACGAGATAACTGAGACACAGAGAAGGTAAGTGACTGGCCCCAGGTCACACAGCAGACAAGAAAGGGAGAGAGGATTAAAATTCAGGTCCTTCTGTCTACCAGGCTCATGCTCTCTCCACTAAATGGATGGATTTATGTATAAAGGCACTTCTTGTTTAAATATAAAACCACCGAAAAAAAATTCGCAATACTCATGCACATATCTTTATGTTCTCTGACCTCTCCTATCCACTATTCATTTTAGTTTCAGTGTCCTTAATCAAAAATAATACTCTTGATATTTATTAAGCGCTTACTACGTTCCAATCAAATAATTAAGTACTGGGGGAGATTCAGGACTACCTAGTAGAACACAGTCTGTGTCGCACAAGTGATTCACAGACTAAGTAGGGGGAAAAACAGGTATTGGACCCTCATTTTCCTATAAACGGAGGTTTAGAGAAATTGTCATGTTCCCATGGGTACGCTGCCAACAAGTTTTAAAGTTGGGATTAGAACCCAGGTCCTCTGACTCCGATGCCTCATTCTTCCCAATAGCAGCCTGTTTCTACACAGTTCAAAGCTTGGTGCTTCCAATATAATGGAAGTTCTTTGGGGGCAGTGTTGATATGTTCTAATACCGTGAACTCTGTAGGTACTCAGTATACAGAATTGATTGACGTAGTTTTATTCCTTCACCCCCAACATCATTGTCTCTAAACTGAAGTCTTCCCTCTTCCTGTGTAGGGAGTCGACAACGTTCCCCAGAAAGGTTCAATATCTCCACAGTGAACTCAAAGATCATTTTGAATTCAATAACTGTCTCCTCTCCATAGATAATCACCAGCACGTGTCCTATCAATTGCTTCACTCATGCCATCAAATGACTCTAACGTTGGCTCTTCCGGGATCCATTGCAGAAAGTCAAGGCTGCCTCCCAAGAATGCCCAACGTCTCCACGGTGAGGGAATTCCTCCTGCTGGAATTCTCGGAGGTCCGGGAGCCGTAGCTGGTGTTCGCTACGCTTTTCCTCCTGGTCTACCTGGCGGCCCTGACGGGGAATCTCCTCATCGTCCCCATCACGGCCCTCGACCGGGGCCTCCACAACCCCATGTACTTCTTCCTCAGGCACCTGTCCGTCATCGACTTCTGCTGCATCTCCGTCACCGTCCCCAAGTCTGTCAGCATCTCCCTGACCGATCGTAGATCCATCTCCCTCCTGAGCAATGCCGCCCAGGTGTTTTTGGTGTTTCTGTTTGCTGCTTCAGAGCTGGTCGTCCTCAGGGCGATGTCCTACGACCGCTACGCCTCCATCTGCCGTCCCCTGCGCTATGAGGTCATAATGAACAACGGGCCTGTGGAAAGATGGTGGCCGCCTCCTGGTTCAACGGGGTGCTATATGGGATCTGGTTTGCAGCTTCGTCTTTCTCCTTGAGCTTCTGTGGGTCCAACATCATCCAGCAGTTCTTCTGTGACGTCCCCTCCCTGCTGAAGATCTCCTGCTCCGAGGACCACGTCGCCATCGATGTGAGCATCACCGGTGGGCTAGCTTTAGGTGTCGTCTGCTTCGTCTTCATCATCGTCTCCTACGTGCGCATCTTCTATGCTGTGCTGAAGATGCCGGCCTCCGAGAGCCGGGCCAAAGCCTTCTCCACCTGCCTGCCTCACCTCGCTGTCGTCACTGTCTTCCTCTCGACTGGTGTGGTTGACCATCTCAAGCCCGTGTCAGATTCCCCCTCCACTCTGGACCTGCTGGTGTCCGTGTTCTACACCGTGGTGCCCCCGCCCTGAATCCCCTCATCTACAGCCTGAGGAACAGGGACATGAAGGCCACCCTGGGGAGAGTCTTAAAGGGAAGATTGCTCCTCCCTCCTCTAATTGACAAAATGCCTGCTTCCCTTTGCTGACTATCCCATTCCTCATCAAGGTTCTGGCCGTGTGTGTATCCATATAAAGAGCTGTCCAAAGAGAAAGTCCAGCGTCTAAGGATTTGCCAGTGTCTGGGACAGATGTTGATAAGGCGTGTGCGACTGTAAGCCCGGTGTGGGCAGGGATTGTCTCTCTTAATTCTGAATTGTACTCTCCAAGCGCTTGGTACAGTTCTGTGCACACAGTAAACACTCAATAAATATGATTGAATGCATGAATGACAAGTGATTTTGGGGAGTCACCATGGCTTTGTGAAACGAGCATGTGACTGGGAGTCATGAGACTTGAAATGTCTTCCCAGTTCTGCCACCGGCCTGCTGAATGATCATGGTACAGCCACGAAGCCTCTATGGGTCTCTCTGTAAAATCGGGATTCAATAGGTGCTCTCTCTTTCTCTTACAATCTGAGCCCCTGTGGGTCAGGAAACCTTTCCTATCTGACTAGTTTGTTTCTACTCCAGCACCTTAGCAAAGAAATTATTAATAAATTCAATAATGATAATATTGATACTACTACTGATAATAACAATAATGCTATGAATTTTAAGATCACTCTTGGTGGTTATGAAAATCAGAAAATCGGAGGGTAACAAGGGACACAGTCATGGAAACTGTTCCCCACATTTGAATGCCTGTTAACTTGTTTTGATGTCTGTCATTCATTCATCCATACATTCAATCGCATTTATTGAGCACTTACTGTGTGCAGAGCACTGTACTAAGCGCTTGAGAAGTACAAGTCAGCAACATATAGAGATGGTCCCTACCCAACCCTACCCCTCCCTTTGCCCATCCGCCAAGCTACCTCTCTTCCTCCCTTCAAGGCCTTACTGAGAGCTCACCTCCTCCAGGAGGCCTTCCCAGACTGAGCCCCTTCCTTCCTCTCCCCCTCGTCCCCCTCTCCATCCCCCCAATCTTACCTCCTTCCCTTCCCCACAGCACCTGCATATATGTATATATGTTTGTACATATTTATCACTCTATTTATTTATTTATTTTACTTGTACATATCTATTCTATTTATTTTATTTTGTTAGTATGTTTGGTTTTGTTCTCTGTCTCCCCCTTTTAGTCTGTGAGCCCACTTTTGGATAGGGACTGTCTCTATATGTTGCCAACTTGTACTTCCCAAGCGCTTAGTACAGTGCTCTGCACACAGAAAGCGCTCAATAAATACGACTGATGATGATGATGATGAGATGCAATGTGATCAGGTTGTCCCAAATAGGGTTCACAGTCTTATTGGTGGTGTCAAAGGAGAAGTTTGCTTCAAGCAAAGAATCTCCACTTTGTTTTCCCTAGCTAAGGTGGTCTTCAGGGCCACAAAGGGGAACATATTAGATGTAAAAGAGGACATTTGCTTTAAGAGTAAAATCTCCTGCTGCAGTGTTTCTACCTAACGTTTACAAGGCCTGAAAAGACAATATTTGGGGTTGAAAAGGAGAATTTTGCTTCAAGAAGAAATTCACCTCCTGATTTTTCCACCCAAGGTCTTCAAGGCCTCAAATGAGAGTACATGGGGTGCCAAAGCAGAAATCTATTTCCCTGCACATACATCCTCTTCTCCTTTCTCCACCTCTGGCCTTCGAGGTCTTTAAATTGAGAATGAATAACAGAATATTTGAGGCAAAAAGGGAGAAACTTTCTGCATGTAAATTATCTCGTCTTTTCTTTCTCTGCCTGAGGATTTTGAGGCCACTGAAAGAGGGTATTTGAAGTGAAAAAGGAGAAGGTTTGTCTCATGCACACAATCTCCAATTTATGCTTTTCTAAGGTCTTCAAGGCCTCAAAAGAGAATCTTTCTAGGGAAAAAGGAGAAATTTGCTTTACACAAATCATTTCCTGCTTTCATGTTTCTCACTGAGTTCTTGAAGGCCTGAAAAAATGCGATATGGCATTTTTTAAAAAAGATAATTATGCTTCATGCAAAAACTGTCCTGCTTATTTGTCGACCTTAGGTCTTCAAGGCCTTTGAAGGGCATGTGAGAGGTGAAAATGATCCATTTGCTTCATGCAAACAATCTCGGGCTTTAATTCTTTTAGGGTCTTCAAGGCCTTACAAGAGAATGATTTAGGTGAAAATGGAGAAATGCGCTTCCTGTGGCAGATACCTCTCTTGTTCATTACTCCACTTCAGGCCTTCCAGGCTTTTTTACTAAGAATAGAGATTATTTGAGGTTCAAAAGGAGAACTTTGCTTCATTCAAACCATCTCCAGCATTTATTTCTCCATCTGAGGCCTTTAAGGCCTCCAAAGGGAATAGTTGAGGTGAAACCAGAGAAATCGGCCTCATGCAAAACCATCTCTTGCTTTCCTTTATCTAATTAAGTCTCGATAGCTGAAAAGAGGATATTTGAGATGAAAAAGGAGAAATGTGCTTCATGCAAAGACCTCCAGCTTTGATTTCTCTACCCAAGACCTTCCAGGCTGAAAGAGAGTATTTGATGTGAATAAGGAGAAATTCACTTCATCCAAACCGACTCCAGCTTTTACTTCCCTGTCTAAAGTCATTGAGGCCTCAAAAGCAAGTATTTTAGATGAAAAAGGAGAACATTTCCTTCTTGAAAACAACCTCCAACTTTGATTTCTCTATCAAGAGTCTTCAAGGACAGAAAAGAAAATATTTGAGATGGAAAAGGAGAAATTTGCTACATGCAAAGAGTTTGCAGCTTTTATTTCTCTACCAAGGGTCTTCAGGGTGCCAAAAGAGGATATTTGAGGTGGAAAAATAGAACTTTTCATGCCATCTCCCAGATAGCATTTCTGCAACGTCTTCAAGCCCTCCCAAGAGAATATATCTAGTACAAAAGGAGAAATTTCCTTTATGCAAACAATTTTCTGCGCTGAATTTCTAAATCTGATCTTCAAGGCCTGAAAAACAAATTACAGGGTTAAAGTGGGAGAATTTTGCTTCATGAAAATACTGTCCCGCTAATTCATCCGCCTTAGTTCTTCACCGTCTTTGAAGGAGAACAGATGAGGTGAATAATGATCAGTTTTCATCCTGCAAACAATTTCCAGCTGTTATTTCTGTAAGGCCTTAGGTCTTCAAGGCCTCAAAATGGAATATTTGAGGTGGGAAAGGAGAAATTTGTCTCATAGTAAGTCTAGCTTTTATCTCTCTAAGGTCAAGGCCTGAAGAGATATTATATGGCATTAAAAAAAGAGAATTTTACTTCCTGCAAAAAATGTCCTGCTGATTTGTCAACCTAAGGGCTTCATGGCCATCAAAGAGAATTTATGTGGTACAAAGGTAAACTTTGCTTCATGCAAACAATCTCCAGCTTTTACTTCTCTACCCAAGGTCTTCAAGGCCTCCAAAGTGACTATTTCAAGAGAAAAGGAGAAATTTGCTTTATGCAAACAATTTCCTGCACTCATTTTTCTAAATCAGATCTTCAAGGCATGAAGGAATGATATGTGGGATTCAAGAAGGAGGATTTCGCTTCAAGAAAAAGCTGTCCTGCTCATTTGTCCACCTTGGGTCTTCAAGGCCTTTCCAAGAGAATATATGAGGTGAAAAATGATTAGTTTACTTCAGGCAAACAGTCTCCAGGTGTTATTTCTATAAGGTTTTGGTCTTCAAGGCCCCCAAAGAGAACATTTGAGGTCACAAAGGAGAAATTTGGTTCATGCTAGTTAACTCTACTTTTGATTTCTCTAAAAGACTTCAAGGCCTCCAAAGAGAATATTTAAGGTGGGAAAGGAGAAGTTTGCTTGATGGAAACAAATTCTAGCTTTTATTTCTCTAAGTTCTTCAAGGCCAGAAGAGATAATATATCTGGTGAAAAAGGATGAATTTGGTTCATGAAAACAATTCTAGCTTTTATTTATCTATATAAAGTATTCAAAACAGAGCTTCAAGGGCAGGTACATGCCTGGTCCTCTAGCCCACCTCAGGCCTTCAAGGAGTTGTAATTGAGAATATTTAAGGTGCAAAAGGAGACATTTGCTTCATGCAAACCATCTCCAGCTTTTACTTCTCCGTCTAAGGTCTTCAAGGTCTTAAAAGAGAATATTTGAGGAGGAAAAGGAGAAAATTTCCTTCTTGCAAACAACCTCCAGCTTTTATTTCTCAATCTAAGATCTTCAAGGCCAGAAAAGAGAATACTAGAGGTGAAAATGGAGAAATTTGGTTCATGCAATCCAACTTTAGTTTAGATTAATAAAGACTTCAAGGCCTCTACAGAGAATATTTGAGGTGGGAAAGGAAAAATTTGCTTCATGCAAACAAACTCTGGCTTTTATTTCTTTAAGGTCTTCAAGGCCTGAAGAGATAGTATGTGACATTATAAAAGGAGAATTTTGCTTCATGAAAAAAATGTCCTGCTTTTTTGTCAACCTAAGGGCTTCAGGGCTATCAAGGAGAATTTGTGTGGTGAAAAAGGATGAATTTTCTTCATGTATGCAATCTCTGGCCATTATTTCTCTATACAAGGCAGATCTTCAAGGGCAGATACACTTCCTGTGCACTGCTTCTCTTCAAAGCCTTGTACTTGAGAATGAATAGAGAATATTTGAGGTGCAAAAGCAGAAATCTGCTTCATGCAAAACATCTCCAGCTTTTACTGTAAAAAGGAGAAGGTATCATGCAGACAATCTCCAGTTTGAAGGTCTCTAAGGCCTTCAGGGCTTCACAGGAGAAGATTTCAAATGAAAAGAGGAAAAGTTGCTTTGGGGAAAACAATTTCCTGCACGCATTTTTTTAAAGCAGATCTTCAAGGAATTAAAAAAAATGAAGTTAAAGATGGAGAATTTTGCTTCATGAAAAAAACTGCCTGCTCATTTGTCCACGTTAGGTCTTCAAGACCTTTCCAAGAGAATATATGAGGTGCACAATGCTTAGTTTACTTCATTTAAACAATCGCCAGGTGTTATTTCTGTAACATATTAGGTCTTCAAGGCCTCCAAAGAGAATGTTTGAGGTGAAAAGGACTAAATTTGTTTCATGCAGTCCAACGTTAGCTTTTATTTCTCCAAGGTCTTCAAGGCCTGAAGAGATACTGTATGGCATTTGAAAAGGAGGCTTTTGCTTCGTGCAAAAACTGTCCTGCTTTCTTGACAACCTAAGGTCTTCAAGGCCATTAAAGAGAATTACCTGTGGTGGAAAAGGAAGAATTTGCTTCATGCAAACCATCCCCAGCTTTTATTTCTCTATATGAGATCTTCAGGGCTGATTTTCAAGTACAGATATATTTCTTGTGTATTCCTCCACCTCAGGCCTTCAAGGCCGTTTATGTGAGAATGAATAGAGATTATGTGGAGGTGTAAAAAGGAGAATCTCCAGTATTTTCCTTCTCTAAGGTCTTCAAGAGCTCAAAAGAGAATATTGGAGGGAAAACAGAAAATGGGCTTCAGGCCAACAACCTCCAGCTTTTATTTCCCTATCCTAAGTTCTTCAAGGCCAGAAAAGAGAAGAATCGAGATGTGAAAGGAGAAATTTGCTTCATGCAAAAATAGTCTCCAGCTTTTACCACTCTGTCTAAGGTCTTCAAGGCGGCAAAAGAGAATACTGTAAGTGGGAAAGGAGATAATTTGCTTCATATAATCGATCTCCAGTCCTTTTTTCACTACCTAATGTCTTGAAGGCCAGAAAAGAGAATATCTGATATGAAAATGGAGAAATATGCTTCATGCATACAATCTCCAGCTCTTACATAGCTAAAGGTCCTCAAGACCTGAAAAAAACGAATGTTTGAGTTGCAAATGGAGAAATTTGCTTCATGCAAACCATCTCCTACTTTGATTTCTCATAATGAATATCTTCAAGACCTGGAAAGAGAATATGTGTGTTGAGAAAGGACAAGTTTTCTTCATGCAAATAATCTCCTGATTTTGTTTCTCTGCCTAAGGGCTGAGAAGCATGCTGCTAGAGAAGCAGCGTGACTCAGTGGAAAGAGCCCGGGCTTTGGTGTCAGAGGTCAATGGTTCGAATCCCAGCTCTGCCACTTGTCAGCTGTGTGACTTTGGGCAAGTCATTTCACCTCTCTGGGCCTCTGTTCCCTCATCTGGAAAAAGGGGATTAAGTCTGTGAGCCCCACCTGGGATGGCCTGATTACCTTGTATCTGCCCAAGCGCTTAGGACAGTGCTTTACACATAGTAAGCGAGTAATAAATACCATCATTATTATCCTTCCAGACTGTGAGCCCAATGTTGGGTAGAGACCGTCTCTATATGTTGCCAACTTGTACTTCCCAAGCGGTTAGTACAGTGCTCTGCACACAGTAAGCGCTCAATAAATACGATTGAATGAATGAATTAATGAATGAATGGAGAAGGTAATATATGGAATTCGAAAAGGAGAAATTTCTTGATACAAAAACTCATCTCATAATATTCCACTAAAGGTCTTCAGAACCTGAAGGGAAAATGTACGAGCTTGAAAAGAAGAAAATGGCTTCCTGCAGAAACACCTCCTGTGTAAGAGTTCACTTCAGGCTCTCAAGGCCTTTGAAATGATAATGAAAAGAGTATGTTGGTGGTGACAGAGAGAAATTTGTTTCATGCAAAAAAAATCTGCTTGGAATTCTCTCCATAAGGTTTTCAGGTCCTGAAGAGAAAATATTTGATGAGAGAAAGGAGACGTTTGCTTCATGCAGCTATATCTCTTGTTCAGTACACCACCCGAGGCCATCAAGGCATTTTAATGGAGATTATTTGACTCGTTGGGTCACTCGGTCCCCGTCCACCTCTGTTGCTGACCGATTGGGTCATCGAGCCACTGACTAGCTGGCCGAGAGGTTTCGGTGGGGGCCGAGCAGAGCTTCCAGCTCGAGGTCAGAGCCCAGGACACAGGGGAGGAGAAGGGGAATGAGGCTTGGGCACGAAAGGGAATTGATGGAAAGGAATCCGTTCTAATAATATCTAAATGAAAAAATGACTCCGGAGAAACCAAAAATACTAGCCAGATCGTTGTATCCCCGCTTCTTGGGGAATTTGACGGGATTTGTGTGACCTAGTGAAAAAGCACGGGCTTGGGGTTCAAAGGACATGGGTCTAATTCAGCCTCCACCACTTGGCTGCTGTGTGACTTTGGGCAAGCCACTTAACTTCTGTGTGCCTGTTACCTCATCTGGAAAATGGGGATTAAAACTGTGAACCCCACGTGGGACAACCTGATTACGTTGTATCTACCCCAGCGCTTAGAACAGCGCTTGGCACATAATAAACTCTTAACAAATACCACGATTATTATTATTATTATTAATCCCCATTTTTCAGATGAGGTAACTGAGACTCAGAGAAGTTAAGTGGCTAGCCCAAGGTCACGTAGCAGAGAAGTGGCAAAACTGGGATTAGAATCCACATCCTCTGACTCACAAGCCCGGGCTCTTGCTACTAAACTAGGCTGCTGCTTATGCTGCTTCTCCGGGTTGAGCTACCAAGCCAGCCTGGGGGAAGGCTTTAGGATGGATTTAGAGTCATTTCTCGTTTTCTCTAGATTTGCAATCAGAAGATGTCAGAATATACAACTCATTAAATGACCTATTGATTGTTTAATATCATGAACAAGATGTAACTCAGAGAGGCACCGTGGCCTAGTCTATAGAGCATGGACCTGGGAGTCAGGATGACCAGGTTTCTAATCTCATCTCTGTTACCCTTATGCTACGTGACCACGAGCAAGACTCTTTACTTCCCTGGGCCTCAGTTCCCTCATCGGTGAAATAGGGGTTGAGACTGAGTCTGTGTGTGACACAAATTGCCTGAACCAATTTGTTTTTATCCACTTCAGCGTTTCGTACAGTGCCTGTCACATAATAAACGCTTATCAAAAACCACAATTCTTATTATTATTGTTAAGGATGGCGAGGGGAGCTTTTTACACAGGCCCAGACCAAGACAATTATGCACCCTGAGACAGGGAAGCCCAGGGAAGCAGCATAGCCCAATTAATAGAGCATGGACTTGGGAGTCCGAGAACTTGGGTTCTAATTCCACCTCCACCACTTGTCTGTCATGTGACCTTGGGCAAATCATTTCACTTCTTGCCTCAATTTCTTCATCTGTAAAATGGAGATTAAGACTGGAAGTCCTATGCGGGATAGGAATTGGGTCCAACCTGACTAGCTTGTATGTACTTCAGTGCTTAGAACGGTCCCTGGAAAATAGTAAACACTTACTAAGTACCATTATGAAAAAAATAATCAGGGTTGGTTCCGTGGATTTAATAGAGTTTCATGGAGGAGGTTTGAAGATGTGAAGCCTTGTAGTCGGGTGTATATGAAAGGAGGGGAATTCCAAGCGTGGGAAAGGTGGTGAGGTAGGGGTCTGAATGGGGGGAATTGGGAACTAGGCACAGTGAAATCGTGAGCATGAGAGGAATGGAGAATGCAGATAGGAATTCAGTAGGGGAAAATAATAATCATTCGATCGATAGATCATATTTACTGAGTGCTTACTATGTTCAGACCTTGGAACTAAGCGCTTGGGAGAGTACGATATAACAATATGATAGGCTTGGTAGATACATTTCCTGCTCATGATGAGCTTACAGTCTAGAGGGCAATGTCTAAGATGGATTGCTGCAGATTTCAGATGGTCCCAAGCACTGGCATGGGATGAAGCTCCAAACCTCAGAGCTTAACCAGAACATTATTATTAAGCAAAGAAAGGGAATGATGATTAGTCTGTTGATGTTGTCATTGGAAGGAATCCAAGAGTGGGAACCACGTGCGACTGGACATTTATTTAGGTTGTGGGGGCTGGGAGCACAAGGGGCCCGCGATCCCGGGCTTCCGAGATTCCGATTCCCGCGGAGCCCCGGGCCTGTCCGCCCACGGGAAAGTTCCCAAGAAATAACCGGTCCGTCATCTGAGGGGACAACGCAGCCATCCGAAAAGCCAAGAGGGGGAGCAAGGATCCTAACAGCTCTCACTCCTCGCCAAGTCATTCCTGTCACAGCCACCAGCGTCCAGGACCGACATGATGGAGTGAGCCTCTCTCTCAGGAAGAGGTAGGTACTCTTCAGCCCAGGATAGGCACGGTGACTCTGGAGCAGAGCAGGGGAAAGGTGTGGGAAACTTCAATAGGGAACTGAATGACCAGGGTCAGAGTGACAATTTCTCTAAATCGAAAGCAGTGTCGTTTAGTGGAAAGAGCATGGGTCCGGGAGTCAATAGGGCCTGGGTTCAAATCCCTGGTCTGCCACTTATCTGTTGTGTGACATTGGGCAAGTCATTTCAGGTCTTTGGGTCCCGATCCGGAACTCCAGGGATTCCCCTCAGAGCAGCGGCCGCTTTATCTTGGGGGACGGGGTCCATCTGCAGAAGCATCTCAGTGTCCCCGGGAGAGCAGAGAGCCGAGAGCTGAGGGCTCCTCCTGGGCTGGCAGACCTCAGGAGTCGAGGGGAGACAGGAGACCAGCCCAGGCTGACAGAAGACAGCGATCCCCAACCCCACGCTATCCCGGTGAGTGTGCCCTGTGGTGGGGATTGAGGGGTGGTGAGAGGCCAGCAGCCCGTAGTAAATCTGTGGAGAATTTCGCACTCCGCCCCCAGGTTGAAGGCTGGACCAGGGCAGCATTGCAGGTGGGTTTGCAGGAGCAGAAACGAGCCTTCAGTAAGGATGAGTCAGTGGCAGGTACCACAGCACAAGCCATTAGTACTAGAATCACTTCCTCTGCTAAGGTTGTCAGTCGCATGGTCTTTGTACCTGGACCAGCACTCAACTGCTATTTGCTCTAGAACACCCCTTCCGTCGCCTCACTCACGTCCCTTCATCGGCCCTCCATCATCCCTCCATCACCGCTCCATCGTCCTTCCATTCTCCCTCCCTCGTCCCTTCATCAATGCCCCATCATCCTTCCATCCCGGTAGACTGTGGGCTCGTTATGGGCAGGGAACCTGTCTACTAAATCTGTTGGATTATCCTCTCTTTAACGCTTTAGTCTAGTGCTCCGCACACAGTAAACGCTCAGTAAATACCATCGATTAATCATTTCTCCCAGCCTTCTGCCAAGCCCGAGGCGACGTACGTAACTGGAGTCCCACGCCAGGCCCTTCCCTGTTTAGCCAGACGTCACTCTGCAGTTCATTGTCCTCGTATAGAGACAGCTGCAATCGGATTCCCTGGACCCGCAGCTCTGTGTGTGTGTGTCCGCGCGTGTGCTCAGGGCAGGGTAGGAGAATCAGGGAGCAAATCCCAGGCTTTAGGGAAAGGGGACATCTGGGGAAGGAACAGTGGGGAATGTTCTCCGTCTCTCCCTAGGGAACAGGTTTGGGGTTCAGGGAAGAGCCGAATGAATGACTAGATAGGTTTTTGGGTTTATGCGGCTACCTACCTGCTTGTATTGTACTCTCCCAAGTGATAAGCACAGTACTCTACACACAGTAAGCGCTCGATAAATGTGATTGCCTTTGTGCGAGTGTCCATCTGTGGGAGAACCCCAATCTGTGAGTGAGCGGGAATACATGTGAGGGCATTATGTGTTTGGATGCATTTATGTTTAGCTGTAATTTTGGGGGTGAGAATGAATGTGTGTTCTTAAGGTTGCCTTGTAAGGTTAGTATATCCTTGACTTTTGTGCCCACCGGGGGCTCGATAAACACCGTTATTACTATAATCAGTCAGTCAATCAGCGTAAGAGAGTGCTCTGCACAGAGTAAGCGCTCAATAAATACGATTGAATGAATGAACGATTGAATGAATGAATATTTATTGAGCTGAGAGCAGAGCTCCGTGTGTAGAGCACTATACTAAGTGCTTGGAAGAGTACAATATAGCAATATAACAGAGAAACTCCCTACCCACAACGAGCTTGCAGTCTCAGTACATATCTGCAATTTATTTTATATTAACATCTTTATCCCCCTTTAGACTGTAAGGTTGTTGTGGAGAGGGAACATGTCTACCAACTCTGTTGCATTATATTCTCCCAAGTATTTAGTACCATGCGCTGCACACAGTAAATGCTCAAAAATATGATTTCTTAATTCCTTGATTGATTGATACTACAACTTCTACCAGGGCTTTTGCTGCTATTACTGCTACTATTACTGTGACTACTTTCCCCTCTTGTATCTTTGTCATCCTTTTTTCCCCACGTGGAGAATTATGGTGTCAATCCTCTTTGGGAATTTCATCCTAGTTATGTGGAAGTCTTTTACCACGTTTCTTGGACATTTTGTAATTGATAACTCTCTTCCAATATACCATAAGTCGCTACTCCCATTGACTCACCGGCAAAGCTCCTGTTGATTTCGTCACCTCATCAAGATCTTTTTCCTGTGCAAGGATTCACCATCACTCACCAATGACTAACTTCTCCACGGTGGGGGAATTCCTCCTTCTGGGATTCTCGGAGGTCCGGGAGCTGCAGCTGGTGCACGTCACGCTGTTCATTCATTCATTCATTCATTCATTCATTCATTCAATCGTATTTATTGAACGCTTACTGTGTGCAGAGCACTGTATTAAGCGCTTGGGAAGTACAAATCGGCAACATATAGAGACAGTCCCTACACAACGACGAGCTCACAGTCTAGAAGGGAGAGACAGACAACAAAACAAAACATGTAGACAAATGTCAAGATCGTCAGAACAAATAGAATTAGAGCTATATGCACATCATGAGAAGCAGCGTGACTTGGTGGAAAGAGCACGGACTTTGGAGTCAGAGGTCAGGGGTTCAATCCCGGATCCACCAATTGTCAGCTGTGTGACTTTGGGCAAGTCACTTAACGTCTCTGGGCCTCAGTTACCTCATCTGAAAAATGGGGATTAAGACTATTAGCCCCCGTGGGACGACCTGATCACCTTGCAACCTCCCCAGCGCTTAGGACAGTGCTTTGCACATAGTAAGCGCTTAATAAATACCCTTATTATAATCGTTATCAAAAAATATATAGAAATGCGTATATAGAAACGTATATATAGAAACGTATCTAGTCATTCGGCTCTTCTCTGAGAAAATATAGCAAGATAAATAGAATAGTAATTATGTACAAGTAAAAAATGGAGTAGTAAATCTGTACAAATATATACAAATGCTGTGGGGAGGGGAAGGAGGTAGTGCGGAGTGGGATGGGGAGGAGAAGAGGAAAAAGATGGGGGTAAGTCTGGGAAGGCCACCCGGAGGAGGTGAGCTCTCAGTAGGGCTTTGGAGGGAGGAAGAGAGCTAGTTTGGCAGGTGTGTGGAGGGAGGGCATTCCAGGCCAGGGGAAGGACGTGGGCTGGGGTTCGTCGTCGGGACAGGGAGACCGGAGCACAGTGAAGAGGTTAGCGGCAGAGGAGCAGAGGGTGCGGGCTGGGCTGTAGAAGGAGAGAAGGGAGGTGAGGTAGGAGGAGGAGGGGTGATGGGGAGCCTTGAAGCCGAGAGGGAGGAGTTTATGCTTGATTCGTAGGTTGACAGGCAATCAGTGGAGATATTTTAGGAAGGACGTAACGTGCCCAGAGCGTTTCTGTACAGAGATAATCCGCGAAGCAGAGTGAAGCATAGACTGAAGCAGGGAGAGACTGGCGGTTGGGAGATCAGAGAGAAGGCTGATGCAGCAATCCAGTTGGGATAGAATGAGAGATTGAACAAGGTAGCGATTTGGAAGGAGAGGAAAAGGCGGATCTTGGCGATGCTGTGGAGGTGAGACCGGCAGGTTTTGGTGACGGATTGGATCTGTTGGGTGAACGAGAGAGAGGAGTCTAGGATGACACCAAGGTTGCAGGTTTGTGAGAAGGGAAGGATGGTAGTGCCTGGACAATTTCCTCAATGCCAACTCTCTCCTTGACCCCCTCCAATCTAGATTCCGTCCCCTACACTTCACCTACAGTGCCCTCTCAAAGGTCACCAATGACTTCCTTCTTGCCAGATCCAATGGCCCCTACTCTATCCTAATCCTCCTCGACCTCTCAGCTGCTGTCGACACTGTGGATCACCCACTTCTCCTCAACAGGCTATCCAACCTTGGCTTCACAGACTCCGTCCTCTCCTGGTTCTCCTCTTATCTCTCCGACCAGTCATTCTCAGTCTCTGTTGAGGGCTCCCCCTCCTCCTCCCATCCCCTTACTGTAGGGGTACCTCAAGGGTCAGTTCTTGGTCTCCTTCTGTTCTCTATCTACACTCACTCCCTTGGTGAACTCATTCGCTGCCACGGTATCAACTCTCATCTCTACGCTGATGACACCCAAATCTCCATCTCTGCCCCTGCTCTCTCTCCCTCCCTCCAGGTTCGTATCTTCTCCTGCCTTCAGAACATATCCATCTGGATGTCTGCCCACCATCTCAAACTCCCTATGTCCAAGACTGAACTCCTTATCTTCCCTCCAAAACCTTTTCCACTCCATGACTTTCCCGTCACTGTAGACGGCACTACCTCCCGGTCTACCTGGTGGCCCTGAAGGGGAATCTCCTCATCGTCGCTGTCACTGCCTTTGTTCGACGCCTCCAAACCCCCTTGTACTTCTTCCTCAGAAACCTGTCCGTCCTCGACCTCTGCCTCATCTCCATCACCGACCCCAAATCCATCCACAACTCCCTGACCGACCGTAGATCCATCATTCTCCGGGGCTGTGCCACCCAGGTCTTCTCCGTGGTCTGGTTTGCCTGCTCAGATCTGCTGGTCCTCACAGCCATGTCCTATGACCGCTGCGCCACCATCTGCCTCACCCTCAGGTACGAGGTCGTGATTAACACCACAGCGGCCTGTTGGAACATGGCCGCCGCCTCGTGGCTCAGTGGGGACCTGAATGGTTTCTTATTTTCAACTCCGACCTTTTCCCTGTACTTCTGTGGATTCAGCACCGTCCAGCAGTCTTTCTCTGACGTCCCCTCCCTTCTGAAGATCACCTGCTCCAAGGAACACGTCACTGTCGACGTGAAAGTCAGCGCCGGGGTAACGTTAGGGGTCGTCCACTTCATTCTCATCATCGTCTCGTATGTCAGCATTTCCCGGGCCGTGCTGAAGATGCCAGCCACCGAGATCCGGTTCAAAGTCTTCTCCACCTGCCTGCCTCACCTTGTCGTTGTCACTGTTTTCCTCTCTACAGGTGCATTAGTCTACATCAAGTCGCCTTCAGACTCCTCCTTGATCGTGGACCAGCTGGTGCCAGTGTTCTACAGGGTAGTGCCACCGGCCCTGAACCCCCTCATCTACAGTCTGAGGGACAGGTACATGAAGGCTGCCATAGGCAGGATACTAAAAGGGTCACTCAGCCTCTGCTATGTGAAAAAAGCGTCCTACCCTGTGCAAATAATATCACACCACCACTTAACCAACGAACCGCTCTTGGACCTAGCCAGAAAATTAACTGTCCTACTGGGTTCACAGAAAACGCTGGACGTTAATAACTTGTCAAAGTCCCAGAGGGAGGTTGCTAAGTAGGATGGACAATCCAGTTTTGGGGAGTCATCACGGCCTGAAGGAAGGGGAGTCCCTATAGACTGTAAGATCATTGTGGGCAGGGAATGTGTTTAACAACACTGGTGAACTGAACTCTCCCAAGTGCTTAGTATAGTAAATCCACTTTGGGGACGACTTCTAATCCCTGCTCTGCCACTTGTCATCTGTGTGACCTTGGGTGAGCCACTTAACTTCTCTGTGCCTCAGTTACCTCATCTGAAAAATGGTAATTAAGACTGTGGGAAAAGCTGATTATCTTGTATCTACCACAGTGCTTAGAATAGGTGCTTGGCACATAGCAATTACATAACGAATAACATACTTTAAAAAAATTTTATCATGGCCTAAAGTATTGGGAATCGCTCTAGACTGTAAGCTCATTGTGGGCAGGGAACGTGTCTACCAACTCTATTACATTGAACTGTTCCAAGTGCTTAGTACATTGCTGGGACCAGAGTAAGTGCTCAATAAATATGATTGATTGATTGAGACTTGAGTTCTGATTCCAGCTCTGCTACTGGCTTGTTTTGTGACCTATTGGCAGTGACTTGACATCCCTAGGAGCTCTCCTGCTCTTAGACGCTGAGCCCCTGTGTGACAGGAATTGTGTCTGAACTGATTCTTTTGTACTACTCCAGCAAGTGGAACAATTTAGGCATGCAACCTATTAATAAATACAATAATGATATTATTAGTAATGTCCATAAAAATATAATGATACGCTCTTTAGCATGACTCTGGGTATGGGAATGAAAGTTGGAAAATGAGAGGTGGTATGGTAAAAGGGAAGAGAGGATGACTGTAGCTTCATCTGTCTTGTCAAATCTGTCCTCTCACTTCAATCAGTCTTCCTTCCTTCCTTCCATCCTTCCTTCCAACCATTCGTTAACCGTCCATCCATCCATCCATCCATCCATCCATCCATCCATCCATCCATCCATCCATCCATCCATCCTTCCATCCATCCATCTATCCATCCATCCTTCCATCCAGAGCACAGGCTTGGGAGTCAGAGTTCGTAGGTTCTAATCCCCATTCAGCTACTTGTCTGTCATATTACCTGGGGCAAGTCACTTCACTTCTCTTTGCTTCGGTTACCTCATCTGTAAGTTGGGGATTGAGACTATGAACAGTGACTGTGTCCAACTTGATTACCTTGTACTTACTCCAGCACGCTGAACAGTGCTTGACACATAGCGCTCAACAAAGATAATAATTATTACTATTATTACTATCAATAGTATTTATTGACCACATCCCGGGTGCAAGGCAGTGTAGTAAGCTCTCAGGAGACTTGAAAAGAGATAAAATTGCATTGTTCCTTCTCTCTAGGAGATTATGATCTAATGATAGAGGTAGACACAGAATAAATAATGTAGAGGAGGAAGGAGAGAAGGGAAAGATGAGAAAGTGGATGAACTCTTGATTCAAGAGTACAGTTTATATAGTCAGTATGAACAGATGTTCAACGGATTTGCAACCAGGACAAGTCAGAAGAAGCAGCGTTTCCTAGTGGGTAGAGCAGGGACCAGGGATTCAAAAGGACATGAGTTACGATCCCTGTTCCACCACATGTCTGCTGTGTGACCTTGGACAGGGTGGCTTAATTTATCCGTTCCTCAGTTCCCTCATCTGTAAAATGCGGATTGAGATGTGAGCCCCACGGGGGACGGGGACATGGACTCTGTAACTACTCTAGCACTTAGTGTAGTGCCTGATATATACTAAGTGCTTCACAAAGGCCATAGGAAAAATTACAGTTGGCCGCTTGACTGACAGATTGAGTGTTTCAGGTTGTGAATTAGACAAAGGTGAAATCATTCACAGTGGCTAAAGACTGTCGTTGAAAACAGGACCCGTTGGGACACTGGGATGCAGATGTCGCTTTTTCTACGGGAACCCCGAGGGCCGGCACGATCGCTGGTTCAGCAGGGACTTGCCATTGTCTCCCAGAAGCCTCAGAAACCATGTGACCGGAGGGTACGTGGCTTGTCCAGACCCTGAGGTCCCTCAGCAGGGCCCCGAGTCATCCTCCAGGGATCCCCCTCGTAGCAGCTCCTGGTTTATGTACAAGGATGAGGGCCGTCTGGAGAGCTTCTCAGGGTCTGAGGGGGAGCGGAGAGGGATCAAGGGATCCTCTCAGTTCCTTCCTGGCTAACCGAACCCAGGGGTATGAGGGGATCGAGGGGATCAGCCCATTCCTGCTGAGGTAAGCGACCAGCCACACGCTGCCCCGATGAGAGTGACCGGGGGTGAGTAGGATGGAAAGGTGCGGGGAACGAGGATGAGTATGGAAGAGATGGAACCAGTTTGGGGCCCTACGTTCGGGTTCGGACCAGGGCCGCGGCCCCCAGCGGGGCAGGGTTGCTAGCAGGAGGGGAAGTGTTTTCCATTTCAGTAACCCCCAACCATCACACGCCTCTCCTCCTTCTTCCTCAAACCTTGCTCCCATGCCAACCCCCAGCTGGGCTACCGTGCTCCAGCACAGTTTCAGCACTGTGGACTATCAATTTGGCTTTCAGTGGATCCCAGAATCCCTTGCAGAGGCTAAATGACAGGCAGGGCTGAGAGAGTGTGACCAGCTTTGGACCGCAACTGGCACTCTTAGCTATTCCTCCCTGTAAGAATTCTTCCCAACTGTTGTGAGAAGACTAATAGTGAGAAAGGTTGTAATCCCTGCTATCAAGAAATTTCCTACCTACTGGGCTAAGTGGACACAATATAATTTACTATCAATCGATCTTGAAACCTATTTATTGAGAGCTTACTGTGTGCACTAGGTAGCCGAGGTAGTCCACCCCCACGGTTCCCAACGTGTATAGCCCCTCCACGTCCACGGTGTTGTAGGTTCGCATGCCATTCAGGTCATGGCCGGGTGCGACGTAGGCGGCCGTGTCGCCCCCGAAGTCCTTGTAGTGGTCGCGCCCATCGAATTCCACACTGAAGAAGATGTTGTTCCAGATGAAGATCTGCATCTTCGTCTCCTCGCCGGGGTTGATGGCCATCACGATCCCGTCGATCACCACCACGGCCCCCCGGGTGGCTGACACCGTGAGGTTACTTTGTACCTGGAGGGGGCAGGGGCTTGGCGCAGGGAGGGAGTCCCGGGGCAGATGCTGCTGGTCAGTCTATGGGCTCAGGTGCCGAGAGGCGGTGTAAGGGGGACTGGCGCCAGCTGCTTACCCCCAACCCCTCGCCCACACAGAACTAGCCACTAACCCCCCCGTAACTTGAAGATGTCTCGTTGCCTCAGCAGCTGCTTGGGCAGGTTCTTCCGGGGAAGCTCTAGCGTTGTCTGAAGCTCCTCGTTTTAATTCCTCGTCTGGAGGGTGGGGGAGGGGAGGTGGGAAGGCGAGGGTCAGGGGGCCATCACTCTGCAGCGTGCGGCCTGCACCCCAAATTGGCCTCGCTGGGTTTTCAGAGGGGCGATGTCACGACTCTGCCAGGGCTCCAGGCCAGGAAGTTGGGGAGGGCAGACACTGCTCCACCCAAACCCCCACTGCCACTCCCTCAGACAGGGCTGGGCCCGGGACCTGCCCCCTTCAACCTGGAACCACAGTGACAGGCCAGGGAAGGTGGGCGGGCATTGGGAATGCCTGGGTGCTGACCCCACGGGACAGGGGGCGAGGAGGTTGAGCAGGCAGGCACCTGTCCAGGGATGTGCTCCTCGTAGCCCAGCCGCGAACTGTAGGCGTCCTCAGTACGCACGCAGTCTATGGCGTACTGGGCCTGGGGCGCCGTCCAGCGGTACACCTGGAATGGGGTGGCAATCTTCTCGAAGGGGTGGCGTTGTACCCTGCAGTCAGAGTTGCGGAGGGGGTAGGGGAAGAGCCATCAGCCACAAGGCACGAGGACGCTCCTCACCATCGCGGCCCTTCACCGAGCCCTGGGGCTCCCAGCATTCCCCAGACCAGCCCAGCTCTTGGGGCTCCGTTTCTCCAGCTGGTCGAGGGCCCCAACTCTCACCGCCTCCCCACCCGGTGTGGAGATAACGGACGGAGTCCTGATGCTAAGCCCTTCCCCCTCCCCAGGGCCTGGACCCTGGGCCCTGCCAGACCACTTGGGGGTCAGGTCCTTCAAGCGGGGGCAGTTACGAGGTCATGGCCGTTGGCGGCCCGCACGAGCAGGATGGGGAGGCCCTCCGCCGTACCTTTTCTTCGGAAATGCAACAAAGTTTTTATTGAAGGCCGGATTGATCTGGTTGGGATTGAAGCTATACGCCGTGGGCCTGCAGCGGGACATGGCGCGTTCACCTCCCCTCCCACCCCGCCTTCCCCCATGCAATGAGCCCACTGGTTTAGGTATAAGCCGCGGGTGGAGGCGGTGATGCTGACATGGAGGTCCTCGGCCGTGACGACGTACAGGTAGACCAGGTCCCCGTGCAACTTGCTGTTGCCGGGGGGTGGGTTCCAGCAGCTCATGGTGAGCACCTTGAGGCACTGCAGGGGCTGGGGAGACGGGGGACATGGGCATCAGGGGAGGCCGGCCGAGGCTGTTGCCCTTCCTCTAAATCCCTGCCCACCGGGGGTCGTTGTTGTTGCTCCGCCAGTGCCAAACCCGGTCCCCGAGGCCGTCCCACCTTCCATTCGCGGTTCTGCAGCTGCAGGGCGGAGAGCGGCCGCTCCTTGCTCCCGGGCAGGATCTGTTCTGGGGCCGTGCAGTAGATCTACTCCAGCACCCCGGCCTTCTTCTTCCGCTTGCCGCTGTCTGTGGGTGTGGAGGCCGCCATCAGCCTCCTGCCACCGCTCACCTGCAGCCAGAGCAGGCAGAGGAAGCCCTCGCTCTCCCACTCCCCTCCTCTATAAAATGCAGGACAGCGAACTGTGAGGCTGTAACCGTCCCCACCCAATATCACCCGGCTCCTCTTGATCCTTCGGGCCAGTGTCACCCAAGAGGCCTTGCTCAGGCTCTGGGCAAAGATAGATGGATACTGCCCTCCCCCTCCCCGCCGACACCCACCCACAAGGGTTCTCAGAGAGGGCCCCGGCAGTAGTACTAAGCACTTGGAGAGTAATAATAATAATAATAGTAGTACTTGTTAAGCTCCTACTGTGTCCCAAGCACTGTCCTAAGCACTGGGGTAGATACAAGTTAAGCAGGTTGGATACAGTCCTTGTTCCACATGGGGCTCGCAGTCTTAACCCCCATTTTATAGATGAGGTAACTGAGGCTCAGAGAAGTTAAAAGACTTTCCCATGGTCACACAGCAGACATGAGGTCGAGCCGGTATTAAAACCCCGGTCCTTCTGACTCCTGGCTCCCAGGCCCATGCTTTATCCACTTTATAACACCATAGGAGATACATTCCCTACCCCTTCTAGAAGGAAAAAGAGAATGAAAAGATGAATATGCAATTATTGCGTGCCATTTTACATATGAGGAAACTGGGGCCCAGGGAAGTGAATCGACTTGCTCAAGGTCCCACAGCAGCAAAGGATTAGAGCCAGGATTTAAACCAAAGTCCTCTGACTCCCACTAAGCTATGCTTGGGAGAGTACTGTTCTATTGATTTTGTCAATGATGTCCATGTAGCTTTACTTCTATTTATTCTGATGGCTGATGTTTTGTTTTATTTTCTGTCTCCCCCTTCTAGACTGTGAGCCCTTTGTTGGTTAGGGACTTTCTCTATATGTTGCCAACTTGTAATTCCCAAGCGCTTAGTACAGTTTTCTGCGCACAGTAAGCGCTCAATAAATACTATTGAATGAATGAATGAACAGAGCTTGTAGCTGTGTATGCTGCCTTCAAGAGTCTCGCAGTCATGAAGAGAACTCCTGGGCCCATGCTTTTCTACACTAAATGAGGATTGAAATCAGATGATTTGCGCTTGAGTTAGGTGAAGTGGCTTTAGAGGGCTGAGAAATGAATTGGGGAAGCTGGTTGTGGGGGGCGGGGGGGATGTTCGCAGTGCTCAGAATTCGAGAAGACCTGCGCTCCCTCTGGTTTTGAATGGATAACAGAGGGAGTTCCAGACTAGGATGGAAATGGGAGATTAGATCGTAACAACTAGAAAGTTGCTTTGAGATCTGAGAAGAGAAGTTGAACAATGGAAAGAAGGTGAAGTGCAGCCGGAGAGACTTCCAGCCGATTGTTAGTTTTTGTTGTGTAAGAAAAGACAAAACTTGTCAAGAGAAGAGGTTGAGGAAAGGAGAAGACGTAGGCAGAGCAATGCATTAGGAAAGGATTAGATGAATGATGAGGCATGCTTTGTGTGTGTACAGGTGTGAAAGCAGAAACGTGAGTAAATGGAATCAGTTTGATGTATACGTGGAGTTTTTTGGTTGTTTGTTTTATGGTATCGTTAAGTGCTTATTATATGCCAGGTACTGTACTAAGCACTGGGGTGGATAGAAGCTAATCAGGTTGGGCACAGTCAATGCCCCACATGGTGTTTTCAGTCATAATCCCCAATTTATAGATTAGGTAACTGAGGCACAGAGAAGGTAAGATACTGGCCCCAGGTCATACAATGGACAAGAGGCAGAGACAGGATTAGAATCCAGGTCCTCCTGTCTATCAGGCTCATTCTCTCTGCACTAAATGGACGAATTTATGTATAAACGCACTTCTTGTTTGACTCTAACACCACCGAAAAAAATTCACAACCGTCATGTTCATATTCTTAAATTCTCTGACCTCTCCTATTCCCTATTCATTGTAGTTTCAATCTCCTCAACCAAAAATAATACTCTTGAAATTTGTTAACTGCTTACAATGGTCCAAGCAAAGTATTAAGTGCTGGGGGAGATTAAGAATAATCTGGTAGAACACAGTCCGTGTCTCACAAGGGATTCACAGACAAAGTAGGAGGGAAAACAGGAATCGAGTCTTCATTTTACTATTTAGAAAACTGAGGCTTAGAGAAATTGTCACCTTCCCATGGCTATGCATCCGACAAGTGGTAGAGTTGGGATTAGAACCCAGGTCCTCTGACTCCCAGGCCTGAATTCTCCGCAATAGCATCCTGCTTGTACACGGTTAGAAGTCCGGTGCTTCCAGTAGAATGGAAGCTCCTTGGGGGCAGTGATCACGTGTCCTCTATAGGTCCTCAATAAATAGAATTGATTGACTTATTCCTATTCCTTCTGCAACATCAATGTCTCTGAAATGAAGTCTTTCGTCCCTCTTCCTGTGCAGGGAGTAGACATCATTTCCCAGAATTGTTCAATGTCTCCACGGTGAACTCAGAGATCATTTTGAATTCGATAACTGTCTCCTCTCCAGAGAATCACCAGAAAGCGTTCTGTCAACTGCTTCACTCACCCCATCAATTGACTCTAACTTTGGCTCTTCCCTCATCTATTGCAGAAAGTTAGTGCTGCCTCCTAAAAATCCCCAACGTCTCCACGGTGAGGGAATTCCTCCTGCTGGGTTTCTCCGAAGTCTGGGAGCTGCAGCTGGTCCAGGCCTCTTGTTCTACCTGGCGGCCGTGATGGGGAATCTCCTCATCGTTGCCACCATCACCCTCGACCCACGCCTGCACACTGCCATGTACGTCCTTCTCAGGCACCTGTCTGTCCACGACCTCTGCTTCATCTCGGTCACTCTCCCCAAATCCGTCACCATCTCCTTGACTAATAACAGCTCCATCTCCCTCCTGGACTTTGTGGCTGAGCTCTTGCTGTTGGTATCGTTTGCCACTTCAGAGGATTTTGTTCTCATGGCGATGCCCTACGACCGCTACGCCGCCACGTGCCTCCCCCTGCACTATGACGTCGTCATTAACAGAGTGGCCTGTGGGAAGATGTCCGCCATCTCGTGGCTCAGTGGAGTCATTCATTCATTCATTCATTCATTCAATCGTATTTATTGAGTGCTTACTGTGTACAGAGCACTGTACTAAGCGCTTGGGAAGTACAAGTTGGCAACATATAGAGACGGTCCCTAACCAACAACGGGCTCACAGTCTAGAAGGGGGAGACAGACAAAAAAACAAAATATATTAGCAAAATAAAATAAAAGGAATAGTGAATATGTACAAATAAAATAGAGTAATGAATCTGAACAAACATATATACAGGTGAGTTATGATGGGAGTCTTGCTTTCAGCTCCGACCTTCTCCCTATCCTTCTGTAGGCCCAACAACGTCTAGCAGTTTTTCTGTGACGTCTCCTCCCTGCTGAAAATCACCTGCTTTGCGGATCATTTCGCCGTCGACGTGAGCATCACGGCCGGGGTAGAGGTAGCCATCATCTGCTTCATTCTCATCGTCGTCTCGTATGTGCACATCTTCCGGGCCATGCTGAGGATGCTGGCCTCCGAGGGCCAGGACAAAGCCTTCTGCACCTGCTTGACTCTTCTCGCCATTGTTATCGTTGTCATTTCGACGGCCGTCACTGCACATCTGAACCCACCCTCAGACTCCTCCTTGACGCTGGAGCTGCTGGTGTCCGTGTTCTATGCAATGGTGCCTCCTGCTCTGACCCCCCTCATCTGCAGCCTGATGAACCGGGACATGAAGGTCGCCATCGGGAGACTCCTATAGGGTAGGTTTTCCCATGCTTTTCCCTGGAAGAAAACAGTCTCCTTGTATTGGTATTGCCATCACTAATCTATGTAAGACACCCTACAGAAGGGTGCATATGAACAGTTGTCTTTTCTGGCTGAGAGAGGAGGCTTTCTCAGAGTCCGGAGGCATGTCTGATAGTATCAGTGTTTGATGGACAATCTTGCCTTAGAGGGCATTGCTCTGGGGTCGATACAAGCTAACAGGTTGGATCCAGTTTATATCCCACAATGGGCTCAGTTTTCATCCCCATTTTACAATACAGAGAACTGAAAGCCCAGAGAAGTGAAGTGACTTGCCTAAGGCCCCATAGTAGACAAGTGGCAGACCCGGGATTATCATCCAAATCCTTCTGACTCCCTGGCCTGAGCTGTATCCACTTGTCCACGCTGATTCTATTGGGCAAATCACTTAAACCTTCGTAATTAACAAAAGCATATTTTCCTTCCCAGACCACTGAAGCTCTACAAAATCTCAGGCTCACGTGATGTGGAAAAATTCCCTCCTTGTGTTGCATTCCTTAGTATCGATGTCTTCTTCTGAATAAAATATATCTATCCGACTTGCTACTTTTCCTTTAGGAGAGTGATAGACTTATCAGTGCTGTGACTTGTGAAGTAGTGTAATCTAGTGGAAACAGCATGGGCCTGAGTCATTCATCCGTTCATTTATTTGTTTTATTGAGCATTTACTGTGTGCAGAACACTTTCAGAGTGCCTGGGTAGACTGTAAACTCATCCAAATTGCCAGGGCTGTGCCTCAGTGCCAAAACCCGGCAGACAATTGTCTGGTAGGCATGGTTGGGCAGTGGATAATAATAGTAATAATGGTATTTGTTAAGTTCTGATGATCTGCCAGGCGCTGTTACTAAGCACTGGGGTGCATACAAGACAATCAGGATGGAGAGGCTTGTGATGGTTGAGGCCATTACACTGGACAATGCCCCCCTCCTGCAAGTCCCCTGCCAGGTCAGGGAACACAGTTCTGGTCTGAACCCCAACATAGGTCCCGAGTGTGAGCATCTTCCCAGACTGGCTCCGACTCTTCCATCTGCCTCCTTGTCCCTCCGCCCCCGTCCACCAAAGTCACTCTCACTGGGGCAGCATGAGTCTGAGGGGCCCTGATCTCCATGTCCCCTTGGTCTTCTGGGTGGGGCACGTCATGATGTTTCCAAGATGTACTCTATCAATTGCAGTTATAGACTACTGGGTGGATGAATGAATGGATGAATGGATAGATGATTGAATGGGAGGAGACGGATATTAGCAGTTGGATACTGCCCAATGATCTTTTACTCCCATTCTTCCAACTGTTATACCTACCCTAAGAGTTTCCCTTATTCACCATTTCTTCAAAACTTTACTGAAGGACATCTCCTCCAAGAGGCCTTCCCTAAGTCCTTCTTTTCTTTTCCTCCACTCCCTTCTGCTTCGCCCTGACCTGCTGTCTTTATTCATCCCCTCCCAGCCCCATATCACTTATGTCCATATCCATAATTTATTTATTCATATTAATACCTGTCTCCCACTCCAGACTGTAAGCTCATTGTGAGGAGAGAATATGTCTGTTAAATTATTATATTATACTCTCCCAAGTGCTTAGTACAGTGCTCTGCTCACCGTAAGCACTCGATAAATACGACTGACTGACTCAAATTATTTTTATCGGCATCATCATCATCATCATCATTATCATCGTTAGTCAAAAGAATTTATTGAGCACTGATTACACGCAGAGCACTCTACTAACATTTTGGGAGAGTACAATGCCACAAAATCAGCCAGCACGTTCCCTGCCCATAGCAAACTAGCAGTCTAGAAGACCACCTAATTGAAAATTTGGTCAGCACGTTGGATAAATTCACCCAGACCTGGCACAATTGGGCGCTTGAAATGTCTTGGCTATTAGATAGGGATGCCACAGGCTATTTTTCCTAGTCCCAATACTTTAGGAAAAATCAAAGCAATGCAGGGAATCACTGTGGTCCACCCATCCGGATTCTAATCCCGGCTCTGCCACTAGTCTGCTGTGTGACCTTGGGTAAGTCCTTTCACTTCTCTGGCCCTCGGTTACCTCTTCTATAAAATGGGGATCGAGACTGCAAGCCCCACGTGGGAAAAGGGGCTGTGGCCAACTCGATTTGCTTGTATCCACCCCAGTGCTTAGTACAGTGCCTGGAACAAAGAAAATGCTTAGCAGATACCACAATAATAATAATAACAATAATAATTATTATTATCAGTAACCCACCTTGAAGATACCCTAAAAAAGCAATTACAAGATCCCTCTAAATATACTGTGGCAAGACTCTGTAGGAGGTAGCTGGATCTAACCCAGGAATTATAAATTCATGGACTCCTGATCATAATCTTAATTAATTAGCATGACGATAATTATCAACATTATCATTATAATCTTTATTAACAGTTTACATGCAAAAGTTTACACCTACTTCATTAGTAAAGTTAACACCATCAGGCCTGAGTTCCCCAAAGGTGCCCATCCCACTTCTCCATCCTCCCAACCCTCAACCCTCTCCGCTACTTATCAATCCTTCCCAGCAGTATCGTCAGATGAGATCCCCTCCCTCCTCTCAAGTGCCACCCCATCAACCTGTGCTTCGAAACCCATTCCCTCTTACTATATGAAAACTCTCACCATCCCTTCCCCCCTCCCCTCCTAATTTCCATCTTCAACCGCTCACCGTCCACTGGTTTCTACCCCTCTATCTTCAAACATGCCCACGTCTCCCCCGTCCTAAAAAAAAAAACTTTCTTAACCTCACTGCCCTTTCTCCCTTCTCGCTTGACCCCTCATCCTATCTCCTTCCTACCTTTCCTTTCCAAACTCCTACAACGAGTCGGCTACACTCGCTGCCTCGAATTTCTCAACTCCTACTCTCTCCTAGACCCCCTCCAATCTGGCTTCCGTCCCCTACATTTGACCGAAACTGCACTCTCAAAGGCTACCAATGACCTCCTACTTGCCAAATCCAATGGCCCCTAGTCTATCTTAATCCTCCTCGACCTCTCAGCTGACTTCGACACTGCCATACCCTTCTCCTCAACATGCTATTCAACCTTGGCTTTACAGACTCTGTCCTCTCCTGGTTCTCCTTTTTATCTCTCATGCCATTCATTCTCAGCCTCCTTCGCGGGCTTCTCTTCCTCCTCCTATCCCTTACTGTAGGGTTCCCTCAAGGGTCAGTTCTTGGTCCCCTTCTGTTCTCCATCTATAATCACTCCCTTGGTGAACTCTTTCGCTCCCATGGCTTCAACTATCATCTCTTCGCTAGATCTAGATCTAGATCTAGTATCTAGATCTGCACCCCTGTTCTCTCTCCCTCCCTCCAGGCTCGTATCTCCTCCTGCCTTCAGAACATCTTCATCTGGATATCTGCCCACCATCTTTCCCAACTCCTGTCCACTTCCTGACTTTCCCTTCACTCTAGATGACACTACCATGCTTCCCGTCTCACAAGCCCACAACTTTAGTGTCGTCTTTGACTCCGCTCTTTCATTCACCCCACAAGCTCTTTCCTCTCTTTCCTCGCCATTCAAACTGCTACCTCGCTGGTTCAGCCTCTCATCCTATCCCGAATGGACTACTGCATCAGCCTCCTTTTTGATATCCTATCCTCCTGTCTCTCCATGCTTCAGTCTATACTTCACTCTGCTGCCCGGATTCTCTTTGTACGTAAACGCTCTGGGCATGTCACTCCCCTCCTCAAAAATCTCCAGTGGTTGCCTATCAACCTTTGAATCAAGCAAAGCACTCAGCTTCAAAGCTCTCCATCACCTGGCCCCCTCCTACCTCACTTCCCTCCTCTCCTTCTACAGCCCAACCCGCACACTCTGTTCCTCTTTCCCAACCTCCTCACTGTTCCTCGTTCTAGCCTGTCCCGCCGTCGAACACTGGTCTAGATCCTACCTCTGGTCAGCAATGCCTTCCCTCCACACATTTGCCAAACCAGCTGTCTTCCTTCCTTTAAAGTCCTACTGAGAACTCGCCTCCTCCAGGAGGCCTTCCCAGACTGAGCCTCCTTTTATCCTCTCCTCCTCCTCCTACCTTCCCCATCCCCTCTCCCTCTCTCTACCCTTCCCCTCCCCATCCGCCGTGCTGCTCCCCCTTTTCCTCCCCACAGCACTTGTGCATATTTGTACATATTTATTACTCTATTCATTTTACTAATGATGTGTATATAGCTATAATCCTATTTATACTGTTGGTACTTACACCTATCCACTTTTTTTTGTTGTTGTTGTTTTGTTTGTCTCCCCGTTCTACAGTGTGAGCCCGTTGTTGGGAAGGGACCGTCTCTATAGGTTGCCGATTTGTACTTCCCAAGCGCTTAGTACAGAGCTATGCACACACTAAGTGCTCAATAAATACGATTGAATGAATTGAATGAATGAAAAGTCTGCAGCCTGTGTTGAGTAGAAACTAAATGATTAGCTCCGACTAAGTCCCTGACCATAAGAAGCTCCGAATATAAGAAAAAGAGAAAGCATGTATCAAATCTTCATGTTACAGAGAGTCCCAGAGAGGTTACGTTGGTCACACAGATGGTCAGTGTCAGGGTTAGCACTTTAACTCAAGTGCCATGGCTTCCAGTGGCATAATCAATCCCCTCTAGACTGTAAGCTCACTGTGGGCAGGAAACATGTCTACCAATTCTATTCTTTATCTTCCCCTCCAAACCCCATCCTCTCCTTGATTTTCCCATTTCCGTAGATGACCCACCACTCTTCCTGTCTCACAAGCCCATAACCTTGGCATTATCCTCGACTCCTCTCTCTCTCTCATTCAGTGCACAAATTCAATCCATCACTAAATCCTATCAGGTCCCCCTTCACAACATCGCTAAAACATGCCCTTTCCTCTCCATCTGAACTGCTACCACGTTAATCCAATACTTTATTCTATAGTAGTAAATATGATTGATCCTGAAGTAAACATGATTGACTGACTTATGGATTGAATATCAGCACAAGGAAACAGACATTTCGATTTACAGAGAAGTCGGGGGGAATCTCCTTTTTAAGACTGTCCACAGAGCAGCTTTCAAGTCCCGGTTCCTCAAGCTGTAGATGAGGTGATTCAGGGATGGCGGCATGACGGGGAAGAACACAGACATCAGCAGGTCGAACACCGAGGAGGAGTGTGAGGGAGGCTTGAGAGAGCCAAACATGCCTGTGGAGAGGAAGACGGTGACGACGACGAGATGGGGCAGGCAGGTGGAGAAGGCTTTGGCCCGGTCCTTGGCGGCTGGCATCCTCAGAACAGCCCTGAAGATGCGCACGTATGAGGCGACAATAGAAATCGAGCCTACGGCACCTATGGTTAGCCCGAAGGTCATGGTCATGTCGATGGCGGGGTGGTATTCAGAGCGGGTAAACTTCAGGTGGAAGATGACGTCACAGAAGAAATGCTGGACGACGTTGGACCCGTAGAAGGACACAGAGAAGGTCGAAGCTGAAAACAAGACCCCGAACAGCCCTCTGCTGAGCCAGGAGGCGGCCGCCATTTTCCCACAAGTCCCTGGTTTCATGAGGGCCTCGTAGCGCAGGGGAAGGCAGATGGCGGCGTAGCGGTCGTAGGACATCGCCGTGAGGACGCAAAACTCCGACGCAAGTATCAGGAACATCAGAAAGAGCTGCGTGGCATAGCTCAAGAACGAGATGGATCGGCAGCTAGTCCAGGAGATGGTGATTTCGGGACAGTGGTGGAGATGAGGCAGAGATCGATAAGAGCCAGGTTCCTCAAGAAGAAGTACATGGGGTGTGGAGACACCGGTCGAGGGCGGTGACGGCGACAATGAGGAGATTCCCCATCAGGGTCTCCAGGTAGACCAGGAGGAACAGCGCAGCGTGGACGAGCTGCAGCTCCTGGACGCCCGAGAATCCCAGCAGGAAGAATTCCCTCACCGCGGAGATGTTGAACATTTCTCGGGGATGATCTCGACTCCCTGCACAGGAAGAGGGAAGATTTCCATTTATAGGCCTTGATAACATCGTTAAAGGAATCAACATTAGTTCCTGTAGGAGTAAATCAATCATTTGCAAGTATTGAGCACCCACAGAGTTCAATAGTATTAGTCAATATGATCGCTGCCGTCAAGGAATTCCAAGCTCACAGTCTTGTTGGAGTGGCATAGTGTAGTGGAAAGTCTTTGGAGTCGGAGGATTGGGGTTTCAATTATGGCTCTACCACGTGCCTCATGTGTGATTTGGGGCAACATACTTAACTTCGCTGAGCATCGTATTCTTCAGCTATAAAATGGAAATTCAAGACCTGAGTTTCTCCCCGCTATTGAGACTGTGAGCCCAGTGTGGGGTAAACACTGTGTCCTATCTGATTACTGTACATCCACCTCTGTACATACTACTGTGCTTGGAGTATAATTAGCATTTAACAAGAGGCACAGGCATTATCATTATTTGAGGAGACAGAAACCTAAAATAAACTGGAGATAGGAGACTACCAGAGAACATAAGAAGATGAAATTGGCTGCTGTAAAATGTTGTAGGTCAATGGAAATATTTATTGAGCTGTTACTGTGCGCAGAGAACTGTATTAAATGCTCTGTAGAGTCCAACATAACCAATCAATCAATCAATCGTATTTCTTGAGAGCTTACTGTGTGCAGAGCACTACACGAAGCGCTTGGGAAGTACAAGTTGGCAAAATATAGAGACAGTCCCTACCCAACAGTGGGCTCACAGTCTAAAAAGGGGGAGACAGAGAACAAAACCAAAACATACTAACAAAATAAAATGAATAGAATAGATATGTACAAGTAAAATAAATAAATAAATAAATAAATAGAGTAATAAATATGTACAAACATATATACATATGTACAGGTGATGTGGGGAAGGGAAGGAGGTAAGATGTCAAGCGCTTAGTACAGTGCTCTACACATAGTAAGCGCTAAATAAATACGATTGATGATGATGGGGATGGAGAGGGGGACAAGGTGGAGAGGAAGGAAGGGGCTCAGTCTGGGAAGCCCTCCTGGAGGAGGTGAGCTTTCAGTAGGGCCTTGAAGGGAGGAAGAGAGCTAATTTGGTGGATGGGCAGAGGGAGGGCATTCCAGGCCCAGGGGATGACGTGGGCCGAGGGTCGATGGCAGGACAGGCGAGAACGAGGTACGGGGAGGAGATTAGCGGCAGAGGAGCGGAGGGTGCGGGCTGGGCTGTAGAAGGAGAGAAGGGAGGTGAGGTAGGAGGGGGCGAGGTGATGGACAGCCTTGAAGCCCAGGGTGAGGAGTTTCTGCCTGATGCGCAGATTGATTGGTAGCCACTGGAGAATTTTGAGGAGGGGTGTAACATGCCCAGAGCGTTTCTGGACAAAGACAATCCGGGCAGCACTGTGAAGTATGGATTGAAGTGGGGAGACACACGAGGATGGGAGATCAGAGAGAAGGCTGATGTAGTAGTCCAGACGGGATAGGATGAGAGCTTGAACGAGCAGTCTAGCGGTATGGATGGAGAGGAAAGGGCGGATCTTGGCAATGTTGCGGAGCTGAGACCGGCAGGGTTTGGTGACGGCTTGGATGTGAGGGGAGAATGAGCTGTATGGATGGAGAGGAAAGGGCAGATCTTGGCAATGTTGCGGAGCTGAGACCGGCAGGTTTTGGTGACGGCTTGAATGTGAGGGGAGAATGAGAGAGCGGAGTCGAGGATGACACCAAGGTTGCGGGCTTGTGAGACGGGAAGGATGGTAGTGCCGTCAACAGAGATGGGAAAGTCAGGGAGAGGGCAAGGTTTGGGAGGGAAGACAAGGAGTTCAGTCTTCGACATGTTGAGCTTTAGGTGGCGGGTAGACATCCATATGGAGATGTCCTGAAGGCAGGAGGAGATGCGAGCCTGGAGAGTGGGGGAGAGAGCAGGGGCAGAGATGTAGATCTGGGTGTCATCAGCGTAGAGATGATGGTTGAAGCCGTGGGAGCGAATGAGGTCACCAAGGGAGTGCGTGTAGATTGAGAACAGAAGGGGCCCAAGCACTGAACCTTGGGGAACCCCCACAGTAAGAGGATGGGAGGGGGAGAAGGAGCCTGCAAAAGAGACTGAGAATGAACGACCGGAGAGATAAGAGGAGAACCAGGAGAGGACGGAGTCTGTGAAGCCAAGGTCAGATAGCGTGTTGAGGAGAAGGGGGTGGTCCACAGTTTCGAAGGCAGCTGAGAGGTCGAGGAGGATTAGGACAGAGTATGAGCCGTTGGATTTGGCAAGCAGGAGGTCATTGGTGACCTTTGAGAGGGCAGTTTCCGTGGAATGTAGGGGACGGAAGCCAGACTGGAGGGGGTCGAGGAGAGAGTTGTTGTTGAGGAATTCTAGGCAGCGCGTGTAGACAACTCGTTCAAGGAGTTTGGAAAGGAATGGTAGGAGGGATATGGGGCGATAACTAGAAGGTGAGGTGGGGTCAAGAGAGGGTTTTTTTTAGGATGGGAGAGACATGGGCATGTTTGAAGGCAGAGGGGAAGGAACCAGTGGAGAGTGAGCGGTTGAAGTTGGAAGTTAAGGAGGGGAGAAGGGATGGAGCGAGAGATTTCATGAGATGAGAGGGAATGGGGTCAGAAGCACAGGTGGCCGGAGTAGCACCTGAGAAGAGGGAGGAGAGCTCCTCTGAGGATACTGCTGGGAAATATGGGAGAGTAGCAGAGAATGTTGAGAGCCGGGGGGTTGTAGAAGGTGGGCAAGTGACTTTGGGGATGTCGGACCTGATGGATTTAATTTTGTTAATGAAGTAGGATGCCAGATCGTTGGGGGTGAGGGAAGGAGGAGGGGGAGGAACCGGGGGCCTGAGAAGGGAGTTGAATGTATGGAAGAGCTGGCGGGGGCGATGGGCATGGGTGCCAATAAGGGAGGAGTAATAGTTTTGTCTGGCAGAAGAGAGGGCTGAGTTAAGGCAGGAAAGGGTAAACTTGAAGTGAACGAGGTTGGCATGGTGTTTAGACTTTCGCCAGCAGCGTTCGTCAGCTCGAGCATAAGAGCGAAGGAGGCGGACAGTGGCAGTGATCCAGGGCTGTGGGTTAGTGGTACGAGAGCGGCGAAGGGAAAGGGGAGTGAGTGAGTCTAGCTGAGTAGAAAGGGTAGAGTTGAAAGCAGTAAACTGATCATCAAGACTGGGTAGAGAGGAGAGGGCGGCGAGGTGGGGTGTGAGGCGCTCCGAAAGATGGGTGGGGTCCAGAGAGCGGAGATCTCTGTGAGGGAGTAATACGGATTTACAGGGGAAAGGAGTATGTGTGAGGAGGCAGGTGATCCCTGCCTACAGTCTATAAGGAGAGACAGACTTGAATATAACTAAATAAATGATGGATATGGACCTAGGTGCTGTGGCACCAATGCAGAGAGAATACAAGGAGCAAATCCAAGCACAAGGCTGACACAGAAGGGAGTGGATTGAACGGGGAGAAAGTTCCTGACAGAAGGAATGGCAAGCGCTAGGGTCTGGATGGCTGTTACAGTCTCCCTTCCCTGCTCAGGGATTGGAAATGGTATTTGTCAAGCGCTTACTGTGAGTCGAACGCCCTTCTATGTGCTGGGGGTAGACACAGGTGTATTAGGTTGGACACGGTCCTTGTCCCTCATGGGGCTCACCGTCTAGGTAGGAGGGAGAACAGAAGAACAGAGGCACAGAAAAGCAAAGTGAATTGCCCAAGGTCACAAAGCAGACAAGTGGAGGAGCTGAAATTAGAACTCAGGACCTCTGACTCCCAGACCCGTGATCTAACCATGAGGCCATTCTGCTTCTCACTCTTCGACTTTCCTGACTTCATCCTTCACCCCACCTTCTCACCAACATGGATGCAAGCTTGATATTGTCATGTCTAATCATTGTACATGTTCCCTATTACTGTCTTCCATCCGTAAGTAATCGGGGTTGCTACATTTCAGGTAGCTGTAAGAAATTATAAGTGTAATCAGTTAATCAGTCAGTCAATCAAGGATGTTTATTGAGCACATTTTATGTGCAGAGCTCTGTACTAAATGCTTGGGAGAGTCCAATACAACAGTTCAGTGAGCTGGGAGTGAAATCTCAAATTCAAAGAAGGAACATGTCTTTGCATGTAGAACATGGGCCTTGGATACAGAGGACTTGGATTCTAATCCTGACGCTGCCACTCATCAGCTGTGTGACTTTGGGCAAGTCACTTAATTTCTTTGTGCCTCAGTTACCACATCTGTAAAATGGGGATTAAGATTGTAAGCCCCACGTGTAACAACCTGATTACCTTGCACCCCAGTGCCTAGAACATTGTTTGGCATATAGTAAGAACTTAACAAATTTCCTCATTATTATAATTATTATTATCATTATTATCATTAACTTCATCTCCTCCACCTGTCGGCTGTGTGACCTTAGGTAATTCACTTGACTTTTCTGTGCCTCTGTTCTATAACTATACCCTAGCTCACACTCTTTAGTCCCTTGTAAAAATAATAATAATTATAGCACTTCTTAAACACTTATTATGTATGAGGCACTTTATGAAGTACTGGGGTGGATACAAGCAAATTGGGTTACACACAGTCCCTGTCCCACATGGGACTCACAGTCTTAATCCCCATTTTATAGATGAGGTAACTAAAGCACAGAAAAGTGAAGCGACTTGCCCAGGTTCTCACAGAAGATAAATTTCAGAGCTAGGATTAGAACTCAGGTCCTTCTGATTCCCATGCTCGTGCTCTATCCATTAGGCAGTGTTGTCCTTCAAGCTAACCTATTTACCCTCCTTGCCTTCCTATATTCCACTGCTGGGATCTTGCTTACAGTTTCTAATCTCGGCTCTACCATGTGCCTGCCGTGTGACCTTGGGCAAGTCACTTAACTTCTCTGTGCACCAGTTCCCTCTCCTGCAAAAATGGGAATTCGATTCCTGTTCTCCCTCCTACTGTGAGCCCTATGTGGGATCTGATTATCTTGTATCCATCCCAGTGCTTATTGCAGTGCTGAGCAAATAGTAAGCACTAAACAAATACCGTAAGTATTGTTATTACAAGTCCCCCTTTTCCTCTCAGACTAAGCCCCCCTTTTCCTCAGCTCCCCTTCCAATCCACATCACCCCATCTCTCTCCCTTTGCTCTTACCCCAACATTTATGTAAATACGTACATATCTATAATTCTATTTGTCTTAATGCCTGTTTACTTGTTTTGTTGTGTATATATCTATAATTCTGTTTATTTATATTGATACCTATTTACGGGTTTTGTTGTCTGTCTCTTGTCTGTCTTCCCCTTCTAGATTGTGAGCCCACTGTGGACAGGGGGTCTCTTTTTATTGCTGAATTGCACTTTCCAAGCGCCTAGTACAGTGCTCTGCACACAGTAAACTCTCAATAAATTTGATTGAATGAATGAATGGATTGCGTGTTCAGAATCCTGTACCACTTATGAACTTGAGTACTCACAAACCCGCTTAGCATTAATGTAAATACTGTTTATACCTTATTATTTACACAGTAAAATATCCCCTTTTCTTTCTTCCTCTTGTCTATAGTTAATTCTGGGGGCTTTTTCCCCTTTTAGATTGTAAGCTTGTTGAAGGCAAGGATTGTGTCTGCTAACTCTTTGTATTCTCCTAAGTGCTTAGAACAGTGCTCTGCACATAGTCATAATAAAGACCATTGATTGATTGATCATGCCTACGACTTCCGTTGTCTCTCCAAAGCACCTACTACAGTGCTCAGGCACAGTTGATTCACAATAAGTGCTCCTGAATGGTAGACATGAACGTATCTATCAGCTCTGTTATATTGTCCACCCCCAAGCGCTTAGTACAGTGCTCTGCACACAGTAAGTACTCAGTAAATACGATTTATTGAGGGAGTTATTGATTCCTTTGGGAAAATCTGGGTACCTCATGCTTGGGTACAAAAATCAGGTGCCTGACCAATGCTGGGATCATTCAAGTCAGAAGATGACGGTTTTCTCTCCAATATGGAAGTCATTCCCTCCAGGGATCCTGCCCAGGGCAGCCATCACGTCCCCGTTCCTCAGGCTGCAGATGAGGGGTTGAGGGCGGGGGCACCACGGTGTAGAACATGGACACCAGCGGGTCCAGGGTCGGCGAGGTTTCTGATGGTGGCTGGAGGTGATCGAAGGCAGATGTTGTGAGAAACACGGTGACCACCAGACGTTGAGACAGGCAGGTGGAGAAGGCTTTCGACCGACTATCAGCTGAAGGGATCCTCAGCACAGTGGAGAAGATGGAGGCATATGATGCCGTGTTGGAGACCAAGCGCACAGAACCCAAACAGGAACCAGTAGCAACACTCACAAAGATGGCGACGTGGTTCTCGGAGCAGGTGATCTTCAATAGGGAGGGGACGTCATAGAACAACTGAGAGACGACGTGGGGCCCGCTGTAGACCAGGGAGAAAGTCGAAGCCGAAAACAAGATTCCAAATAGACTCCCGGTGAGCCAGAAAGAGGCCACCATCTTCCCACATGCTCCTTGGTTCATGACGACCTCAACTGCTGGTTCAATCTCTCATCTTATCCCGACTGGATTACTGCATCGGTCTCCTCTCTGATCTCTCATCCTCCTGTCTCTCCAGACTTCAATCTGTACTTCACGCTGCTGCTCGGATCGTCTTTGTGCAGAAACGCTCTGGGCATGTTACTCCCCTCCTCAGAAACCTCCAGTGGCTATCAATCAACCTACGCATCAGGCAAATCTCCTCACACTCGGCTTCAAGCCTCTCCGTCACCTCGCCCCCTCCTACCTCACCTCCCTACTTTCCTTCTACAGCCCAGCCCGCACCCTCTGCTCCTCTGCCGCTAACCTCCTCATTGTACTTCGTTCTCGCCTGTCCCGCCTTCGACCCCCTGCCCACGTCCTCCCCGTGGCCTCGAATGCCCACCTTACCACCTTACACGTATCCGCCAAGCAAGCTCTCTTCCTCCCTTCAAAGCCCTACTGAGAGCTCACCTCCTCCAAGAGGTCTTCCTCGACTGAGCCCCCTTTTTCCTCTCCCCCTCCCCATCCGCCCCGCGCTACCTCCTTCCCCTCCCCACAGCACCTGTACATATGTATGTACAGATGTTTTACTCTATTTTACCTGTGCATATTTACTATTCTATTTATTTTGTTAATAATGTGCATTTAGCTTTAATTCTATTTATTTTGACGACTTGACACCTGTCCACATGTTTTGTTTTGTTATCTGTCTCCCCCTTCTCGACTGTGAGCCCGTTGTTGGGTAGGGACCGTCTCTATATGTCGCCAACCTGTACTTCCCAAGCGCTTAGTATAGTGCTCTGCACACAAGAAGTACTCAATAAACACGATTGAATGAATGAATGAATGAACTCATTTCCATTCCTCATTTAGTGGAAAAAGCAAGGGCCCAGAGGTTCTCTTCCTCACTGTGAGATCCTTGAGGGCAGCATACACATCTACCAGCTCTGTTCTATTGTTCTCTCCCAAGCATCGCTTAGTGGGAGTCAGAGGACGTGGGCTCTAATCCTACCTCTCTCCCTTTGATGCTGTGAACCTTGGGTAAATCGCTTTACTTCCCTGGGCCTCAGATTCCTCATCTGCAAAATGGCATGCAATCATCGCGCATTCATCTTTCCATTCTTATTTTCGTTCTAGTAGGGGCAGGGAATGTGACTGTTATGGCATTATAAGGTGCATAGTGCACGGGGTCTGGAAGTCAGGAGTGAGAAGGACCTGGGCTTTAATTTTGGCTACGACTCATGTCTTCTATGTGACCATGGGCAAGTCATTTAACCTCTCTGAGCCACAGTTTCCTCATCTGTACAATGGGGGTTAAGACTGTGAGCCCCATGTGGAACAACGACTGCATCCAACCTGCTTAACGTGTACCTACCCTAGCGCTTAGGACAGTGTTTGGGACAGAGTAAGAGCTTAACAAGTGCTATTATTATCATTATTATTATTATTACTCTTCCAAGGGCTTACTGCACAATCCTCAATAAATATGATTCAAGATTGATTGATAATAAATTATATTGTTTCAGCCTAGCCTGGCAGACTGTAAGTTTCTTGAGGGCAGGGATTACAACATTTTTCACTATTTGTCTCATTCCAAAATTTGGGAATAACTCTTAAAAGGAGGAATTTCTGATTGTGCAAGTGGCTGTCCAAAGCTGGTCCCACTCTCTCGGCCCTACTTGTCATTTTTGTCCTCAAAAATCTCCAGTGGCTACCAATCAACCTACGCATCAGGCAAAAACTCCTCACCCTCGGCCTCAAGCCTCTCCATCACCTCGCCCCCTCCTACCTCACTGCCCTTCTCTCCTTCTACAGCCCAGCCCGCACCCTCCACTCCTCTGCCTCTGATCTCCTCACCGTGCCTCGTTCTCACTTGTCCCGCCATCGACCCCCGGCCCACATCGTCCCCCTGGCCTGGGACTGTGAGCCCACTGTTGGGTAGGGACTGTCTCTATGTGTTGCCAATTTGTACTTCCCAAGCGCTTAGTACAGTGCTCTGCACATAGTAAGCACTCAATAAATACGATTGATCGATTGATTGATTGGAATGCCCTCCCTCCGCACATCTGCCAGGCTAGCGCTCTTCCTCCCTTCAAAGCCCTACTGAGAGCTCACCTCCTCCAGGAGCCTTTCCAGACTGAGCCCCCTCCTTCTTCTCCCCCTCCTCCCCCTCCCCATCCCCCCGCCTTACCTCCTTCCCCTTCCCACAGCACCTGTATATATGCATATATGTTTGTACGTATTTATTACTCTATTTATTTATTTATTTTATTTGTACATATTCATTCTATTTATTTTATTTTGTTAATATGTTTTGTTTTGTTCTCTGTCTCCCCCTTCTAGACTGTGAGCCCACTGTTGGGTAGGGACCATCTGTATATGTTGACAACTTGTACTTCCCAAGCGCTTAGTACAGTGCTGTGCACACAGTAAGCGCTCAATAAGTACGATTGAATGCATGAATGAATGAATTTACCCTCTGCAAGAGATTCTGGGACCCGATGAAGGCTGAAGTTTTGGTCCGTAGTGCTGACACTGTGCTGGAGCACCGTATCCCTTCGGGTGTTTGGTATGGTAGTGAGGTTTGAGGAGGAAGAAGGAGACATGTGTGAGGCTTGGGGGTTAGTGAACAGGAAAAATTATTTCCTCCTACAAACCCACGTCCCCCTCTAGTGGCTGTAGCCTTGTTCCGAACCCTAACTTAGGCCCCAAACTGGCTCCATCTCTTCCATCCTCATCTTCATTCCATCCCGCCCCTCCACCCCACTCACCCCCGGCACTCTCATCGGGCAGTATGGGGCTGAGCTTCGCTGACCTTGGCAGGGCTGGTCTGGTCTCCTCTTTCCACTCAGACTCCTGGTTTTAGTCAGCCAGGAAGGAACAGAGCGGATATCTAGATTCCTCTCTGCTCCCCCTAAGCACCCTAGAAACTATCTAACAGATGGGGCCCTGTCCCTGTAGATAAAAGCAGAGCTGCTCTGAGGGTGATCCCTAGAGGATGACTCGGGGCCCTGGCGAGGGACCTCGTGGCCTGGATAAGCCACGTACCCTCTGGTCACGTGGTTTCTGAGGCTCCTGGGAGACAAGGGACCGGTCTCTGCAGCATCAGTGATCGTGCCGGCCCTCGGAGTTCCCGTGGACACAGCAGCCTCCGCATCCCAATGTCCCAACAATTGCTGTTTTCAACGACAGTCTTTAGCCACTGTAATGGGTATCATCTTTGTTTCATTCAAAACCCGAGACACTCAATCTGTCAGTTAATCTTTCAACTGCAACTTTTTCTTATGGCCTTTGTGAAGCACTTACTATATATCAGGCACTATACTAAGTGTTGGAGTAGACACAAGCTAATCAGATTTGACAGAGTCCACGTTCCCCGTTAAGCTCACATCTCAAACCCCGTTTCACAGAGAAGGGAACTGAAGCACAGAGAAGTTAAGCGACCCTGACCAAGGTCACAAGGCAACATGTGGTGGAATCGGCAAAAGAACACATGTCCATTTGAATCCCAGGCCCGTGTTCTACCCACTAGACGATGCTTCTTCTGATTTGTCCTGATCTCAAATCGGTTTAAGCGCTGTTCATACGAACTGTACTCTTGAATCAAGCGTTCATCCTCTTTCTCATCTTTCCCTTCTCTCCTTCCTCCTCTATGTATTTTATTGTGTCTATCTTCCCCATTAGGTCATAATCTCCTGGAGAGCTGGAACAATGCAATTTTATCTCTTTTCACCTCCCCTGAGAGCTTACTACACTGCTTTGCACCAAGGATGTGGTCAATAAATACCATTGATAACAATAATAGTAATGACTATGGTCTCCGTTAAGCGCTTAACTCTGTGCCAAACAATGTTCTAAGTGTTGGAGTAGATACAAGGTAATCAGGTTGGACACAGTCCTTGTCCCACATGGGGCTCACAGTCTCAATCCCCATTTTACAGATGAGGGAACTGAGGCAAAGAGAAGTGAAGTGACTTGTCCCTGGTCACAAGGCGGACAAGTAGAAGAACTGACTTTAGAACACGAGACCTCTGACTCCCAGGCCCGTGCTATGGATGGATGGATGGATGGATGGATAGATGAATGGATGGAAGAATGGATGGATGGAAAGAAGGAAAAATGGGTTAATGAGAGAGGATGGCTTTGACAAGACAGATGGAGTTTCAGTCATCCTTTCTTCCCTTCTCACATACCTCTGCACATTTTCCAACTTTCATACCCACCACCAGAGTCATGCTAAGGTGCATATCATTATATTTTCATAGTCTTGGCTAATAATGATATCATTATTGTATTTATTAAGAGGTTGTGTACCTAAATTTTTCAACCTGCTGGAGTAGAAACAAAAGAATCAGTACAGACACAATTCCTGTCTCATAATAATTCAGAGTGTAGGGGAAGAGAGATTTTAGGGAAATTAAGTCACTGCCCCAGGTCACTCAGCAGACCAGTAGCAGAGCTGGCACATAACTCGTCTCAATCAATCAATCAATCCATCACATTTCTTGAGCACTTACTCTGGGGCCAGCACTATACTAGGCACTTGGAAAAGTTCATTATAACAAAGTTGGTAGACACGTTCCCTGTCCACAATGAACTTACAGTCTAGAGCGATTCCCATTCCTTTTGGCTATGATAAAATTTTAAAGATATAGTATTTGTTAAGCACTTACTACGTGCCAAGCACTGTTCTAAACACAATGGGGTAGACGCAAGGAAATCAGGTTCTCCCACGTGGGGTTCACAGTCTTAATCCCCATTTTACAGATAAGGTAACCGAGGCACGGAGAAGTTAAGTGGCTAGGCCATGGTCACACAGACGACAAGTGGCAGAGCAGGGGTTAGAACGGTCCCAAAACTGGATTTACTGTACTTGGGAGAGTTCAGTTTACCATAGTTGTTAAACAAGTCCCTACCAACAATGAGTTTGCAGTCTACAGGGACTCCCCTTCCTTTAGGCCCTGATGCCTCCCTAAAACTGGACTGTAAGTACTATTTCAGTCTTAGCCGCCTTCTTCCCAGGCTGACAATTCATCAAAGTCCAGAATTTTCTGTGAACCCAGTAGGACTGCTAAGTATCTGGCTAGGTCCAAGAACAATTCCTTGATTAAGTGGTGGTGTGAGATTATTTCCCCAAGGAAGGAGACATTGTGTCTCAGAGTAGAGGCTGGATGAGTGACCCTTTCAGGATCCTGCCCATGGCGGCGTTCATGTCCCGGTTCCTCGGGCTGTAGATGAGGGGGTTCAGGGCCGGGGGTACTACCGTGTAGAACACGGACACCAGCAGGTCCACAATCAAAGAGGAGTCTTAGAGCGGCTTGTTGTAGACAAATGCACCCGCAGAGAGGAAAATAGTGACGAAGATGAGGTGAGGCAGGGAGGTAGAGAAGGCTTTGTCCCGGCCCTCCATTGCCGGCGTCTTCAGCACAGTCCGGAAGATGCGCGCATACAAGACGACGATGGACATGAAGCAGACGACAGCTAAGCCTGCCCCGAAATTACAGTCGCGTCAATGGCGATGTGTTTCTCGGAGCAGGTGATCTTCAGCAGAGGAGGGACGTCACAGAAAAACTGGGGGATGACGTGGGACCCGCAGAAGAACAGGGAGAAGGTCGAAGCCGAAAGCAAGACCCCAAACAGACTCCCGGTGAGCCAGAAAGCGGCCGCCATCTTCCCACAGGTCCCTTGGTTCATGACGACCTCATAGCCAAGGAGACAGCAGATCGCATCGTGGCGGTCTTAAGGCATCGCCGTGATGATGAACATCGCTGTACCGTTAAACGGAACCACCGAGAAGACCTGGGCCGCACTGCCCAGGAAAAACATGTATCTACAATCAGTTAGGGAGTTGTAGATGGACTGGGGAACGATAACGGAGATGAGGCTGCCGAGAGGTCGCGGACAGATTGGTTCCTGAGGAAGAAGTACATGGGGTTGTGGAGACACTAGTTGAGGGTGGTGATGGTGACGATGAGGAAATTCCCGTCAGGGCCGCCATGTAGAGCAGGAGGAACAGCGCGGCCTGGACCAGCTGCAGCTGTCAGACCTCCGAGAATCCAAGTGGGAGGAATGCTGCCTTCAAGGTGACATTGGTCATTTTCTGGGAAATGACATTGACTGCCTAAGGGCATTTAGAAAATATACGGATGAGAATAATATTACAGAGAAAATTGCACAGAAGAGTAGAAAATCTTTGGGTTCGAGGGAATCTCAGGGGTAGTATATGGTACTTTTTCATGCTCACTAAGTTCCAGACAGTGTACTAAACACTAATCAGATTGTTCAACTCCTCCAAGCAACCTGCCTTGGTTCAGGACGGCACTGAAACCATGCCTGACTCCTATAATTTTAATCCATTTGCAAACATCTGGAAGGATTGTGGTCACATAATTCTCCATAATTGGCGTAGCAGCATAGCCTAGTGGAACGAGGATGGTCCTTGGAGTTTAGGGAACCTTGGTCTTAATCCCGACTCTGCCACTTACCTGCTGGGCGATCTCGGGCAAGTCACTTAACTTTTCTGTTCCTCAGTTTCCACATCTGTAAAATGGGGTTTAAAACGATGAGTCCCATGTGGGACAGGTACGGTGTCCAATCTGATTATATCATATCTACTCCAGCACTGAGTATGGTGTTGGCACATGGTAATCGCTTAACAAATACCACAATTATTATTATTAAGAAAGAACAGGAAAATTCCTGTTAAATCCTGGGCTTGTATTGAAATTTCCCTTCCCTTCCCCCCACCTTCCCCTGCTCCTCTCCAGAATCACTGGGACTGTCCTGGGCTGGGGAGCATCGACCTCTGATGAGAGAGAGGCTCACTCCACCTCGTCGGTCCTGGATGCTGGTGGGGGTGAAAGAAAGGTCTGGGTGAGTAGAGGGGGCTGTTAGGATGTCTGCGCCGTCCCCTCAGACGACGGCCGGGCTATTACCTGGGAGCTTCCCTATGGGAGGAGGGGCCCGGAGCTTTGCGGAGACAGTTTACTGTCCGGGAATCGCAGATGGCCGGGATCGTGGGCTCTCTGTTGTCTCAACCCTTACAACCGAAATAATTGCCAGCCACTCGTGGTTCCCACTCTGGGACTCCTTCCTAGAACAACATCAATGGACTCATCATCATTCCGTTTTCATGATTAATAATTGGTCTCTGTTTCAACTCTGGAGATTGGAGATATATCAGGCCGAGACCGTGGACCATCTTAAATCAGCTCTCTCTTTCTTACCTACCCATTCTTTTCTCCCACTACACCCCAGCCCACACTCCCCAATCCCTCCAGATTTTCTTACCGTGTCTCGTTTTGAACTTCCCTTGAACTTCCCTTTGAACAAACCCTTGGATTGTACCCTTCCTCCTGTCTGGTGCGCCATCCCTCCTTCAAACTTGCCAAGCCTCATTTCTCCCCCTTTTCAAATCCTCTTGGAAGCCAAATTCATCTAGGAGGATTTTCTAATTAAATTTCGTATTCCCATCTGTCATTTTAGAACTCAGGCATTCACAAGCACCTGTAAAATTTTGGTAAAGTGTAAGCTCCTTATTTGCAAAGAGTATATCCCGTCCTTCTGTTGTACTTCAATTTGATTAACTTCGTATTTAAATATTGAAGTACATAAAACAATTTCCTTCCCTTTCCATCCACACTGCTACCACATTAATCCAATCACTTATCCTGTCCCATCTTGTTTACTGCATCAGCCTCCTTGCTGAACTCCCTGTCTCCTGTCTCCCTCCATTCCAGTCCATATTTCACTCTGCTGCCCGGATCATTTTACTAAAAACGTTCAGATCATGTTTCCCCCTCATCAGGATCCTCTAGTGGTTTCCAATCCACCTCCACATCAAGTAGAACTCAGAAAGCACTCAATCACCTTGCCCACTCCTACTTCACCTCACTGCTGCAACCCAGCCTGTACACCTCACTCTTCTAGTGCTAACGTACTCACTGTATGGCGATTTAGTCTATCTCACTACCAACCTGTCACCCACATCCTGTCTCTGAGCTGCAGGGACCTTCGTCTTCATATCAGTTGGATGACCACGCCCCCGCACCTTCAAAGCCTTAAGGGCAGCTCTTATAAAACGCCTTCCCTGAATAAGCTCTGATTTCCTTTTCTCCCACTCCCTTCTGTGTTATCTTGATTTGCTCCCTTCTTTCATCCACCCCATAGCACTTATACCCATATCCAGTATTTATTTACATTAACACCCGTCTTCCCCTCTAGCCTGTAAGCTCGCTGTGGTCAGGGAATGCGTCTTTATATAATATTATTGTACTCTCCTAAGCACCTAGTACAGTGTTCTGCACACAATAAGCACTTAATAAATACAACTGACCAACTGACTGACTGATTATCTTGTATCTATTCTAGAACTTAGTACTACACCTGGCACATACTAAGCACTTAACAAATTCCAAAGAAAGGATGACATGCACATTCTGATCTCAGGGAGTTCACAATTTAGTGAAGAGAGTAGACACCAGTGATTCTCATCAGCGAACGTAAGAATTTTACAAGGAGGGCTACCAATGCCAAGATGAAGTAGACACATTAGTAACCGAATATACAATTGGTAATCTATGTGTAGGTAAGAATGGGGAGTGTAAAAACATATATCGCGATGAAGGCTAACTTCATCTTATACAGTTGAACTGTAGTGAGTATAACTTGGGGCAGATTTCCAGGAATTGGGGAAATGGCAACTGTGTCTCGGGTCTTGGTACTCTCTTTTATACCCCCTTTCTCTGTCCCCGCTCACCCCAGCTCATCAAATAATCAGTCATTTCATCCATGGTCTTTGTTGAGCGATTACATTGTTCAGAGAGCTGTACTAAGTGCCTGGGATTGTACAGTAATACGGAGCAGGTAGACAGGTTTTCTGTCCTCAATGAGCTTACAGGCTAGAGGGGGATAGAGACATTAATAATCGGTCACTAAATCAATTGTATTTATTGAACAATTTCCATGCACAGAGCACTGTACTAGGTGCTTGGGAGAGTACAGTATAACTGAGTTGGCAGACAGATTCCCTGCCCACATTGAGCTTACAATCTAGAGGAAGATACAGATATTAATCGGTCAATTTATCAATGGTATTTATCGAGCACTTACTCTGTGTGGAGCCTGTACAAAGCAATCGATCAATCAATGGTATCTATTGAGTGCTTATGATTTGCAGAGCACTGTAGTAAGCACTTGGGAGAGTACAATATAACTGAGTTGGTAGACACATTCCCTGCCCTCAGTGAGTTTGCAAGTCTAGAGGAGTATACCTACAAGTCTAGAGGAGGATACAGATATTAATCAATCAATCAGACCATCCGTCAATGGTATTTATTAAGCAATTACTCTGTGTGGAGCACAGTACAAAACAATCGATCAATCAGTGGTACTATGGAACAGAGTGTTTACTATGTGCAGAGCATGGTACTACGTGCTTGGGAGAGCACAATACAACAAAGTTGGTTGACATGTTCCCTGCCCATATGGAGTTTAAAATCTACAGTGGTACCTTGCATTTCTCCCATGCAGGATCAAGAGAAGATCTCTAAATCCTGAACATGAAGAAGGGCCTTCTCAGCCACAGCTGTCGGGACTATGTCTTTAGACCCGAAGGTTGGCTTTAAATCTGGACAAATCCTTGGACAATCCCTCTGACAACGGTTGGGATCATTGGCACGGAGAAACAGATATTTTATGCCAGAGAGGGAGCTGGGAGATCCTTTAGGATCCAAACCAGGGCAGATTTCGTATCTTTATTCTTCAGGCTGTAGATGTGGGGTTTAACGGCGGGGGGCACGACGGTGTAGAACATGGACGCCAGCAGTTCCAGCGCTGAGGTGGAGTCCGAGGGCGGTTTCAGGTAAGCGAAAGTCCAGGTAGAAAAAAACAATGATGACAGTGAGTTGAGGCAGGCAGGTGGAGAAGGCTATGGCCCGGTGTTCAGTGGCCGTCAACCTCAGCACGGCCCAGAAAATGCGGATGTACGAGATGGCGATGAGCACGAAGCAGACTATGGCTAACGCTACCCCCGCGCTCATGCTCACTTCCATGGCAATGTAGTCCTAAAAGCAGGAGATCTTCAGCAGAGCTGGGACGTCACAGAAGAAATGGGGGACATTGTTGGACTTGCAGAAGGACATGGAGAAGGTCGAAGCTGGAAATAAGACTCTAATCAGTCCTCGGCTGAGCAATGAGGCGGCAGCCATCTTCTCACAGGCCCCTCGGTCCATACTGATGTCGTGACGCAGCGGGAGGCAGTTGGCGGTGTAGCACTCAAAAGTGTTTGCCGTGAGGACGAAATGCTCAGAACCCAAAAACAAGATCTACCGAAAGAGCTAAGCGATGCAGCCTAGGATGGAAATGGGATTATTGTAACTCAGGGAGTTGTAGATGGACTTGGGGAGGTTGACAGAGTTGAGGCAGAGGTCGATCATAGACAGGCGCCTGAGGAAGAAGTACATGGTGGTGTGGAGGCGCGGGTCGAGGATTGTGACGGCAACGATGAAGTGATTTCTGGTCAGGGCCGCCAGGTAGACCAGGGGGAACAGTGCAGCGTGAACCAGCTGCAGCTCCTGAACTTTCGAGAATCCCAGCATCAGGAATTCTGTCTTCACAGTGACATTGGTCATTTTCTGGGAATTGACACTGACTACCTAAGGACATTTAGAAAAGAGAAGTAGATTCCAATAGGGACGAGAATAATAATCCAGAGAAAATTCCACTGAAGAAGAGAAAATCCTTGGGTTGGAGGGAAATCTCAGATTTGTGGATTTTTATAGAAGTTGTTAAGTTCTTACTACGTACCAAGCACTGTATTAAGAGATAGGATACTTGAAAACTAATCACGATGTTCATCTCGCTCAGTATACCTGCCTCATTTCAAGGCCAGCACAGAAAAAATTCCTGATTCCTAGGTGTCTATTTCAAGAGAAACAGCGAGCTCAATGGAAAGAGCACAAGCATGGGAATTAGAGGTCGTGGGTTCAAATCCCAGCTCCATCAATTGTCAGCTGTGAGACCTTGGGCAAGTCAATAACTGCTCTCTGCCTCAGTTACCTCATCCGTAAAATGGGGATTGAGACTGTGAGCCCCACGTGGGACAACCTGATGACCCAGCGCTTAGAACAGTGTTTTGCAAATAGTAACCACTCAACAAATGCCATTATTACTATTATTATTTGCAAGGATTGTAGTCATTTAATTCCACATCATTTGAGAAGCAGCGCAGGCTAGTGGAAAGAGCTTTGACCTGGGAATCGGAGGACCTGGCTTTTAATCCTTGCTCTGTCATTTACCTGCTATGTGACCTTGGGCAAGTCACTTCACTTCTCTGGGCCTCAGTTCCCACATTTGCAAAATGGGGATTCAGTACCTGTTCTCCCTCCTATTTAGATTGTGAGGTTCATGAGGGGCCTGATTAACTTGTATCCACCCCACACATAATACAGTGCTTACCACGTAGTAAATGCTTACCAAATACCATTATTATCATTATTATTATGTTTGCGAACTAGTCAAATCCCCTCCTATCCTTTTATGCCTGTTCAATAACTCCTTTACCTTTCGTTTCTATTTGCCTCCCCTTCTATTCCCCAACATATTGTTTTAATTCATCCCTGGCAAATCTTCTAGTTCTGCCTCACTCTCATTACTCGAGACTCTTATTACTCTCATTACTCATTACACGAGAAGCAGCGTGGCTAAGTAGAAAGAGCACGGGCTTTGGAGTCAGAGGTCATGGGTTCAAATCCCAGCTAAACCAATTGTCAGCTGTGTGACTTTGGGCAAGTCACTTAACTTCTCTGGGCCTCAGTTACCTCATCTGGAAAATGTGGATTAAGTCTGAGAGCCCCCCGTGGGTAACCTGATCACCTTGTAACTCCCCCAGCGCTTAGAACAGTCATTTGCATACAGTAAGCACTTAATAAATGCCATCATTATTATTACTAGTTTTTACTCCGATGTCTCTCCCCTCTCTCAAGCTGTTCCCCCAGTTTGGAACTCCCGCGCCTTCAAATAATAATTATGTTATGTGCTAAGCGCTTGCTATGGGGCAGATACAGGCAAATCGGGTTGGTCTCACGGGGGGCTCACAGTCTCAACCTCCATTTTCCAGATGACGTAACCGAAGGCCCAGAGAAGTTTAAGTGACTTGCCCAAGGTCACACAGCAGACAAGTAGCAGAGCTGTGATTAGGGCCCATGACCTTCTGACTCCCCTACTCGTGGCTTATCCACACTACCATGCTGCTCCTCCTGACAGACCACAATCCTCCCACGTTTCAATTACCACATAAGGGCCCGTCTCCTCCAACGGGCTTTTCCCAGTTAACTCTCAGGCGGACAAATCCATCCACCATCTCTACCCATCATGGACCGACTGATACTCCTCCTAGGCATGTATATTGTTTTACTCCATTGCACAGCCACCTCTCTAGATTGCTCTGCTGTACATACCTCTATGTCTATCTCCCCTTTACTTTATTTTTATTAATGTTTGTCTTCCCCTTTTGACTGTAATCTTGTGGGCAGGGAACAAACCTTGCATCTCTGCTCTATTGCATTCTCCCAAGTGCATAGAACAGAGCTCTGCACCCAGCCAGCGCTGAGGAAATATCATTGACTGATGGATTGATCAAAGTCTAAGCTCTTTGTGGGCAGGGAATGTGCGAATACAGGTCTTATGCTTCCCATAGGCCAACACTCAATTATGACTTCTTCCTTAGGCCTAAACTCGTCTCAAACCAGAAGGCAACATTAATCAATCAATGATAAATATTGAGCATTTATAGTGCAGAACACTGTACTAAGCACTTGGGAGAGTACAGTACAACATGGTTGCAGAAAACCTCCCTGTGCACGTTCAAACAATGAATCAATCAATGGTATTTATTGAGTGCTTGCGGTGTGCAGAGCACTGAATTAAGTGGCTGGAAGAATACAATACAATGGAGTTGGTAGACACGTTCCCTACCCACATTCAATCAGTTGATAGTATTTATTGAGCACTTACCGGATATTAGGCACTGTACTAAGCATTTAGCAGATGAGGAAACTGGAACACGGAGAGATTAAGCGGCTTTCCCGAGATCACACAGCAAGCCAGTGGCGGAGATGGGGTGGGGGTGGGGTCTTCTGAGTCCCAGAACTTGGCTCATTCTACTGACATCTGAGTGGTGGCTGAGTTTCCCTCGCTCAAAAAGACCCACACCCCCTCATCTGGCTCTGGAGGGGGTACTAGCTGGAATGGGTCATCTCTCCTCAGGGAAGTAACATGAAAGAATAGGATAAATTCTAACTTTGATCCTCTTATTCTGGGCTTATACTGAAATTTCCCTTACCTGCCCCTCACCTTTCCCCTGCTCATCTCCAGAGTCACAGGGCCTGTCCTGGGCTGGGGAGCACCGATCTCCACTGAGAAAGACACTCACTTCATCTCGTCTGTCCTGGACACTGGTAGGGGTGACAGCAAGGTCTGGGAAGGGTCAAAGCCGTCAGGATCTTCCCTCCCTCTCTCAACTCTCCGGATGCCTGCGCCGTCCTCTCACACGATGGCCGGGTTATTTCCTGGGGGATTCCCCCTGGGAGGACGGGCCCGGGGCTCCACTGACCATCCGGAAATCTCGGAAGGCCGGGATACTGGGCTATCTGTGGTTCCGGCCCCCACAACCTAAATATCTGCCCAGCCCCACGTGGTTCCCACTCTGGGACTCATTCCTAGAACAACCTCAACAGACTCATCAATTTTTACCATGATTAGTAGTAGCTTTCTGTTTCAACACTGGGTATATTTCGTCGTAGGGAAAATAGACACCTTAGCCCATTTGGTTAATCATGGTTGAATGCAATATTCAGATTGACTTGGCAAAAAAAAAAAAGAAAAGGACCCCAAGATCTCATTCCAGCTCTGCCACTGAATGGCTGTGTGTCACAGGCACCTGTAACTTTTATGAAACGTTTAAGCTCTTTGTGTGCAAAGGGTGTGCTTTGGCCTTCTGTTGTACTTCAATTTGATTGATTGATTGAATTAATACTTATATATTGAAGTATATAATAGATTAAATAGTAATAGTAGAAACAGTAAAAGTAGGAAGAGAAATCGTCATGGTGTTTGTTGAGTGACAACTGAGGGCATTAAGTGGAGGGAGAATTTCAACCTGTACATCCTGGCTTCTAGGGCAGATTTGAGGATCAAAATTAAATCTAAAACACCCTTCTGCAGCTACCTCTTCCATTTTATTTAATGGTATTTGTGAAGCACTTACTATGTACCAGGCACTATATTAACCACTGGGGTAGATACAAAGTAATCAGGTTGGACACCGTCCATGCCCCACATGGTACCACAGTATTCACCCATATTTTCCAGATGAAGGAACTGAGGCCCAGTGAAGTGAAGTGACTTGCCCAAGGTCACAGAGCAGAGAAGTGACAGAGTTAGGATTGGAACCCAGATCTTTCTGACTCCCATGTCCATGATCTACCCTTTTCTGGTAGTGAATAAAGGGGGTGAATCCAAGTGCATAGATCCATCCCCAGTCATGGGAACTAGATTTAAATAGCAGTCAAGACCAGCTGGATAAAAACTCTTTTATCAAACTAGGCAAAGCCATTCATAATTGGGAGAGTGCAGCCAGGAAAAGTCTCTAACGACAAATACACAGATCTTTTCAGGCTTCCCAAGTCTGTCTAGAGTCAATCCTTGAGGATAGAAATAACAGTGTCAGAGTGTGAAGTGAAATTCTCTATCTCTAATAAAAAGACTCACAACCAGGACACTCCCCATCGCCATTTTCATGTCCCTGTTTCTCAGGCTGCAAATGAGGGGGTTCAGGGTGGGGGGAACCACGGTGTAGAACACGGACACCAGCAGGTCCAGCCGGAAGGAGGAGATGGAAGACGGCTTTAAGTAAGCGAAGGCAGCAGTGAAGGAAAAAACGGTGATGACGACAAGGTGGGGCAGAGAGGTGGAGAAGGCTTTGGCCTGACCCTCTGTGGTTGGCATCCTCATCACCGCCCGGAAGATGCTCACGTGTGAAACCATGATGGAGACGAAGAAGAAGACACTGAAACAGGCATCAGTGGCTACAGTCACCTTGAAGGCTGTATACGTTTTAGAGCGGGGGAGTTTTATTACCGACAGGACGTCGCAGAAAAACTGTGTGATCACATAGGTCGTACAGAAAGGCAGGGAGAAAGTCGCAGCTGTAATGAAGACTCCTAACATTGCCCCGGTAAGCCAGGACCCGACTGCCATCTCAACGCAGGTTATGTGATTCATGATGGACTCGTAGTACAGAGCACTTCATATAGCTAAGTATCAGTCGTAGCACATCACCGTGAGCATAGAGAACGCTGTGCCGGCAAACAGAATCAAGAAGATTGCCTCGAATAAACAGCCCTGGAAGGAGCATTCTCTACGGTCGGTCAGGGTGTTGAGGGTGGATTTGGAGACGGTGATGGAGATGTAGCAGAGGTCGAGGACGGACAGGTTCCTGAGGAAGAAGTACCTGGGGGTGTGGAGGTGCCGGTCGAGCATGGTAACGGTGATGATGAGTAGATTCCCCGTCAAGGCCGCCAGGTAGACCCGGAAGAACAGCGCAGCTTGGACCAGCTGTAGCTCCGGGACCTCTGAGAAACCAAGCAGGAGGAATCCCGTGACCGTGGGCATTTGACCGTTGGGCATTTGTGAGAGGCAGCATTGACTTTCTGCATGTGATGAGGAAAGAGCCAAAGTTGGAGTCCATTGATGGAATGAGTGAAGAAACTGACAGGATATTTCCTAGTGATTCTCTAAGGAGAGGAGACAGTTATTGAATTCCAAATTATCTTGGAGTTCTTTATCCCTGCCATGGGTTCTAATCCCGGCTCTGCCACTTGTCAGCTGTGTGACTTTAGGCAAGTAACTTAACTCCTCTGTGTCTCACTTTCCTCATCTGTAAAATGGGGCTTAAGACTGTAAGCCCCACGTGGAACAACCTGATCAGCTTGTATTCTCCCAAGTGCTTAGAATAGTGTTTTGCACATAGTAAGCGCTTAACAAACACCATTATTATTATTATAAGTTCCGGATTTCCACATTATTTTGGTCCATTTAAAGGGAATTCCTGAGATTTTGTCCCCCCTGCCACCCCAACAGAGCTAGTGGACACATTACCTGCGTCCACATCGAGTTTACAGTCTGGAGGGAGATCGTTTTCTATCCTCATCTTCAACCCTACCCACTGCCTGAACTAGTTTGCGGCTTCTGCTACCCAATAATTTGTGTGCATGTGCGCGCGCGTGCACACACACACACACACACACACACACACACACACATGCACACATGTAGAAACATACACAGACAAACACACACAGCTTCTACCACAGGAAACCTGATTGCAGCAGCTCCTGTAAGGTGGAAAATTACTTCGTTCAGTCATAGTTATTGAGCACTTACTGTTTGCAGAGCACTGTAATAAATGTTGGGGAAATTAAAATACAATCATAAACAGAAACAGTCCTTGCCCACAACTAGCTTACAGTTTAGAGGAATAACAGATTGTTGTTGGGTTGACTTGAAATGAATGTCTGATCACTGGCTGTTCTAAATCTCCTCATTATCTGATTTCTTCAACCAATCCCCCAAAAAGAACCTTCTTACCGTGACTTACTTTCGACACTTCATCTTCCTAACTCTGGCTCCCACCATTCCTTTGGCCTGGAAATCCACCCTTTTCAATTCTCCAGCCCGAAGATATCCCACCCTCAAAGACCCTCTGGAATTCTACCTTCCCAAGGTCGATTTAGCTAATTTGCTTCTTCCCACCATCTGTCAGTGACCATCTCAAGACTAAATGCATCCGCAGGCCCTCAGGATATTGCTGCTGATGGTAAGGATCATTACTCTAGACTGTAAGTTTCTTGAGGAAACATGACTACCAACGCATTTACATGGTATTCTTCCTAACATTTAGTACAGTGTTCTGCACACAGTAAGCACCCAATAAATGCCTCCTATTGGTTGACTGGTTAATGTCTGCTTCGCCCCTAGACGGTGAGCTCCTTGTGGGCAGGGAACATGTCTACCAACTCTTTTATAGGGTACTCTCCTCAGTACATAGAATAGTGCTCTGCACACATCAAGCACTCAAAAATATGAAAATTAAGCACTAATAATAATAATAACAATAATGATAGCATTCGTTAAGCCCTTACTATGTGCCCAGAGCTGTTCTAAGCCCTAGGGGAGATAGAAGGCAATCAGGTTGTCCCAACTGGGAATCACAGTCTTAATCCCCGTTTTACAGATGAGGTAGCAGAGGCACAGAGAAGTGAAGTGACTTTCCCAAAGTATCACAGCTGACAAGTGGAGGAGCTGGGATTAGTACCCACTGCCTCTGACTCCTATGCTCCTGTCTTTCCACTAAACCAGGCTGCTTCTCATCCACATATCCATTGTTCCATTCTTTTTTCCTCCCAGGTGTAAATGACATTTTGCCTATCTAGCCTATAAGATTGGGAAGTCTTTGAGGGCTCTTTATTTACAGTATTAAACTCTCATTATATGCTAGGCACTGTACTAAGCTCTGGGGTGAATACAAGAAAATTTGGTGGGTCACAGTCCCATCCCACACAGGGCTCACAGTCTCAGTCACCATTTTACAGATCAGAGAACTGAGGCATAGAGAAGTGAAGTGGCTTGCTCCAAATCATCCAGAAGAAAAAGAGCCTGGCCCAGTGGAAAGAGGGTGGGTCTGGGCTCTAATTACAGCTCGTCCAATTGCTTTCTGTGTGACCTTGGGCAAGTCACCTATCTTCTCTGTGCCTCAGTTCTCCTGTTCTCCCTCCTGCTCAGACCGTGATCCCGATGAGGTACAGGGATTGTGTCCAACCTGATTAACTTGCCCAGTGCTTAGAACAATGTTTGAGACATAGTAAGTGCATAACAAATACCACTAAAAATAAAAAGAGGAGGAGCCGTTAATAGAATCCAAGTCGACTGACGGCCAGCTCATGCTCTATCTGCTAGACCACACTGCTTCTCTCTTGTATCCTCCCACGATTTGGTAGGGGAACTCCTGTGAGGAAAAATTGGTGATGAAGTGTCTGGCTGGATCAGGACGGCTTGTCCCCACAGCCTTTCAGTCCTCAAAGAAATGATGATCCAGTGATGACACTTGTCTGCAGGGTTCCCATGACAACAGCATCCTAACAGTTCCTGCTCTTAGTGAACTTCTGGGTCAACGGGTGGGCGCTTCAGCTTCTTTTTTTCCTTCAATGGTGCCTGTTAAGCGCTTACTGTGTGCCAGGCACTGCACTAAATTCTGGGATTCAATACAAGCTCATCAGGTTGGACATAGTCCCTGTGCCACATGGGTCTCAAAATCTCAATCCCGATTTTACAGAGGAGGGAACTGAAGACCAGAGAAGTGAATAGACTTGCCCAGGGTCACACAGCAGAATGGTACAGAGCCGAGTTTAAAACCTAAGTCATTCGAACTCCCAGGTTGATGCTCTATCGACTAGGCCATGGTACTTCTCTCAGTTACATCTTGTTCCTGACCTCAGACAATCAATACGCCATTTAATCAGTTGTATGTTCTGACGTCTTCTGATTGCAAATCTAGAAAGAACGAGAAATGATGCTAAATCCATCCTAAAACACTCCCCAGGGCTGGCTTGGGAGATCAAGCCAGAGAAGCAGCATGGGAAGCAGCAAAGCTTAGTGGCAAGAGCCTGGGCTTGGGGGTATGTGGGTTCTAATCCCGGCTCTGCCACTTGTTTGCTGTGTGACCTTGGACAAGCCACTTAATTTCTCTGTGCCTCAGTTACCTCATCTGGAAAATGGGGATTAAGATTGTGAAACCCAGGTGGGGTAATCCGATTACGTTTTATCTACCCCAGCGTTTAGAACAGTGCTTGACACATAGTAAGCGCTTCACAAATGCAATTATTACTATTGCTATTGTTATTATCAGTTTGGGAGGGGCTGAGGGGTTTTGAGAATGGGATGATGGAAAGGAATCACTGATACTGAGTGGGTGTAAAAGACGGGAAAATCCCTGGATACAGAAGGAATAGGTTTTAGCCTAGGCATCGTCCTCTTCTATCTCAGAGCTGAGCCACTGTACCAAACTGGGGTGAGGAGGTCACTGCATTCTCTCCTCTGAATGGCCCTGTCCCCTTTCAAAATATCTCCGTGGTGGAAAATGGAGAAATAATCTGTCAGCCCACATTTACTCTCCCCCTACCATCACTTTCCAGTCAATCAGAGCACAGCTTTCCCCATGTTCAATGCCCTTCCGTCAACCCACCACCTCCACGATGCCTCACACGATTTATTTTTCCTCTCTCTAAATCACCTTGTCCCAACTATCAATCAGCATCTTAGGCCAATTCTCCATCTTTGCACTTGCATGTACCATTATAGTTTTCTACATACTGGTTTTTATAAAATGTACTCTTTGAGAACATAGTCATCTATTTACTATTCTTTACATTCTCTTCTTCCTCCTCTCATGAATTAATTCAGTGTCTATCTTTCCTGTTAGACTTTAAATTCTTGGAAATCAAGTGATGGTGTTTACTTTATTTTGATCCCCCTGAAGTATTTACTACAGTACGTTGCACCCAGGATGCTTTTAAAAAATATCAGTGATGGATGGATTGATAGATGGATGCACCGATGGGTTGTTGGATGGATGGTGGAAGGGTGGGTGGGTAGATGGATGGATAGATGGATGTGAATGGATGCATGGATTATGTGCTGTGTAACCTTAAGCAAGGCATTTCACTTCTCTATGCCTCAGTAACCTCATCTGTAAAGTGGGGATTGAGACTGTGAGCCCGCTGTTGGGTAGGGACTTTCTGTGTGTGTTGCCAACCTGTACTTCCCAAGCGCTTAGTACAGTGTCTGCAAACAGTAAGCTCTCAATAAATGCTATTGAATGAATGAATGAATAGGTGCTGTGTAAAACCTAATTAGCTTGTAATAATAATAAAAATAATGATTGCATTTATTAAGCGCTTACTATGTGCACAGCACTGTTCTAAGCGCTGGAGAGGTTACAAGATGATCAGGCTGTCCCTAGTGGGGCTCACAGTCTTCATCCCCATTTTACAGATGAGGGCACTGACGCCCAGAGAAGTGAAGTGACTTGCCCAAAGTCACACAGCTGACAATTAGCAGAGCCGGGATTTGAACCCATGACCTCTGACTCCAAAGCCCAGGCTCTTCCCACTGAGCCACGCTGCTTCTCAAATAAGTATGATGTATTTGCCCCATCACATATTACCGGGCCTGGCACATATTAAGCGCTTAACAAATATCACTATTATTACTATTATTATTATTAATCTTATTATTATGGGTGGATGGATGGATGTGTGAATGGGCAGATGGTTGGTTGGATGGAAAGACAGTTGGGTGAATGGATAGACAGATGGATGTATGGACAGTCAGAGTGATAGTTCGATGGATAAAGCAGCGTGGCTCAGTGGAAAGAGCACGGGCTTGGGAGTCAGAGATCATGGGCTCGAATCCCGGTTCCACCACTTATCAGCTGTGTGACTTTGGGCAGGAGACTTAACTTCTCTGGGACTCGGTTCCCTCATCTGTAAAATGGGGATTAAGACTGTAAGCCCCAATTGGGACAACCGAATTACCTTGTATCCCCCAAGTACTTAGAACAGTGCTTTGTACATAGTAAGTGCTTAACAAATACTATTATTATTATTATTAACGAATGGATTCGAGACAAAGATTTGATAAGTCAAATTCATTAATTCATTCATTCAATCGTATTGATTGAGTACTTACTGTGTGGACAGCACCATACCAAGCACTTGGAAAGTACAATTCAGCAACGAGTGGACATAATCCCTGCCCAAAATGGGCTCACAGTCTAGAAGTGGGAGACAGGCATCAAAACAAGTAAACAGGCAATCATATGTAGGGTACAGTTTCCATGATTGTATCCCTTTTCCCTTGTCACCCTCTGATTTTCTTATTTTCATAAACACCGAGTGATCTTAAAATTCATAGAATTACTCTTATTATCAGTAGTACTGTCAACATTATCATTATTGAATTTATTAAGAATTTACTTGCAAAAGACTGCCAAGTCCTGGAGTAGAAACAAACTAATCTGATCGAACATGTTTCCTGATCCAGAGGGGCTCAGACTGTAATAATAATGATAATAATAATAATAATAATGGTATTTATTAAGTGCTTACTATGTGCAAAACACTGTTCTAAGCGCTGGGACGTTTACATGGAGATCAGGCTGTCCCACCGGGGGCTCAAATCTTCATCCCCATTTTATGGATGAGGTAACGGAGGCCCAGAGAAGTTAAACGATTTGCCCAAAGTCACACAGCTGACAATTGGTGGAGCCTGGGTTTGAACCCATGACCTCTGACTCCAAAGCCCAGGCGTATTCCACTGAGCCACGCTGCTTTATGCTGTAAGAGAAAGAGAGAGCACATATTGAATCCCGATTTTACTAAGAGACCCAAAGAGGTTACGTGGCTGGACCAAGGTCATGCAGCAGGCCTGTGACAGAACTTGGCAGACCTTTCAAATTTCATGAGTCCCAGACATATGCTCATTCCACTATGCCATGATTCCGCCCAAACAATCAATTTTCAGTCATTTATTCATTCATAAATATTTATTGAGTGCTTACCGTGTGCAGAACACTGTACTAAGTGTTTGAAAAGTACCATTCAGATTAAAGAGAGACAATCGTTGCCCACACCAGGCTTACAGTCACACATGTCTAATCAGGTTCTGTCCCAGACAGTGACAAATCCGCAGACACTGGACTTTTTCTTTGGACAGGTCTTTATATGGTTACCCCAACGGTCAGTACCCTGATGAGAAATGGGGTAGCTCAGCAAAAGGAAACAGACATTTTGTCTCTTAAAGAAGGGAGGCGGAAACTCCTCTTTAGGACTCTCCCCAGGGCGGCCTTCATGTCCCGATTCCTCAGGCTGTAAATGAGGGGGTTCAGGGTGGGGGGCACCACGGTGTAGAACACGGACACCAACAGGTCGAGGGTCGAGGGGGAATCTGACACGGGCTTGAGATAGGAGATGATGGCCATAAAGAGGAAGACAGTGAAGACGGTGAAGTGGGGCAGGCAGGTGGAGAATGCTTTGGCCCTGCTCTCGGAGGCCGGCATCCTCAGCACAGCCTGGAAGATGTGCACGTAGGAGATGACGATATAGATGAAGCAGACAACACCTAAAGCTACCCCACTGATGATGCTCACATCGATGGCGACGTGGTTCTCGGAGCAGGAGATCTTCAGCAAGGGAGAGACATCACAGAAGAACTGCTGGACGATGCTGGACCCACAGAATCTCAGGGAGAATGTCGAAGCTGAAAGCAGGACGGCAATGAGCAGGCCGCTGAGCCAGGATGCGGCCACCATCTTTCCACAGGCTGTGTTGTTCATGATGAGTTCATAGTGCATGGGGCGGCAGATGGCGGCATAGCGATCGTAGGACATCGCGGTGAGGACTAACAGCTCTGAAGCAGCAAACAGATCCACCAAAAAGACCTGGGCCACACATCCCAGGAGGGAGATAGATCTATGATTAGTCAGTGAGATGACGACCGACTTGGGGACGGTGACGGAGATGTAGCAAAGGTCGATGATGGACAGGTTCCAGAGGAAGAAGTACATGGGGGTGTGGAGGCACCTGTCGAAGGCAGTGACGGCAATGATGAGGAGATTACCGGTCAGGGCCGCCAGATAGACCAGTAGGAACAGCGCGGCATGGACCAGCTGCAACTCCCGGACTTCTGAGAAACTCAGCAGGAGGAATTCCCTCACCGTGGAGACGTTGGGCATTTCTCGGAGGCAGCATTAATTTTTGTATGTGATGAGCAAAGAGCCAAAGTTAGAGTCAATTGATGGGATGAGTGAAGGAATTGGCAGGACACTTGATTATGGAGGGGAGACAGTTATTGAATTCAAAATAATATTTGAGTTCACCGTGGAGACATTGAACATTTCTGGGAAATGGTGTCGACTCCCTGAAAAGGAAGATGGAAGGAAGACTTCAATTTTCAGGCAATGATGTTAGGGGTGAAGGAACAAGAATAAGTCAATCAATTTTATTTACTGAGTACCTAAGGAGGACACAGTAATAGTACATGTGATCATTGCCCCCAAGGAGATTACATTCTATTGGAAGTACCAAGTTATGAACTATGTGGAAACAGGGTGCTTCCAATAGAATGTAATTTCCTTGGGGGCAATGGAAGAACTCAGGCCCGGCAGTCAGAGGACCTGGCTTCTCATCCCAACTCCACCACTTGTCGGCTGCATTGCCATGGGAAAGTGATGTAATTTCTCTTAGCCTCAGTTTTCTCAATAGTGAAATGAGAATTCAATACCTTTTTTTCCCTCCTACATAGTCTGTGACTCCTTCGTGGGTCACGGCTGTGTTCCATCAGATTATCCTGAATCTCCCCCAGCACTTAATACGTTGCTTGGAACGTTGTAAGCACTTAATAATTATCGAGTATTAGTTTTGGTTAAGGAGACTGAAACTAAAATGAATAGGGGATAGGAGTGGTCAGAGAACATAAAGATATGAACATGACTGCTGTGAACTTTTTTCGGTGGTTTTAGAGTGAAACAAGAAGTGCCTTTATACATAAATTCATCCATTTAGTGGAGATAGAATTAGCCTGATAGACAGAAGGACCTGAATTCTAATCCTGTTCCCCCCGCCCCGTGTTGTCGGCTGTATAAACTAGGGTGAGTATCTTACCTTTACTGTGCCTCAGTTACATCATCTGTGAATTGGGGATTATGACTGAATAGACATATGGGACATAGACTGCGTCCAACCTGATTACCTTGTATCCACCCCAGTGCTTAGTACAGTACCTGGAATGTAATAAGTACATAACAGTACCATAAGGTAAACAACAAAAAGAAAGCCCACATATACATCAAACTGATTCAATTTGCTCAATATCTGTATTCACAAGTGGACTCACACAAACACAAGAATACCGCATCATTCATTTAGTCCTTTCCTAAATCATCGCTCAACCTACATCTTCTCCTCTCCTCAACCTTCACTCAGGACATGTTGTGTCATCACAACAGCAAAAACTCACAATCGGCTTGAAGGCTTTCTGCCCTATGACTGCACTTCACTCTTGTCCGTCGTTCAACTCGTCTTCTCAGCTCTCAAAGCAACTTTCTAGTTGTTACGATCAACTCTCCCTCTTCCACCCTAGCCAAGCCTAGCTTCTCTTATCCACTCAAAATCAGAGAGAACACAGGTCTTCCCGAATTCCGAGTACTACTGAAATCCCCCCTCCTCCAACCAGCTTCCCCATTCATTTCCCAGCCCTCTAAATCCACTTCACCTAACTCAAGCATGATTCAACTCATTTCGATCGTCATTTAGTGGAAAAAGCATGGGCCCAGGAGTTCTCTTCCTGACTGTAAGCTCCTTGTAGGTAGCATACATATCTACTAGCTCTCTTTTATTGTACTCTCCCAAGTTAAGCTGAGTGGTAGTCAGAGGATTTGGGTTCTAATCCTACCTCTCTCCTTTTCCGGCTGTGGGACCTTAGTCAAGTTGCTTCACTTCTCTGGGCCTCTAATCAGTAAAATGGCACGCAATAATTGCATAGTCATCTTTCATTCTTTCTTTCCTTCTAGAAGAGGCAGGGAATGTGTCTGTTATGGTTTTTATGGTTTTCTAAAGGGGATAGAGCAGAGGCTTGGGAGTCAGAAGAAGTCAGAACACCTGGGTTCTAATTCCGGCTCCGCCTCGTGTCTGCTGTGTGACCACGGTCATTTAATGTCTTTGAACCTCAGTTACCTCATCTGTAAAATTGGGGTTAAGACTGTGAGCCCCATGTGGAACAAGGACTGTGCTTACCTTGTAACCACCCCAGCGCTGAGGAAAGTGCTTGGGACATAGTCAGAGCTCAACAAGTACTACTACTATTATAATTACTCTCCAAGTGCTTAGTGCGTACAATAAGCTCTCAATAAATATGATTCAAGATTACTTGATTGATAGTAAATTATACTGTGTCATCGTAGCCCAGCCAGCTGGAAAGCCTATGAAGGCAGGGATTCCAACCTTCCCCGCTATTTATTTTCTCCCAACATTTCGGAAAAACTCTTACAGGGAGGAATTGCAAGTAGTGCCAGTGGCGGTCCAAGGCTCGGCACACTCTCTCAGCCCTGCATGTCATTTACCACCTGCAAGGTATTCTGGGGCTAAAGAAAGCCCAAAGTGACTGTCCATAGTGCTGACACTGTGCTGGATCATGGTAGCCTTGCAGGTAGTTGGCATGGTAGCAGCATGGCAAAGTGGAAAGAAGACGGGCTTGGGAGCCAGAGGTCATGGATTCTAATCCCGGCTCTGCCACTTGTCAGCTGTGTGACTTTGGGCAAGTCACTTAACTCCTCTGAGTCTCAGTTACCTCATCTGTAAAATGAGATTTAAGACTGTGAGCCCCATGTGGGACAGCCTGATCACCTTGTATCCCCCCTGCGCTTAGAGCAGTGCTTTGCTTATAGTAAGTGATGAACAAATGCCATCATTATTATGGTAGCGAGATTTGAGGAGGAAGGAGGAGAGGTCTGTGATTGTTGGGGTTTTCTGATCTGGAAAGTACCTCTCCTCCTGCTAGCATCATTGCCTCGCTGAGAGCCACGGCCCTGTTCTGAAACCCTACCTTAGGCCCCAGACTAGTTCCATCACTTCCATCCTCATCTTCGTTCCCCCCGCCCCCTCCATCCCACTCACCCCCGGTCACTCTCATCAGGGCAGCATGGGGCTGGGGGTCGCTGACCTCTGTAGAGCTGGGCTGGTCCCCTCTTTCACCTCAGACTCCTGGGTTCGGTCATCCAGAAAGGAACATAGAGGAGCCCTCGGTCTCTCTACACTCTCCCTCAGACCCTGAGAAGCTCTCCAGATGGGCTCGAATCCCTGTAGATAAAGCAGGAGCTGCTCCGAGGGAGATCCCTGGAGGATGGCTCGGGGCCCTGCCGAGGGACCTTGTGGCCTGGACAAGCCAAACACCCTCTGGTCACGTGGTTTCTGAGGCTCCTGGGAGATAATGGCCTGGTCACCGCAGCATCAACCATGGAGTCGGCCATCCGGGTTCCCGTGGAAACCGAGGCATCTGCATCTCAGCGTCCCCATGCTTCTTGTTTTCAATGACAGTTTTTAGCCTCTTTTAATAGCTTCACCTTTGTCTAATTCACAATCTGAGACACTCAGTCTATCAATGAGCCTATTTTAACTTTTTCTTATGGTCATTGTGAAGCACTTACTATATATCAGGTACTATACTAAGTGCCGGAGTAGATACAAGCTAATCAGATTGGACAAACTCCACGTCTGCCATGGGGCTTACATCTCAATCCCCATTTTCCAGAAGAGGGAACGGAGGCACGGAGAATTTAGGCGACCCTTCCCAAGGTCAAACAGCAGACATGTGGTGGAACCCTCGAGATCAGAACCCATTTCTATTTGAAACCCAGGCCCGCACTCTACCAACTAGACCACTGCTTCTTTCTGACTTGTCCTGATTGCAAATCCGTTAAAGATCAGTTCATACTGACTATATAAACTGTACTCCTGAATCAAGCATTCTCCCACTTTCTCATCTTTCCATTCTCTCCTTCCTCCTCTATTTAAGTTTTTTCTCTGTTTCCCCTATTAGATCACAATCTCCTGGAGATTAGGAACAATGTAATTATATCTCTCTTCAACTCTCCTGAAGGCTTACTACAGTGCTGTGCACCCAGTATTTGTCAGTAAATACCACTGATAATAATAATAGTAATAACTATCGTCTCTGTTAAACGCTTGCCATGTGCAAAACACCCTTCTAAGTGCTGGAGTAGATACAAAGTAATCAGGTTGGACACAGTCCCTGTCCCACATGTGGCTCACAGTCTCGATCCCCATTTTACAGATGAGGTAACTGAGGCACCGAAAAGTGAAGTAACTTGCCCAAGGTCACAGGGCAGACAAATAGCGGAGCTGGGATTAGAACCTGCGATCTCTGTCTCCCAAGCCCGTGCTCGGGATGGATGTATGAATGGTTGGAAGGCTTAATGAATGGAAGGAAGAAACGACGGATTCATGAGAGAGGATGGAGTTGACAAGAAAGATGGAGCTGCAGTCATCCTTTCTTCCCTTCTCCCATACCACCTCTCATTTCCCAACTTTCATTCCCGCCCCCAGAGTCTTTCTAAAAAGCGTATCATTATATTTTCATAATCGTTACTATTAATGATATTATTATTCATAATAATAATAAAAGTAATGACATTTGTTAAGCACTTACTATGGGCCAAGCACTGTTCTAAGCGCTGGGGGAGATACAAGGTAATCAGGTTGTCCCACGAGGGACTCACAGTCTTAATCCCCATTTTACAGATGAGGTAACTGAGGCACAGAGAAGGTAAGTGACTTGCCCAAAGTCACATAGCTAAGTGCCAGCTGTGTTTATTATATTTATTAAGACGTTATGTGCCTAAATTGTTCCACGTGCTGGAGTAGAAACAAAAAATCAGTTCAGACACAATTCCTGTCCCACAGAGACTGAGAGTGTGAGAGCAAGAGAGCTTCTAGGGATGTTAAGTCACTGCCCCTAGGTCACATAGCAATTCAGTAGCAGAGTTGACAACAGAACTTGAGACTCAATCAAACATATTTATTGAGCACTTACTCTGGGCCCAGCACTGTACTAAGCACTTAGAAAAGTTCAATGTAACAGAGTTGGTAAACACGTTCCCTGCCCTCAGTGAGCTTATAACCTAGAGCGATTCCCACTGTTTCAGGCCATGATAAAATTAAAAAAATAATTATGGTATTTGTTAAGCACTAGCTATGTGGCAAGCACTATTATAAGCACAGTGGGGTAGTTACAAGGTAATCGGGTTGTCCCATGTGGGGTTCACAGTCTTAACCCTCATTTTATAGATGAAGTAACGAAGGCACGGAGAAGTTACGTGGCTTGCCCGAGGTCACACAGAAGACACGTGACTGAGCAGGGATTAGGACCGCCCCAAAACAGGATTTACTCTACTAAGCACTTGGGAAAGTACAGATTAGCAGAGTTCTTAAACACATTCCCTGCCCACTGTGAATTTACAGCCTTCCCGTAAGCCATGATGCCTCCTCAAAACTAGATTGTCAGTTATACTTTAGTCAAAGCCTCCTCCCTCCCAAACTTTGACAATTCATCAACGTCCAGCGCTTTTTTGTGAACCCTCTAGGACAGCTAAGTATATGGTTAGGTCCAAGGGCAATTTCTCGGTAAAGTGGTGGTGTGAAATTATTTGCACAAGGAAGGAGATATTGTGTCCCAGAGCGGGGGCTGGGTGAATGACCATGCCCATGGCGGCCTTCAGTTCCCAGTTCCACAGGCTGCAGATGAGGGGGTTCAGGGCCGGGGATACCATCGTGTAGAAAACGGACACCAGCAGGTCCACGGTCAAAGAGGAGTCTGAGGGTGGCTTGATATAAACAAATAAACCCGTAGAGAGGAAAGCAAGGGCGACGAAGAGGTGAGTCAGGCTTTGGCCCGGCCCTTGGCGGCCAGCATTCTCAACATGACCCTGAAGATGCGCACGTATGAGACGGCGATGGAAATGAAGCAGACGACACCTAAGGCTGCCCCAGAAATCACAGTCGCGTCTATGGCGATGGGCTTCTCAGAGGATGAGATCTTCAGCAGCGCGGGGATGTCACCGAAGAACTGAGAGAAGGTGGTGGACCTGCAGAAGGACAGGGAGAACGTCCCAGCTGAACACATTCCTGCAAACAGGACCCTGCTGAGCCAGGAAGTGGCAGCCATCTTCCCAAAGGGCCCTCGAGCCATGACGACCTTGTAGCTCAGGGGAGGCAGATGGGAGCGTAGCGGTCGTAGGAGGATGGACAGCTCTGAGCTGCCAACCCAGACCACGGAGAAGACCTGTACGGCACAGCCCGCTAGGGAGATGGATCTCTTGTTGTTCAGGGAGTTCTGGATGGATTTGGAGACGGTGATGGAGATGTAGCAGAGGTCGAGGACGGACAGATGCCTGATTCAGAGGGACATGGGGGTGTGGAGACGCCGGTCGAGGGCGGTAATGGTCACAATAAGGAGATTATCCTTCAGGGCCGCCAGGTAGACCAGGATGAACAGCGCCGCCTGGACCAGCTGCAGCTCCCGGACCACAGAGAAACCCAGCAGGAGGAGTTCCCTCACCGTAGAGATGTTGGTCATTGGTAGATGATGATGACTCCCTGCACAAGGCAAAGATCTTGATGAGGTGAAGAAATCAACAGGAATTTTGCCAGTGAGTCTATGGAAGGAGAAACGTATGGTATCTTGCAAGAGAGTTAGCAATTACAAAATGACCTAGAAACTTGGTAAAAGACTTCCCCGTAACTAGGAGGGAATTCCAAAGGTGGATTGACACCATAAATCTCCAAGTAGGGACAACAAGATGACAAAGACATAAGACGGGAAAGCAGTCATACTAATAATAGCAGCAATAGTAGCAAAAGCCCTTCTAGAAGTTGTAGTATCAGTCAATCAAGCAATTGGGAAATCGTATTTTGATCATTTACTGTGTGCAGAGCACTGTACTAAATACCTGGGAGAATTCAATGTAACAGAGTTGGTAGACATGTTCCCTCCCCACAACGACCGTACAGTCTAAAGGGGGATAAAGATGTTAATATAAAATAAATTATGGATATGTACAGAGACTGTAAGCTCATTGTGGGTAGGGAGTGTGTCTATTACACTGTTATATTGTACTCTCCCAAGCACTTAGTATAGTGAGTGCTGTAAACACAGAACTGTGCTCTGAGCTCAATAAGCATTCATTAATTTAATCGTATTTATTGAGCACTTACTGTGTGCAGAGCACTGTACTAAGCTGATCGACTGGTAATAGTAATAATAGTGTTTATTGAGCCACCTCTGGACACAAAAGGCAAGGATATACCAACACTACAAGGCACCATGAAGCTCACAAATTCATTCTCATACACAAAATGACAGGTAAACATAAATGTATCCAAACACATAATACCCTCACATGTATTCCCGCACATTCATAGACCAGGGTTCTCCCACACATGGACAGTCAGAGTCAATCGTATTTACTGAGCGCCTACCTTTTGCAGAGCACTGTGATAATCACTTTGGAGAGTAAATTAAAAACAAGTAGGTAGACGCATGCACCCATAAGAGTATCTAGTCACTCATTCGGTTCTTCCGTGATCCCCAAACCTGTTCCCTAGGGTGAGACGGAGACCATTCCACACTGTTCCCTACCAAGATGTACCCCTTCCCTGAAGTCTGGGATTCGCTCCCTGATTATTCTACCGTGCCCTAAGCTCGTACATACACGTGTGCATGCGCGCGCACACACACACACACATACACACACACAGCTGCACGTCCAGGGAATCCGATTGCAGTTGTCTCAATACAAGGAAAATGAACTGCAGAGTGAAGTCTAGTTAAACAGGGAAGCGTCAGGCGTCGGACCCCAATTATACACGTCAACTCGGTTTTGGCAGAGTGCTGGGAGAAATGATTAATCGATGGCATTTACTGAGCTCTTACTGTGTTTGGAGCACTGGACTAAAGCGTTAAGGAGTGGACAATCCAACAGAGTTGGTATATATGTTCCCTGCCCAGAACGAGCTGACAGTCTAGGGGGATGGAACAAAATTGGGGCGTTGACGAAGGGGCCACGAAGAGATGATGGAGGGATGACAGAGGGCCAATGGAGGGCTGATGAAGAGCTGTCAGTCAGACGATGGAGGAGATGCCCTAGAACAAACAGCAGATAAGTGCTGGTCCAGGTGCAAAGACCATGTGACTAAGAACCTGAGGGGAGGACTTGATTCCAGTAGTAGTGGCTTGTGCTGTGGTACCTTCCACTGTCTCATCCCTGCCAAAGCCTGGATTCTGCTCCTACAAACTCACCTGCAGTGCAGCCCTGATCCCAACTTCAACCTGGTGCCTGAGTCTGAGATTCGCCATAGACTTACCACAGGCTGCTGGCCTCTCCCCGCCCCAACATCCCTATCCCAGGGCACACTCACCAGGGCAGCGTGGGGCTGGGGGTCGCCGACCTCTGCCAGGCTGTCCTGGTCCCCTGTCTCCACTCGGACTCCTGGGTTCGGTCAGCCAAGTAGGGAAAACGAAGAGCCATCGGCCCCTCTCTGCTCTCCCGCTCACACTGAGATGCTTCTCAAACGGACCCTGTCCCCAGAGATAAAGCTGGAGCAACTCTGAGGGGAATCTCTGGAGGACTGTATCGGGACCCTACCCGGGACCTCGGGGCCCAAGCGACAAGAGAAACCTCTTGTCACGTAGTTCTTGGTCCTTGAAACTGATCTACAGGATGAAATATCGTCTCGGACGTTTTTCTACCCTCTGCCTGCTTGTTTTCAGTTTTTCAGTTTCTGCTTTCCATTCAGTAGCTGTTCGGGTAATCTGCTGTTGCTCATTCTCCTTTACGCACTCACTCAATCAATCAATCGATAGTATTTATTGCATGTTCATTGTGTGCAGAGCTCTGTACACCACCCAACATAGTAGGCTTCAAATCGGCATAACTTAGATGCTGGGGGATAGACTACCATCCAGAACTTCATTGTTCATGGAATTCGTTAAGCTCTTACTATGTGCCAAGCACTGTTCTAAGCACAGGGGTAGGTACAAAACAATCAGGTTACACACGGGGCTCACAATCTAAGTGTGTGTGTGTGTGTGTGTGTGTGTGTGTGTGTGTGTGTGTGTGTGTGTGTGTGTGTGTAACATGTATCGAATCCCCATTTTACAGATCAGGAAACTGAGGAAGGGAGAATTTAAGTGACTTGCCCAAAGTCACGCAGCAGGGAATTGGCAGAGCTAAGATTAGAGCCCAGGTCCTCTGATTCTGGGCCCGTGCTCTTTCCACTAGGCTATGCTGCTTCGCTGATCTTTTCTTGTAGTTTGAGAGTTAGTCCTGAAATATTAGTGATGCTGGTGAACTCTGCTTCAGAAGGTGTGGTGCCTGGATGGCTCAGTGGATAGAGCACGGGCCTGGGAGGAAGACTGTCATGGGTTCTGATCCCAGTTCTGCCATTTGTATGCTGTGTGATCTTGGACAAGTCACGTCTCTTCTCTGGGCCTCAGTTACCTCATCTACAAAATGGGGACTAAGATCATGAACTCCAGGAGGGACAGGGACTTTGTCCAACCTGATTACCTTGTATTTACCCAAGTGCTACGTGCAGTGCCTGTCACATAGTAAGTGCTTAACAAATACCAGTTAGAAAAAAAACCACAAAAAAAGCATTGATTGGTCACTTTGAGCACCAGTACAAAACAAAAACAAAATAAAACAAAACTTAACTAATTACTCTGGGGAAAATTATTTTTGTTTGAGGCCATAATGTGCGCGCGCGCGCGCGCGCACACACACACACACACACACACACACACACACACACACACACACATTTAGACGAGAAACGAAAGGCAAAAAATGGGAGCAAGGTACATTCTGCAACTTGGAAATTGGGCAGTGTGAAGTTTAGAAGTTTCAGGTCGGGTTCCACAACAGGGAGATGAGTCAATTCAGGAGCTACTCGTGCACCGATGACATTATTTCTCGGGGAAAATCAGTTCTGAATGACAAAGGTAGGACTTTGATTGTCATCTTCCATTAAGACATGTGCCCTCCTTCTAAGGGTGGCTCAGGGGGCAGAAGCCGAATCTAGCCTGACCCAATCTGTCTGTAGAAATGAGGATCGTGTTCTAAATACGTGTTATAGATGGTTATCACTTCCCTTAGGGTGCTCCATGGGTGAAACACACAACGATCTGGTCTCGAAAAATGCTGGGGTGATTAACTATGGCCATGTTAACTTCAGCAAGCAAAGAATGGTGAATTCACATTCCCAAGATGGAAGCCATACCCTGCCTAGTCCCCTCCCCATGACGACCTTCACGTCCCGGTTCCTCAAACTGTAGAAGAGGGGGTTCAGGGTGGGCGGCACCACTGCATAGAACACGGACACCAGCAGGTCCAGCGTCCAGGGAGAACCTGATGGAAACTTCAGGTAAGCACAGAAACAAGTCATGAAAAAGAGAGTGATGACACCGAGGTGAGGCAGGCACTGGCTCGGAGGCAGTCATCCTCTGCAAGGCCCAGGAGATGTGCACCTACAAGATGATGTTAGAGACGAAGAATAAGATAGGTAATGCTACCCCGACGGTCAGACCCACGTCGATTGTGATGTGGTCCTCGGAGCAGGTGACCTTCAGCAGGGAGGGGACATCACAGAATAACTGCTGGACAACACTGGACCCGTAGAAGGACAGAGAGAATGTCTAAACTGAAAATAGGAACCCTAACAGTCCTCTGCAGAGCCAGGAGGTGGCGGACATATTCTCACAGGACCCCTGGTCCATGATGACGGCGTAGTACAAGGGGCAATAGATGGAGGCGTAGTGGCCGTGGACATCACCGTAAGGACAAAATATTCTGCACGTACAAAGAAAATCACTAGATAGACCTGTGCTACACAGTCTAGGAAGATTTCTCTATTATCAGTCAGAGAGTTGTGGATGGATTTTAGGACGGTGATGGAGATGTATCAGAGGTCGAGAACAGACAGGTTCCTGAGGAAGAAGTACATGGGGATGTGGAGGCGCCGGTTGAAGGCACTGTCGGCGATGACGAAGAGATTTCCTGTCAGGGCCGCCAGGTAGACCAGGAGGAACAGAGCAGCATGGACCAGCTGCAGCTCCCGGACATCCGAGAATCCCAGTAGGAGGAATCCTGTCACGGTGGAGACGTTGGGCATTTTGGGGAGGCAGCATTGACTTGAAACAAAGCTTAGTGGAAAGAGCCCGGCTTTGGGAGTCAGAAGTCCTGGGTTCGAATCCCGGCTCCACCACTTGTAAGCTCTGTGACTTTGGGTAAGTCACTTAACTTCTCTGTGCCTCAGTTACCTCATGCGTAAGATAGGGATGTGGAATGTGAGCCCCACGTGGGGTATGATCACCTTGTATTCCCCCCACCATCGTTTAGAACAGTGTTTTGCATGTAGTAAGTGCTTAACAAATGCCATCATTAATATTCTGCAGCTGATGAGGGAAAAGCCAAAATTAGAGTCCACTGATGGGATGAGCGAAGAAACTGAAAGGATTTAACTAATGATTCTCTATGGAAAGGAGACAGTTATTTAATTCAAAATTATCTTTGAGTTTCTTATACAGCAGGGACAAAGAAAAAGCTCCCACGGCTTCAACTATCCCACGGCAAGAGAAGCAGCGTGGCTCAATGGAAAGAACCCGGGCTTTGGAGTCAGAGGTCATGGGTTCATATCCTGGCTCCACCACTTGTCAGCTGTGTGACTTTGGGCAAGTCACTTAACTTCTCTGGGCCTCAGTTACCCCATCTGTAAAATGAGGATGAAGACTGTGAGCCCCCCGTGGGACAACGTGATCACCTTGTAACCTCACCAGCGCTTAGAACAGTGCTTTGCACATAGTAAGTGCTTAGTAAATGCCATTATTATTATTAACTCTCATCTCTACACTGATGACACCCAAATCTACATCTCTGCCCCTGCTCCATCTCCCTCCCTCCAGGCTTGCATCTCCTCCTGCCTTCAGGACCTCTCCATCTGGATGTCTTCCTGCCATCTAAAATTCAATATGTCAAAGACTGAACTCCTTGTGGGGTGAACCAGAGAGCGGAGTCGAGCATGACACCAAGGTTGTGGCCCTGTGAGACGGCAAAAATGGTAGTGTCATCTACAGTGATGGAAAATTCATGGAGAGGACAGGGTTTGGGAGGGAAGATAAGGATTTCAGTCTTGGACATACTGAGTTTTACTTGGCGGAAAGACATCCCGATGGAGATGTCCTGGAGGCAGGAGGAGATACGATTCTGGAGTGAGGGAGGGAGAGCAGGGGCAGAGATGTAGATATGGGTGTCATCAGCGTAGAGATGATAGTTGAAGCCGTGGGAGCTGATGTGTTCACCAAGGAAGTGAGTGTAGCTAGAGAACAGAAGGGGAAAAAGAACAAACCCTAGAGGAACCCCTACAGTACGGGGATGGGAGGGGCAGGAGGAGCCCGCAAAGGAGACTGAGAATGAACGGCCAGAAAGATACGAGTAGAACCAGGAGGAGAAGAACCACCACTATTCTGTGGTGCCCCCCAATCTGAACCCCCTCGGCCTGAGGAATCGGCATGTGAAGGCAGCGATGGAAAAACCTTTAGGGCAGAAGCCGCCCCAAGGAACTTTCCTTTAGATTGTCAACTCCTAGGTAGCAAGCGTGCTGTAGACAGCAGATGCCATGAAATAAAAATAATGATAGTTAATTACGGTATTTGTTAAGCCCTCATTGGTTGTCAATCACTGTTCTAAGTGCTGGGTAGATCCAAGGTAATCAGGTTGTCCCCCATGGGGCTCACAGTCTTAATCTCCAATTTACAGATAAGGTAACTGAGGCACAGAGAAGTTAAGTGGTTCGTTCAAGGTCTCAGAGCAGACAAGTGGTTGAGCTGGGATCAGAACCCACGTCTTCTGACCCCCAAGCCTGTACTCTTCCCACTAAGCCACAATGCTTCTCATTAAATTAATTCATTCAGAAGTATTTATCGAGCATTTACTGTGTGCAGACCACTGTACTAAGCCCTTGGAAAGTACAATTCAGCAACAAATAGAGGCAATGCCTACCAAACAACGGGTTCACATCAACGGAATGCCAGGGAGCCTTGATGCACCTTAGACAAGTCAATTCGTTTCTCCGTGCCTCAGTTACCTCATCTGTAAAATACGATTGAAAACGGTGAGCCCCACATGGAACTTGGACTGTGTCCAACTGAACCGTCTTGTCTTTATCACAGCACTTAGTACCGTGTCTGGCAGATAATAAACGCTTACAGATACCATTAAAAAATCTTTTGCACGTTAAAAGTACCTTTCGAACTCTAAACCAGCAGACAAGTAGTAGAGGGTGAATTAGAACACAGGTCATCATCATCAATCGTATTTATTGAGCGCTTACTATGTGCAGAGCACTGTACTAAGCGCTTGGGAAGTACAAATTGGCAACACATAGAGACAGTCCCTACCCAACAGTGGGCTCACAGTCTAAAAGGGGGAGACAGAGAACAAAACCAAACATACTAACAAAATAAAGTAAACAGAATAGATATGTACAAGTAAAATAAATAGATAAATAAATAAATAAATAGAGTAATAAATATGTACAAACATATATACATATATACAGGTGCTGTGGGGAAGGGAAGGAGGTAAGATGGGAGGACGGAGAGGGGGACGAAGGGGAGAGGAAGGAAGGGGCTCAGTCTGGGAAGGCCTCCTGGACAAGGTGAGCTCTCAGCAGGGCCTTGAAGGGAGAAAGAGAGCTAGCTTGGCGGATGGGCAGAGGGAGGGCATTCCAGGCCCGGGGGATGACGTGGGCCGGGGGTCGATGGCGGGACAGGAGAGAACGAGGTACGGTGAGGAGATTAGCGGCGGAGGAGCGGAGGGTGCGGGCTGGGCTGTAGAAGGAGAGAAGGGAGGTGAGGTAGGAGGGGGCGAGGTGATGGAGAGCCTTGAAACCCAAGGTGAGGAGTTTCAGCCTGAGACAGGTCCTCTGTCTCCCAGGCCTGTGCTCTTTCTACTAGGCCAAATTGTTTCTTTTTAGCAGGCCAACTCCTGAACACCTTCCCACACCTTTGAATAAGCCACGAATTCCCCAAAACACTGCTCTTCTCACTGCAATATCATATGGCTTTTAATCAATCAATTAATGATAATAACGGCATTTACTAAGACTTTACTATGTGCAAAGCACTGTTCTAAGCGCTGGGGAGGTTACAAGATGATCAGGTTGTCCAATGGGGGTCTCACAGTCTTAATCCCCATTTTAAAGATGAGGTAACCGAGGCACAGAGAAGTTCAGTGACTTGCCCTGTCACACATCTGACAATTGGCAGAGCTGGGATTTGAACCCATGACCTCTGACTCCAAAGCCCAGGCTCTTTCCACAGAGCCATGTTGCTTCTCTTGTCCCACGCTGCTTGTGTGCACAGCACTGTATTAATTGCCTGGGAAAATACAGTAGAATAGAAAGACATGAGCCACACCCTCAAAAACCTTACAATCTATTCTATTTTTCTTTTCATTTCTGTCATTTGCTTTTTATGTTGTTTTTTTCTTCTCATTATTTGATTTTTACATGTGAGTTTGGCAATCCACTTAACTACTCTGTGTTTCAGTTACCTCAGCTGTAAAATGGGGATTTAGACTATGAACCCCACGTGGGACAGGAACTGTGTCCAACCTTTTCTGCTTGTAATCATCTCAGCTCTTAGAACAGTGCCTCACACATAATAAGTGCTTAAAAATGCCACAATTACTATTGTTATTAAAATTAGACTGTAGTGGTTGGTTGACCATTGAATATTCACTGAGCATATCGTGGAGAAGGATGCCTTGGTCAAGCAGAAAAATTAACCTGAGAAAGAAAGTGATTCTCTCCCACTCAATTTGAGGGAGTTAGTGTCTTGCCCCGTATACATTTATCATTTCAGTGATGACCTCCCAGTTGTACAGTGCTCATAGGTTGCTAACAATCATTAGAGAAGCAACGTTGCTCAATGGAAGCAGGACGGGCTAGGGAGTCTGAGGTCATGGGTTCAAATCACAGCTCCGCCAACTGTCAGCTGTGTGCCTTTGGGCAAGTCACTTAACTTCTCTATGCCTGTTACCTCATCTGTAAAATGGGAATGAAGACTGTGAGCCCTACGTGGGAAAACCTGATCACCTTGTATCTCCCCCAGCACTTAGAACAGTGTTTTGGACATAGTAAACTCTTAACAAACGTAGTTGTTATTATTATTATTATTATTATTATTATTATCATTATTATTCCTGTATATGTGAGAGGAAAACATCATGGTCACTTAGCCTCCAGAAGCAGTCAAACAGCTGAGACTGACGGAGCATTACTCAGGAAGGAGTAGGGTTAGAGTTTGGTAATTGTGGTATTTATTAGCTACCAATTATTTACTATGCTCCAGGCACCTCACTAAGTGCTGGTGAGGAAACAAACAAATTTGATTGAACACAGTCCCCGCCCCACAAGAGGCTCACAGCCTCAATCCCCATGCTACAGATGAGGTAACTGAGGCACAGAGAAGTTAAGTGACCTGGCCAAAGTTTGTAACTCCATGTTCTCCCTACCGACTGACCTCCTAGACTGTCAGCTTGTTGTGGGCAAGGAATATGTCTGCTATATTGTTACATTGTACTCTCCCAATCGCTCAGTATAGTGCTCTGCACACAGTAAGCCCTCAAAAATATGACTGACTGAGTGCTGCCCAGCAGGTCCCTCTCCCAGCTCCAAAATGGAGGTATCCCAGGTCCTCTGATTTACTTAATTAAGCAATCAATGGTATTTACCGAGCACTTACTGTGTATAGAACACTGTACTAAGTGGTTGGAAGAATACAAAAGAACTGATTGATGGGGCACACGTTGAGAGTCTCCCAATAAATGTATAATTGGGATCCAGGGACAAGGTTTTTGTTTTTGGTGCTGATATTCTATGAGGTCATAGAGGAAAATATAACAATGAACACAATTAATGACTATAAGTCACATAATGGACTTTTAACATTTCTAAAAACTTTTTCATATGGTGCTAATTGGATAACTCCAGGACAGTGACCCCTGAAGACTGTGGGATTCCTTATTGGCAGCAATTTGGCAGTACATTAAACTCTCAAAATCAGAGGATAGCAACAGTTCTTTGAGGGTGGGACCAGTTCTGGATTGAGAAGCAGCACAGGCCTAATGGAAAGAGCACAGGCCTGAATCAGAAGATCTGGGTTCTAATTCCAGCTCCACCACCTTCCTGCTAGGTGACCTTGGGCAAATCATTTCACCTCTCTGTGCCTCAGTTCCCTCATCTGCAAAATGGGGATTCAATACCCATCTTTCCTCCTACTTAGACCTTGAGCTTCATGTGGGTTCTGATTATCGTGTATCTACCCAAGCATTTAGTACAGTGCTTGACACAAAGCAAGAGCTTAACAAATACCACAATTACTAATTATTATTATTTTCACCTTATATGTCTGTCTTCAGGCCTCTGTCTTCCACTTCATTATTCGATTGTGAGCCTCTTGAGAGTCAGAGATCTTGTCTAATTATCAACCACATACTCTCTGCCAGTGTTTAATAATAATAATAATAATGGCATTTATTAAGTGCTTACTATGTGCAAAGCACTGTTCTAAGCGCTGGGGAGGCTAGAAGGTGAACAGGTTGCCCCACGTGGGGCTCACAGTCTTCAGCCCCATTTTACAGATGAGGTAACTGAGGCACAGAGAAGTGAAATGACTTGCCCAAAGTCACACAGCTGACAATTGGTGGAGCCTGGATTTGAACTCCTGACCTCTGACTCCAAAGCCCGAGCTCTTTCCACTGAGCCACGCTGCTTTTCTAATTTTAGTTTAGTGCAATGCTTTGCATCCAATAGTTAAGTGCTTAATAAATACTTTTGCCACTACTACTACAGTGAATTTTCTCCATCAGGATGATCTTCAACAATTTTACAAATTCACCTGCTTTCCTCAATTCCCAAATCTTTTGGCATTTTGCAATCATTCATTGGATTGCCAAGATGTCAAACTATAAGGGCTATTTTTCCAAACTGTACATATCGCGGGGTGGCTATAACCTAAGGTATGCCCCTACATAGTACTGGGCAGGGAAAGTGTCTGTTTATTGTTTTATTGTATTCTCCCAAGCACTTAGTACAGTGCTCTGCACACAGTAAGTGCTCAGTAAAGACGATTGAATGAATAACTGCAAGAAAGAATAAAATTAAAGTGATATGGCCCCACCTGTCACAAAAAGGAAGAAATCATTAATGCTGGCAGGCAAAAGTAACACTCTTCTTTGTCACAATGCCAGAATCTACTGTTTCATGTTTCCTCTCACAGTACTTTGACAAGGCATTGCCGTCTGTACCAGTCTATATTATTCATGTAGCATTTTACATCAAATAGACACTTTATGATTTCTTATATTGACAGTTTTACATAAATGCAATGTGTTTCTGATATAAACCACTCTCCTAAGTGCCAAAACCCAGGTTTTCTACCATGAACTGGTAAAAGTATGCCTTAGAAGAGGTTCATATTAAATTAGTGAGAAAAATATATTCTGTAAAACTGCATCTTATCCATTCATTCACGTTTGCTTCTCTGCCAAATAACTGCTTTTAGTCCATTATGGGCTTGATAATATTCTTGGTTGAGACTGTTTTAGTACCACTTGTATTTTTAGAAACAACACACCATGCTCATTTACCAGTTCAATGGAAATCTCTAGGATAGAAAAGCCCCATTTCTCATAATTTTGATTCTTTTCCAAAGGTTTAGTAAGGTACCTCGGGAAACACTGGGTGATTATAACGATGCTAATGATGATGATGATCATAGAAATGGTGCAGTGCTACCTAGTGGGTAGAGCACAGGCCTGGTAGTCATAAGACCCTGGGTTCTAATTCCAGTTCTGCCACTTGTCTGCTGCATGACCCTGGGCAAGTAATTTCACTTCTCTGTGTCTCGGGTTTCATCATATATAATTTATTAATGATTAACGAGAGTAATTACTGGGGATTAAGACTATAAATCCCCTGTGGGACATGGACTGTGTCCAATGTGATTAGCTTGTATCTACCTCTGTTCTTAGAACACTGCATGGCATGCATGATACGTTCAATTCCAGTCCCAAGGAGGATAATTTTCTCTCCAAAGAGTTGACCTAGTAAGTAGAACATGGGTCTGGGACTCAGAAGGACATGGGTTCTAATCCCAACTCCCCGCTTGTCTGCTGTGTGATTTCCCTGAGTCTCAGTTATCACATCTGTAAAATGGGGAGTAAGACTGTTATCATTATTATTGTTACTATTATTATTATCATTCACTACAAATCCTGCAGGCCACAGCAACTCCAAAACTTGACTTTTCCTCTTCTCTCCTAAAGCCACTCCTCCTTCTAATCTCCCCCTATATATTATAATATTGTCATTCTCCCTGTTCTAGAAACCTGCCACTTTGGTGTCATTCTCAACGACTCACTTTAAACTCTCACACACAATTGCCAAATCCAGCCAATCTATCAGTCAGTGGCATTTATTGACATCTATGTGCAGAACACTGTAGTGAGCAATTGGGAGAGTAGAATACAATAGAATTATCTATTCGCCATCTGCAACATTTTTCTGAATTAGCCTGTTTTTCTCCACCAAAACAGCCTCCACCCTGGTCCAAGCTCTCGTCAGACACTACTTATACTACTGAATGATCAGAGAGCTGCTTTTGAAATCCAGACACCAAGCAGATAATAGCCATTTCAACTTCACTTTGCTTGCTTGCCCTCTCTTGCTTTCTACTTCCTCTCCTTCAAATCCCTTCATGACCCTCAACAACCTGATTTCTGCCTCTTCTAATCTAGCAGTTGAATGAACATTGGAGCTTGAAAGATAGTAAGACATCGAGAAAGACACCGAGGTTGCAGAATTCTGTTCTGGAGAGAGAAGTCTCCAAAGTCACCAAGAGCCTCCTCCTTTCAGAAAAGGGTAGCATCTACTAGAATAGAGACTCTGCTCTCTTCTAATCCTCCACAATCTCTCAGATGCCTTTGACAGCATGGACCATTCTATTCTCTGGGAAATGCTTTTTGACCTTCTTTTTACCAACAGACTTCTATCCTAATCTTTCTCCTATCAATCTGACCACTTTTTTCAGCCTCTTTCATTGGCTCTCTCTCACCCTAACTGCAGGTGACCCCTAAGGATCTATTCTGTGTCCCTTTCTCTTCACTATTTCCCCGTACTCTTTTGGGGAGCCCGTCAATTCCCATGGCTTCAACCAGCACCTCTAAGCAGATGACTCCCAAATCTACATCCCTAAACTTGAAACCTCATCTCCTTAGCAATATCACACTTTTCTCTTGTCTCCAAGTTATTTCCGCATGAGTGTCCCACTGGCACTTTAAATTCAATATATCTAAAAAGGAAATCCTCATCTTCCCTTTCAAGTCCTCTCCAACCAATTTTCCATTCACAGCTGGCATCATCCCCAACTCTGAAGCCTACCAGCTTAGTATTTTATTTAATTCATCTCCCACGTTCTGTTAAAATCCAGAACAGTCAATTGATAATTTTGGCTGTTAGTGTAGATCTGTGGTGAAAGTACATTTCAAAAATAAAATTCAAAGAGGGCTATCAAGTTTTTGTCAAATCAATGTGACATTGCATATAGATATCCCAAGCAGGAGATTGTTCCTATAGCAGAGTAGAGATTGAAGCAGAGTCTTAAAGTCAGCCATTTAAAGACCCACAGAAGGAATTTCTTTTAGAAATTTTGTTTATTTTATTGGATTTCAAGTTGCTTTTATTCAAAGTCTCAGTTTTCTTCTAATGACTAAACTAGTTCAGATGAACTGGAGATGGATAAATGTTAGTCTCCTGTAACAATTCAATGGTTGTGATGAACAGAGTGCTATACATGCTTCAGTAATTTTGGGAATAAGCTATTGGCATTTAAACTGATACAGCTTGAGGCCACAGAGCATCCATATCCATTTTTAGAGAACTTTCTTGAATGTAATTTCTACATGGGGAAAACAAAATATGAAAAAATATTTCTTAAGCATTTGTATTTTCATATATCAGATATTCAGAAGAGATTTCTCCTTATTTTTATGAATAAAAACATAATCTAATGCATAGAAAAGAGCACCCTTTTAATGGAAGATTACAGTTTACATTTTGATTTATTAATAATAATTATTATAATTATGGCATCTGTTAAGCGCTTATTATGTGCCAAATATTTTTGTCTCAATGAATAATAAAATATAATGAACTAAAAAAGTAACCACTGATTGTGAAATTTACCTAGGGAAGCTTGTGTGAGCCCATTGTTGGGTATGGACCATCTCTATATGTTGCCAACTTGTACTTCCCAAGTGCTTAGTACAGTGCTCTGCATACAGTAAGCGCTCAATAAATACGATTGAATGAATGAATGACTCCAAACATAAAGATTGTCCCTTGTTTTGTAGTTTGCTTGTGGCTGGCAGGATTTGGCACTGTTTATACTTTAAATCCTAGTTCAAGATCTTTGGCCCCAAAGTGTTGTTTATTACTTTGTTGCCAGCTTGTGGAAACTGACTCCCAGTTTTCAACTGGATTAAAGAAAAGTCTAACTCTTTAGGCAGTGTCCACGTTTCTCCTTCCTTTCTACAGTGCTCAGCGCTCAGAACAGTGCTGAGTACTTAGAACAGTGCTTGCCACATAGTAAGCACTTAACGAATACCATTATTATTATTATTATTATTCATTATTTCCCAATTTCCACTCCTCCTATTACAACTGCTGCTGAGACATCCTGCTGCTGTTCTTTCTCCTTATGTATCCTGGGGTATTGTCGTGGGGATCAAAGTTTCAGGGTTAGGAATCTGAGTCCACTGTTTGTGATTTTCCCTGTGGGCTGATGTGAAGCACAGCCTATAAGTGGAACTGATTAAACAGCTCAAAAACTCACCTGTACTATTCATGATGACTTCCTATGGCATTCTTGTTGTGCCCTCCCCCAACGCACCCCCCCGCCCCACCCCCCAGTACTCTACCCAGCTGGGAGAACCTCAAATAACCTGATTGATTCAGTAAAGCTGTTAACAGAATTTGGATGCCTGTGGTGATCAATCAGTCAACCCATCGATCATACTTATTGAGTGCTAACTGTATGCAGAGCACTGCATTAAGTGCTTGGGAAAGTACAGCATAACAATATAATAGAAACATTCCCTGCCCAGAATGAACTTACGGTAATTCTTGAATAACCATCCGTTGGGCTTTAGATAATGTCAGAATCTGTTGAGGTGGAGAAGTAGTCCAGAGGTTAAAGCTGGACCTTGGATCAGGGCAATAGCTGTATTGATGGAGAGAAAAAGGAAAATCCTGGAGATACATTAAAAAATGGGTAGAGATTCTGTCTTCAAGAGCAATTTCTAGAATGCAAGCTCATTGTGAGCAGGGAACATGTCTACTAACTGTTATATTGTACTCTCACAAACCCTTAGTGCACTGCTCTGCACCTGATAAGCGCTCAATAAATACCATTGGTGATGATTATAGTCTCATTCTACGAGATCTGAATTCACCAGGTGAGCTATAAACAGACAAAATCTGACAATCTTTTTCTGCCTTCCATATGTGCTTTACTACACCTGATAGATACTACATTCTGATCTGTATATAAGAACAAATAATCAATAAACAGCTATCACCCTGGATCAAACTCTAGTCGTATCATGGCTAGAGTAGTGTATCAGCCTCTCGGGTGGTCTCCCTGCCTTCTAAGATCATCTGCTGCCTAGATCATCTTCTTGGTGTGCCATCAGCAAACAACCCTCCACCGCTCTAAACCGACCACCAGCTTCCTGTGTCCCTCTGAAGGAAAGAAAAGTACCTCTCACTCATCTTCAAGGTTTCATCTAATTTTCCTCATCTTACAAATCTGTTCTCTACACCCGTTTCTCCCCAGGGTTCTTTTTTTGCTCCCCTGAAGCGACCTTCTACTTGCACCTCTCTCTCACCTCGCCCACACTTCTCCCCCAGCCTGGATCTTCCTCCTTCGCCTACCTGACGGATCACAGCATTCCACACATTCAATGCTCTCCCCCATCCTACCTGCTTCAAGACGACTTCCTCACCAGTTCCCAGCCCTGCACGTTGCACACACTCACCAGCCATATCCAGCTATGAGACGCTTGTTTATACCCGTTATGTTTATTTTTGTATATATCAAGTTCAAATGGACAATCAATTCTTAATTCTGACTACTCCTGTTAATGTCTCTGTTAGGAAAAACCTAACCCCCATGGCTGAGAACTCCCGTAATGTTTCCTTCTGTGGCACAAAAGCCTGAGCCTCGTGGTTGATAGAACAATAGGTTTGATGGTTACTTTATCCCCTTACTTGGGGTGTATGCTGAAAGAAACCACTCCACATTAACCTGGTTGGGGGGAGGTGGGGATTTTGATGTAATGTTCTCTTTCCACTTTACTTTGGGTGGACCCCAAAGGTAGCCTCTCAACCTGGCCAAGAGCAAGCTCGACTCTATAAAGATTGGATGATTTTGAATGGTATCCTCCTTTAGTATAGAGAAGCAGAGAAGCAGCATTTTTCCCGCTACTTCAGTCTATACTTCACTCTGCAGCCCAGACTATCTTTGTACAGAAACACTTTAGGCATGCCACTCCCCTCCTCAAAAATCTCCAGTGGTTGCCTGTCAACCTACGAATCAAGCAAAAGCTCCTCACTATCACCTTTAAGGCTCTCCATCACCTCGCCCTCTCCTACCTCATCTCCCTTCTCTCCTTCGACAGTCCAGCCTGCACCCTCTACTCCTCTGCCGATAGCTTCCTCACTGTGCCTCGTTCTCTCCTGTCCCACCATCGACCCCTGGCTCACGTCCTTCCCCTGGCCCGGAATGCCTTCCCTCCACACATCTGCCTAACTAGCTCTCTTCATCCCTTCAAAGCCCTACGGAGAGCTCACCCCCTCCAGGAGGCCTTCCCAAACTGAGCCCTCTTTTTCCTCTCCTCCTCCCCATCGCCCCTCCTGCCCTACCTCCTTCCCCACCCCACAGCACTTGTAGATATTTGTACGTATTTATCACTCTATTTATTTTACTTGTACATATTTACTACTCTGTTCATTTCATTAATGATGTGCATATAGCTACAATTCTATTTATTCTAATGGTTTTGACTCCTGTCTACATGTTTTGTTTTGTTGTCTGTCTCCCCCTTCTATACTGTGAGCCCGTTGTTGGGTAGGGATTGTCTTTGTTGCTGGCTTGTACTTCCCAAGTGCTTAGTACAGTGCTCTGCACACAGTAAGCACTCAATAAAAACGGTTGAATGAATGAATGGTAACACCTGCATAATAATAACTATTTGTTCAATGCTTACTTTGTCCCAAGAATACAACCAAGCACTTACAGACCTGTAAATAAACACTGTGATATTTGTTCAGACCTAGTAGTGCCAGGCACTGTACTAAGTGCTACACTATATAAAAGATAATCAGGGCTCACGTGGAACTCACTGACTGAGTAGGAGGGAGAACAGGTATTGCCCGGATTATCTTCCTACAGAAACACATTGGCGTGTCACCCCACCCCATCTCAAAAACCTCCAGTGATTGCCTATCAACCTGCTCATGAAGAAAAACTCCTCCCTATTGGCTTCAAAGCTCTCCATCACCTTGACCCCTCCTACCTCACCTCCCTTCTCTCCTTTACAGTCCAGCATGCACATTCTGATCTTCTGCCGCTAACCTCCTCACTGTTCCTCTTTCTCATCTGACTTGCCACCAACCCCTGGCCCAAGGCCTATCTCTGGCCTGCAATGCCCTCCCTCCTCACATTGTCAAACTAGCCCTCTTCCCTCCTTCAAAGCCCTACTGAGAGCCCACTTCCTTCAGGAGGCCTTCCCAGACTGAGCCCCCATTTTCCTCTGCTCCTCCTCCCCTCCCCATTGCCCCTACTCCCTCCCTCTACTCTACCCCCTTTCCCACCCCACAGCACCTGTGCATATTTGCATATATTTATTATTCTACTGACTTTATTAATGATGTGTTTGTATCTATAATTCTATTTATCTATTTTGATGCTATTGCTCCCTGTCTACTTATTTTGTTTCGTTGTCTGTCTCCCCCTTCTAGACTGTGAGCCCGTTGTTGGGTAGGGATTGTCTTTATCTGTTGCCGAATTGTACTTTCCAAGCGCTTAGTACAGTGCTATGCACACTGTAAGCGCTCAATAAATACGAATGAATGAATGAATGAATGAATGAATGAATGAATGAGTTTAGTGGATAGGGCCCAGGCCTCTGAGTCAGAAAGTCATGGATTCTAATCCCGCCTCCACCACCTGTCTGCTATGTGACTTTGGGTAAGTCACTTTACTTCTTTGGGCCTCAGATGGGTCACCCAAGACTCAGCCTAGTTTTGGCTGGGCTCATGGTACGTCCAGTAACAGACTGGAGACTTTAGTTTGCTCAATTACAGGGCAAGCTCATTCATTCATTCATATTTATTGAGCACATAATGTGCACAGAGCACAGCTCTAAGTGCTTGGGAGAGTACAATATAACAAAAAAAAGACACATTCCCTGCCCCTATGGGTAAGTCACTATGTTCAACTCGATTACCTCAAATCTACCCCAGTTCTTGGTATAGTGCCAGGCACATAATAAGTGCTTAACAAATAGTAGCAGGAAAAGGAAAAGGAACTTCCTTATGATTATTGAGCGGCAGGAGCAGGAAACCATCTAAAATGGAATCTTGGGGAAGTAGACACTTGATAGCAGAATTCAGTAACAGCATTCTACTCTTTGTGTCACAACATACACTTTCATTTTTGCCCCTCATTATAGTGTAAGTTCCTTGTGGGGCATGAACATGTTTTTTGCTTTTATTGTACTATCCCAAACGCTTAGTACTGTACATTGCAGTTAACTGTCACTCAATAAAAATTAGACTGTGAGCTCGTTGTGGGCAGGAATTGTCACCATTTATATCTCAAGAGCTTAGTGCAGTGCTCTGCACACAGCAAGTGCTTAATAAATATGATTTAATGAAAGAATGAATCATGGCATCTGCAATAAGAGACTATAAATGACAAATCAAATGATTCTCATTCCCTTTTACTTAATTTGTGGTGACATAACCTTGAGGATATTTTTGGTAGCAATATATTCCTTAAAAACAACTCCTAACTAAATGTTTTCTCAAAGACAAAATTTTAATGTCTGAATATTTTCAAAAAATGAAATATCATTTGGCTAAACAAATGAATCTCAACTGAAATACAAAAGGGTATCATTTGAAGGGTATGTGGTTGAACTACTATAATTTAATTTCCTAATAATAGCTTTAAATGAATATTCCCTAGAGATCGTTTTCAAAGGATTTATAAATTATTTATGTCACAGCCTATGTAAGGTGAATAGCAGTTCAAGATACCAGTGCATTTTGGAGACTCTTTTCTAGTTAGGCAATTTAGCATTATGAGCATTGGGTATTCCTTTCCACATCCTTTGAAATTAACATCAGCTATTGGACAGCAGCTGTATATAACAAACCCTGATGCCCAATAACGTCAGGAAGGACATGTTATTGAAACAATACAGGAACCCCTAGTCCACGTCCTGCCTGTGACCTGGAACACCCTCTCTCCTCAAATCCCAAAGACAGTGACTCTCTCCTACTTCAAAGCCTTATTGAAGGTACATCTCCTCCAAGAGGCCTTCCCAAACTAAGCCCCCCTTTCTTCTTTTCCCATTCCCTTTTGTGTCACCCTGACTTTCTCCCTTTGCTCCTCCCCAACTCCCAGCCCCACAGCACTTATGTATGCATCTGTAATTTATTTAGTTGCATTCATGCCTGTCTCCATCCTCCTAGTCCATAGCTCATTCTGGACAGGTAATATGTCTGTTTATTGTTATATTGTACTCTCCCAAGTGCTTAGTACAGTGCTTTGCAAATGGCAAGCCCAATAAATAGGCCTGAATGAAGAAGTGAATGAATGAACAAAGTTTTCTGGTTACTGAGGGATTTTTACCCTTTACCCTTTACCCTTTTTACATATTCACCTTTCCCTCTCCACCTCTCTCACATTACTCAGTAGAAAAGCGAATGTAGGGAAAATTGTGACAGTGGCCTGATATTCTGATTTTTAGCATAATAATATGATTCTCAGGTGGGAAGAGTCAGTTCTTAGACTTGAAGGGCAAGAGAGTTCCATGCAGAAGGCTGTCTTTATATCAGACAGCCAATCATTCTCCCCACTTTCCAAGCATATCTCATCCACGAGCCCTTCCTAGGCTAAACCCTCATTTCCTTTAATCCTACTCCCTTTTGTGTAGACCTTGTATTTGGATTTGTACTCTCTTTTACACCCCTCCCACAGCCTCACAGCACTTATGTACATATCCGTAGTTTATTTATTCATATTAGTGTCTGTCTCCCTCCCTAGGCTGTAAGATCACCGTGGGCAGGGAACATATCCACCAACTCTGTTACCCTGTACTTTCTCAAGCACTTAACACAATGGTCTGCACATAGTAAGTGCTTAATAAATACCACTGATTGATTGATTGATTGATTGATTGAAGCCTGGGCATGAGGAAGAGGTCAATTGTGGAAGATATGAGAATAAGGGATGGTGAGTAGATTGGCTTTCATAGGATGAAGTGTGCAAGCTGGGATCTATGGGACAAGAGAGTGGATACGTGGAAGGGAATGAGCTGATGGAATGCTTTGGAGCCAAACATTAAGAGTTTCTCCTTGATGCAGAGAGAAATGAACAACCACTAGAAGTTTTAGAGGAGTTGGCAAATAAGGACAGGAGGACATTTGAGAAAAAAAAAATCTGCGTATAAGAGTGAAGAATGGATTTGCTAGGGAAAGACCAGGGATGGGCTGGAGGCATTGAAGAATATTAATAATAAGATTTTTGTGGTATTTGTTAAGTGCTTACTATGTGTCTGGAACTGTACTAAGCCTGGGGTAGATACAAGCAAATAGGGTTGGACAGAGTCCCATGTCCAACATGGGGCTCACAGTCTTCATCCCAGTTTTACAGATAAGGTAACTGAGGCCCAGAGAAGTGAAGTGACTTGTCCAAGGTCACATAACAGACAAGTGGTAGAGCTAGGTTTGGAACCCAGATCCTTCTGATGCCCAGGCCCTGGCTTTATCCACTAGACTACATTGCTTCTCCCTAGACCCCGTGTGGCACTGATACAGTAGCAAGGTAGAATATGACACTTTGCTGACCAGTATGGTCATCATGTGGATGAAGTGGAAGGGCTGGATTCTAGAAATGTTCTAGATAAGGAAGTGACAGGATTCAACAACAGTCTGGGGCTTGAAAGACAGGGAGGAGTTAAGAAGAATTGGGACATGTTCATTTGGAAATGCAATCCTCTAAATAAAGAAATAAATTAATGCTTTGCTTTAAAAAAATAGTAGATAATGCTTTGCCTGTCAGCAAAGATGCAGACGGTAATAACAGAGCCAAAGGTTTTGCATCCTCACACCTTGATCCTGATAAATATCATTATTATTATATTAACTGCAACTTCATTAACAACATTTGTTAGACCAGGAACTATGGCTTTTTCTTCTTCCTCAAACTTCCTCTAGGCAAAAAATGGTATTTTTTTTATCTAATACACACCAGCAGCAGTTTCGCTGTTCTATCAACACAAAGATAACAATGATCCCGATCTTTGGTTTGGACTCTTGTCTAGGTTTAAGTTTATTATTTTAACAATGCATTTTGTTTGTTTTTCCCCTTTATGATTGCATATTCACTTAGGAAATAGGGCACGATTAAGATGTCAAAACTCTATGTAAATCCAATGGCAACAGTTTGTGTCTTAGCTCAAATATTTACTGTAGACTTGTCCCCTCTATCAATCAATCAATCAATCAATCGTATTTATTGAGCGCTTACTATGTGCAGAGCACTGTACTAAGCGCTTGGGAAGTACAAATTGGCATCACATAGAGACAGTCCCTACCCAACAGTGGGCTCACAGTCTAAAAGGGGGAGACAGAGAACAGAACCAAACATACCAACAAAATAAAATAAGTAGGATAGAAATGTACAAGTAAAATAAATAAATAAATAAATAAATAGAGTAATAAATATGTACAACCATATATACATATATACAGGTGCTGTGGGGAAGGGAAGGAGGTAAGACGGGGGGATGGAGAGGGGGACGAGGGGAGAGGAAAGAAGGGGCTCAGTCTGGGAAGGCCTCCTGGAGGAGGTGAGCTCTCAGCAGGGCCTTGAAGGGAGGAAGAGAGCTAGCTTGGCGGATGGGCAGAGGGAGGGCATTCCAGGCCCGGGGGATGACGTGGGCCGGGGGTCGATGGCGGGACAGGCGAGAGCGAGGTACAGTGAGGAGATTAGTGGTGGAGGAGCGGAGGGTGCGGGCTGGGCAGTAGAAGGAGAGAAGGGAGGTGAGGTAGGAGGGGGCGAGGTGATGGAGAGCCTTGAAGCCCAGGGTGAGGAGTTTCTGCTTGATGCGCAGATTGATCGGTAGCCATTGGAGGTTTTTGAGGAGGGGAGTAATATGTCCAGAGCGTTTCTGGACAAAGATAATCCGGGCAGCAGCATGAAGTATGGATTGAAGTGGAGAGAGACACGAGGATGGGAGATCAGAGAGAAGGCTAGTGCAGTAGTCCAGACGGGATAGGATGAGAGCTTGAATGAGCAGGGTAGCAGTTTGGATGGAGAGGAAAGGGCGGATCTTGGCAATGTTGCGGAGCTGAGACCGGCAGGTTTTGGTGACGGCTTGGATGTGAGGGGTGAATGAGAGAGCGGAGTCGAGGATGACACCGAGGTTGCGGGCTTGTGAGACGGGAAGGATGGTAGTGCCGTCAACAGAGATGGGAAAGTTAGGGAGAGGACAAGGTTTGGGAGGGAAGACAAGGAGCTCAGTCTTCGACATGTTGAGCTTTAGGTGGCGGGCGGACATCCAGATGGAGATGTCCTGAAGGCAGGAGGAGATGCGAGCCTGGAGGGAGGGGGAGAGAACAGGGGCAGAGATGTAGATCTGGGTGTCATCAGCGTAGAGATGATAGTTGAAGCCGTGGGAGCGAATGAGGTCACCAAGGGAGTGAGTGTAGATTGAGAACAGAAGGGGACCAAGCACTGAACCTTGGGGAACCCCCACAGTAAGAGGATGGGAGGGGGAGGAGGAGCCTGCAAAAGAGACTGAGAAAGAACGACCGGAGAGATAAGAGGAGAACCAGGAGAGGACGGAGTCAGTGAAGCCAAGGTCAGATAACGTGTTGAGGAGAAGGGGGTGGTCCACAGTGTCAAAGGCAGCTGAGAGGTCGAGGAGGATTAGGACAGAGTATGAGCCGTTGGATTTGGCAAGCAGGAGGTCATTGGTGACCTTTGAGAGCGCAGTTTCCGTGGAATGAAGGGGACGGAAGCCAGACTGGAGGGGGTCGAGGAGAGAGTTGTTGTTGAGGAATTCTAGGCAGCGCGTGTAGACAACTCGTTCAAGGAGTTTGGAAAGGAATGGTAGGAGGGATATGGGGCGATAACTAGAAGGTGAGGTGGGGTCAAGAGAGGGCTGGGTTTTGTCGAGCTTGGATTCCAGAATTTGGGTTGTTAACCAGACCCCTTTTTGAGCTCCTAAAAATTACTTCCCCAGAGCCCCTGGACTGGACTCCCGAGACTGTAGAAGCCTTTCAATATGAGGCACTGGAACGGGACGGACTCTTTTGGGTCCCTGATGGACGCCCTATTTTGCCCGCTGCTGCACTGCGACCAGTTTGTCTGGGTCTTCACCAGGAGACTCACTTTGGTGCAGGTGCCTTGGCAGCCACAGTTCTTCGAGTTTGGTTTGCCCCAGGTATCCGTCCTGTTGCCAAATGTGTCACAGCCAGTTGTGCTACTTGCCAGAGCTTCAGTGCTCACCCTGGTTATCGGGTTCCCTTGCGGGGGACGCCCTTGGGTCTATTCCCCTTTTGAGGGTTTGCAGGTTGATTTTGTGACACTTCCGAGGGCTGGTCGTTTCCGGTATTTACTAGTCATTGTTGATCACCCGACTAGGTGGATGGAGGCTTTCCCTTCCTCCCGAGCAACTGCTCTTACGGTGGTGAAATGTCTCTAGCGGGAGGTATTCCCAGGTTTGGGCCACCTGCTGTTATTGATTCTGATCAAGGATCACATTTTACTGAGTCTGTTCTATCTGAAATTTATCGACCTGTCTCTATATGTTGCCAACTTGGACTTCCCAAGCGCTTAGTACAGTGCTCTGCACACAGCGCTCAATAAATACGATTGAATGAATGAATGACTGAATGAATCGACCACTTGGAATTGAATGTTCTTTACACGCACCATACCAGGGCGATGATGCCCTGCGAGCCTATGTTTTGTCTCTCCAGGGAATTCTAGCTGAGCTGCAGGCTGCTGGAATCCTCCGTCAGCGCACCCCTCTCACCGATCATCTGCATCCGTTCATCGCTGGAGATTGGGTTTGGGTTAAGCGCATGGTCGGCAACGGTTCACTTAAGCCATCCTGGGAGGGGCCCTTCCAGGTTCTCTTGTCTTCCTTTTCTGCAGTTTGTGTTGCCGAGCGCCCCTCATGGATCCATCACTCCCAGGTGAAGCCAGCCATTTTTGATGCTTCACCTCCTGATTGTACTCCCCCGTCGGTTTCTGCTGACTCTCAAGATTCCGAGCCATCCACTGTCTACTGGATAGGCCTCGGTCCTGTGAGATTTTGTCTGGTTGCTTATTTGTGTGTCTTGCCGCTGGTTTGGTTTTTTGCTGTGCTGTGTTTTTCAGCTCCTGAAGGCCTTCCTCTGATGTGCTTCATCTACCCTGATGCTTCTACAAACCCCGGTCACACGCCTGTCCAAAGCTGAAGTCACGGACATGCAGCGCCGTCTGGACGCTGTGTTTCGCTGAGGAGGGGGATTGCTGTGTGTGCTCAGTTGTGCTTGAATTTTTCTGTTGGATTTTTCTATCTTTTCTTTTTGCCTGGATGTTTTTGTCTTTTCCTTATCTTTTACTTTAGGCGCCGGCTTTGCGGAAGACCTTTGTTATCCCGAGGAGGGTCGTATGTGATCCTCCCGGTGGCCATGGGCCTCGGAAGGATCAAAAGGGGGTTTTGCTTTTGCTCATGTGCCTCCCGTGCCTCCCTCATCTCTTTTGCTCCATTGTTGCCCGGGTGGTCCGCGAGATTAAGGTCGGGATGCTCCCATTGCGCGGACGCCCTTAGCGGTCCCCACCATAACGGGAGGGGGACACGTAGGGAGCGGGGGAAGGCGATGAGACAGGCAGTATGTGCACACAAACCGTACCCAACGGCACAAGGCCAAACAGACTCAACAACAGGAGATAAAGAGACCAGGGCAAGAAAAACAAGCTTGCACCTGCAAGGCTCGGAGGCAACCTCAAGGCCATATCCGCAGCCAGCGATGGTTGGCAATGGGTGGCTGGGGGCGAGCCAGAGCAAACCCTTCGTGACTGGACAGAGCTGTTGTTAGGCTAGTGGCTGGAGGGCGGTCAAAGCCTCGATACGCCATCCCCCGAGAAAACCCTGCCCCCGGGCAATGGGGGGTATAAGAGACGAACAAGACAAAGGGGGGGCTCTCTCTCGCATGCGCGCGCTCTCTCCCTCTCTCTATCTCGCTCTCTCTCGCTCTCTCTCTCTCTCGCTCTCTCTCTCTCTCGCTCTCTCTCTTTCAACCATGTAACCGCTGATAGCAAATAAACGGCAACCAAGCTTTGAACCTCTGGCTGACTCTTCCTGGTATGAACGCGCGGGCCGCGTCCGGAGACATCCGAAGACCCGGAGAGGGTAAGAACCCGAGCGTTGCCCCCGAAACCACGGGGAGCAACGCAGCACGAGACCTGTTTCACTTGATCCTTTGTCCTGTCACTTCAGAGATTAATTAATCAATCAGTGGCTTTTCCTGAGCACTTACTTCTAAGTGCAGAGGACTGTACTGAGGACCTGGGAGAGTATAATACAACAGAATTGGCAGACACGTTCCCAGACCATAATAAGGTTACATTCTAGAGGGGGAGACAGAAATTAATAGGAATAGATCAGTATTTTACAATATGTAATATATACAGAAGTGATGGAGGTTTGGGGATGGGGTTTAATACAGTGCTCTACACACACTCAGTAAATACTATGGATGCATTGTCTGAAACCAAAAAGCATAAGTCTAATAGAAATATTCTGCTCTGATCACTCATTCATTCAGTTGTATTTATTGAGCACTTACTGTGTGTAGGGCACTGTACTAAGCACTTGGAAAGCATAATTCAGCAATAAAGAGAGGCAATCCCCTGCCCACACTGGGCTTACAATATAGAAGGGGGGAGACAAACATCAAAACAAGTTAGCAGGCAATAATCTAAATATAATTATAGATATGTACATAAATACACAAGTGCTGTGGGTGGGGAGAAGGGGGTAGAGCAAAGACCTAGTTGGGGTGACACAGAAGGTAGGGGGAGCTGAGGAAAAAGGGGGGTTAGTCTGGGAAGGCCCCTTGGAGGAGGTGATCCTTCAGTAAGACATGGAAAGGGGTGAATGTGATTCGTGGTTTTGAGGAGAGAAGGCATTCTGAGCCAGAGGTAGAATATCAATCATTTTTATTGAGTTCTTACTGTGTGCAGAATAATGTACTAGGCACTTAGGAGAGTACAATACAACAGATACATCAGGACATTTTTGTGGCCATGTCTATATCATGCTAATCAGAAGGAGAGGTATAAGAGTAAAGGAAATTAAGGAAAGGAGAATTTAACACATTTATCATTTTGAATATTTTACAAATTTGTTTTTCAAAACCAAAGCCACATTAATAGCCCCTGCATTCATTCTTTCTAGAAAAAACTCAAAAGCCATTGACTCAACAAAGTGGCCAGTTTCATTGGACTGTGAGCACGTTGTTGGGTAGGGATTGTCTCTATTTGTTCCCAAATTTTACTATCCCAGTGCTTAATATAGTGCTGTGCATACCATAAGTGCTCAATAAATGCAATTGAATGAATGAGTGAATTAGATTTGGCCATGATTCCTCGTTAGATGCAGAATAGTTCTACTCGAAAATGCCTGTAATTCATTTATTTATATCAATGTCTGTCTCCCCTATTCTAGACTGTATGTTCACTATGGGCAGGTTATGTTTATTGCTATATTGTTCTCCTCCAATTGCTTAGAACAGTGCTCTGCACACAGTCAATGCTAAAAATATACGATTGAAAGAATGAAAAGACAGGTCATTCGAAGTCAGTCTCCTTCATCCCCAGGATCTCTTGGGAAGTTTTAATATTATGTACGATAATATATCCTTAATATATTGCATATAAAATGTTGTACGTACACATACTGTATTCATTCATTCATTCAATCGTATTTATTGAGCGCTTACTGTGTGCAGAGCACTGTACTGAGCGCTTGGGAAGTACAAGTCGGCAACATATAGAGAAGGTCTCTACCCAACAACAACCCAACACAAAACATGTAGACAGATGTCAAAATCGTCAGAACAAATAGAATAAAAGCTACAAGCATATCATTCACAAAATCAATAGAACAGTTAATATGTACAAGTAGAATAAATAGAGTAATAAATCTGTACAAATATACACAAGTGCTGTGGGGAGGGGAAGGAGGTAGGGCGGGAGATGGGGAGGAGGAGAGGGAAGGCCTTCTGCAGGAGGTGATCTCTCAGTAGGACTTTGAAGACAGCTAGCTTGGCAGGGAGGGCATTCCAGGCCACGGGAAAACGTGGGCCGGGGGCCGATGGTGGGACAGGAGAGAATGAGGTACAGTGAGGAGGTTAGCAGCAGAGGAGCAGAGGGTGTGGGCTGGGCTGTAGAAGGAGAGAAGGGAGGTGAGGTCGGAGGGGGCGAGGAGATGGAGAGTCTTGAAGCTGGGAGTGAGGAGTTTTTGCTTGATTCGTATATATAGTAATACAGTAATACTTATAGCAATACAATAATATTTATACATTAAATATAGTATACGTGTATATTTAATACATAATTTATGTGCTGGCAATAGTGATGTGGACCTTGAAGAAGAGGAAATTTGCATAGACAAGAAGGGATCATAGAATAAATAGCAAAGGAGGGGAAGGTTCCATGGGATAAAGTGGGAAAGGATTCTGATTTCAAAAATTTGTTTTTATCATCTTTCAGTGGAGTTTTCACTGTTTTCACTGTTACTTGCGTGGAAAATTAACATCTTATTAAAATAACAGTTAATGGCAATGACTGCTTTAAGAGAGCTTGAAAACTTGTAAATCTGAAGGGATGGTAATTGGCTTTGGAATATGTTACATAGTATACCCTGGGGAGAAGGTGTATCAGAAAAACACAAATTATCAAGAATAGATTTTTTGTCTTTCACGGGAGCAGAGAACAAACAGGATATTTTCCAAGATTTTGTTTCGCTAAAGTTGAGTCTAATATATAAAAATATATTTTTGTCCTTTCCAGAGTAATAATAATAATAACCATAATAATGATTGTTATTCACTGAATATATTCACTCAATCATAGCTACTGAGCAGTATTGTGTGCAGAGCACTGTACTAAGCAAGCGCTGTGATGTAGTTCACATCCAAGCCGTCACCAAAACCTGCCGGTCTCAGCTCCGCAACATTGCCAAGATCCGCCCTTTCCTCTCCATCCAAACCGCTACTCTGCTCATTCAAGCTCTCATCCTATCCCGTCTGGACTACTGCATCAGCCTTCTCTCTGATCTCCCATCCTCGTGTCTCTCCCCACTTTAATCCATACTTCATGCTGCTGCCTGGATTGTCTTTCTCCAGAAACGCTCTGGGCATGTTACTCCCTTCCTCAGAAATCTCCAGTGGCTACCAATCAATCTGCGCATCAGGTAGAAACTCCTCAGCCTCGGCTTCAAGGCTCTCCATCACCTCGCCACCTCCTACCTCACCTCCCTTCTCTCCTTCTACAGCCCAGCCCGAATCCTCCGCTCCTCTGCCACTAATTTCCTCACCCTAACTCGTTCTCGCCTGTCCCGCCGGTGACCCCCGGCCCACGTCATCACCCTTGCCTGGAATGCCCTCCCTCCCAACATCCGCCAAGCTAGCTCTCTTCCTCCCTTCAAGGCCCTACTGAGAGCTCACCTCCTCCAGGAGGCCTTCTCAGACTGAGCCTCCTCCTTCCTCTCCCCCTCGTCTCCTTCTCCATCCCCCTGTCTTACCTCCTTCCCTTCACCACAGCACCTGTATATATGTATATATGTTTGTACATATTTATTACTCTATTTATTTTACTTGTACATATCTATTGTATTTATTTTATTTTGTTAATATGTTTGGTTTTGTTCTCTGTCTCCCCCTTCTAGACTGTGAGCCCACCGTTGAGTGGGGACTGTCTCTATAGGTTGCCAACTTGTACTTCCCAAGCGCTTAGTCCAGTGCTCTGCACACAGTAAGCGCTCAATAAATACGATTGATTGATTGATTGATTGCACTAAATGCTGGGTTGGATACAAGATGATCATATAGGCTGCAGACCCAATCCCAAAATGGATTCACAAACTAAGAGGGAGATTAGGTATTTACCATTTTACAGGTGAGGAAGCTAAGACACAGCAAAGGTAAGTGACAAGGCCAGGTTTAGTCAGCAAGCAAGTGTCTGAGGTAGATTAACAGTGCTGAAGCAGCATGGCTCAGTGGAATGAGCATGGGCTTGGGAGTCAGAGGTCATGGGTTCAAATCCCAGCTCCGCCAATTGTCAGCTGTGTGACACTGGGCAAGTTACTTTACTTCTCTATGCCTCGGTTACCTCATCTGTAAAATGGGGATGAAGACTGTGAGCCCCCTGTGGGACAACCTGATCACTTTGTAACCTCCCCAGTGCTTAGAACAGTGCTTTGCACATAGTAAGCGCTTAATAAATGCTATTATTATTATTAACAACAAAACTCAAAGTTTGTGTGTGCTTCAAATTCTTTCCTGAGGCACAGGGGCTTTATATTGTAGTTAATTGGCTATTTTCAAATAAAAATTAATTTGCCGGGATTCACTGAGGTGTGGAATTCAGAGAACGTGGTCTGTATTGAAAATAATGAATTCCTTTGTCATAGAAATCATTCTCATAGCGCAGAAGTTCTGGCATAAGAGGGGGGAAATGTATTTAAAACCCAGTTTAGGTGGCTTTTTGGAAAGGGGATGGTTGTGTTCTTTTCAAACAGTCAGATGATTTCTCCTTTTATACTAGAAATAACAGACTGACATTCTGAATTTTGTTACCTAAAACCTGCCTACAATTGCTTGCTTAATTGGCTCTGATTCAGAGTCAGAGGGCTAATTCTCGTCTAAACCTTGAGCCCAAACAGCTGGATAGCAATGTGAGCAAAAGACAAAGCCTAGATGGAGCTTGAGTTCTAGTAAGATTCCAGAAAATTGCCCATAGGCTATTTACCAGCTCCTTCATTTCCAACACTGACTCGCGTGTTCCAATGGCTAGAGAACAGGTGTGGGAGTCAGAAGGACCTGGATTCTAATCCTGTCTCTTCCACTTATCTGTTGTGTGACCTCGGGAAAGTCACTTTACTTCTCTGTGCCTCAGTTACCTCATCTGCAATTTGGGGGTGAAGACTGTGTGCCCCATGTAGAACAAGGACTGTGTCCAACTTCATTTGCTTGTATCCATCCTAATGCTTAGTTCAGTAGCTGGCACATAATAAGTGCTTAACAGACGTTATTAAATTATGATTATTACTTTTACCATCCCTGTCCCCTGGAGCTGCTACCTAGCACAGAGAATGCCATCCCTGAGGCTATTCCTTCCTTCATTCAGTTGCATTTGCTGGGTGCTTACTGTGTGCAGAGCAGTCTACTAAGCGTTTGGGAGAGTATATGACAATATAACAGACACATTCCCTGCCCACAACAAGCGTACAGTCTAGAAGGGGAGATAGATATTAATACAAATAAATTGCAGATAGGTAAATAAGTGCTGTGGAGGTGGTAGGGGGATGAATAAAGGGAGCAAGTCAGGGTTATGCTGAAGAGAGTGGGAGAAAGGGAAAGGAGAGCTTAGTCAGGGACGGCCTGTTGGAGATGTGTCTTCAATAAGGCTTAGAAATGGGGAAGAGTAAATTTCTGTTGGATATGAGGCAGAAGGACATTCTGAGCCAGAGGCAGGACATAGAGGAGAGGTTGGCAGAACGATAGATGAGATTGAGTTATGGGGAGTAGGTTGGCATTAGGGGAATAAAGTTGGTGGGTTGGGTTTGATGAGAAGGTGGATAGACAATCATTGGAGGCTCTTGAAGAACAGAGTGACATATCCCAAACTTTTTTGTAGAAAAATGTTCCAGGTAACTGAATGTGGTATGGCCTGGAGTGGGAAGAGACAGTAGGAAGGGAAGCCAGCAAGGAGGCTGATAGAGTAATCAAGGCAGGATAGAATAAGTACTTGGATTTACGTGGTAGCAGTTTTGAGGGTGATGAAACGGCAGATTTTAGGGATATTAGGATGTTAGCTATCAGGGAAGAGCCTTGAAGTCCATTTGCAAAGGTTAGCTAGAAAGAGGCATCACCTCCCATGCCAACCCCGCCAAAACCCCCAAAAAACCCTTTATGGAATGTTAGCAGATTCTGAAAAATTCTGAAATGATCAGTTAAATTTCCAATTCTCGGAGCCTGAGAAATTGTTATCCAGGGATAAAAATTAGAGAAGCATTGAAATTCTCACTTTTGTAAATGTCTTCGAAAAAAGATACACAATGGGTCTGGTGGAAAATTATATCAGGATAAAGACTGGTGAATTGAAATAGCATAGGCAAATATCAGAATTACTGCGCAATAATTTCTGATGGCAACCGGGCATCCAAAATAGATCAGAGTGTCACACCTCCATTGTTTCATTCATTCATTCAATCGTATTTATTGAGTGCTTACTGTGTGCAGAACACTGTACTAAGTGCTTGGGAAGTACAAGTTAGCAACATGTAGAGACAGTCCGTACCAAACAACGGGCTCATAGTCTAGAAGGTGGAGACAGACAACAAAACAAAACATATTAACAAAATAAAATAAATAGAATAGTAAATATGTACAAGTAAAATAAATAGTGTAATAAATCTGTACAAACGTATATACAGGTGCTGTGGGGAGGGAAGGGAGGTAAGGTGGGGGGGCGGGGGGGAGACGAAGGATGGGGTTCAGTCTGGGAAGGCCTCCTGGGGGAGGTGAGCTCTCAGTAGGGCTTTGAAGGGAGGAAGAGAGCTAGGTTGGCAGATGTGCGGAGGGAGGGGATTCCAGGCCAGGGGGATGAGACCGTTCAGAGACCATTGCAGTTACAGGCTTTTGTGGAGTTGTCTCTAACAAAATCTTGAGAGGTGAGATTTAAACGAAACAAAAGTAACAATAATAATAATAGCATTTATTAAGCACTTCCTTTGTGCAAAGCACTGTTCTAAGCGCTGGGGAGGTTACAAGGTGATCAGGTTGCCCCACGGGGGGGGGGGGGGGGCTCATGGTCTTAATCTCCATTTTACAGATGAAGTAACTGAGGCACAGAGAAGTTGAATGACTTGCCCAAAGTCACACAGCTGAAAATTCGCAGAGCCGGGATTTGAACCCTTGACCTCTGACTCCAAAGCCCGTGCTCTTTCCACTGAGCTACGCTGCTGGATAAAATGTATCCAGCTCACATTTAAAACCAATGCTAAAGTGTGCATCTGGTCTAAAATGGTCTTTGGTGTCTGATCTTAACCAGCCTCCTAAAATGAAGGCAGGTCTTACAAAAAGGAGCGTGTATTTTATCCAAAACTCTAACCCAGCCCCAAACCAGCGACTCCTCTCCTGAAGACTGTGGGTACAGTCTTCTTGAAGTCTTTTAGACTGTGAGCCCGCTGTTGGGTAGGGACTATCTCTATATGCTGCCAACTTGTACTTCCCAAGCGCTTAGTACACTGCTTCTGCACACAGTAAGCGCTCAATAAATACAATTGAATGAATGAATGAAGAACAAGCACTTTTCCATTGTGTGTGTTTAGAACATTTTAAAGAAGGAGGCATCTGCAGATTTCTCACAGACATGACACATTCTAAGAATAAATATATGGATTGAAGGGTGGAACCAGTTCACTCTCACTCTCAGGGACTTGAATGCAATATAATGAAAACCGCTGAAAGTGACACCTCTGAACTATTTCATAACCAAGAGCCCATGAAGATAGAAATTGTTAAGAGAAAAAGAACATTTATAGAAGGTGTAATTGACGTCTTCTTCAATTGATTGTTGATTAAATCTGCCCTTTAGATAATTTTCCAAGAAAGAAGCCCCAGGCATCCCAAATCCTGCATCTTTTTCTACCCCTTTCTCCACACCCTTAACTCACTCTTCTGTTCCCTTAGACCTCCAAACTACCTTCCATTCTAAATCTATTTTGGGATGTTATAGTTGATGGGCTTTGCTGCTTTTCCACTGATGCTGCTACAGATTTCACGGTTGCCTCTTCACCATAACCCTTCTTCTCCCAGATTGGAAAGATGGGGGCAAGGTGGAAATAAAGTGGATGGAGGGAGAGCAGCAGGTGATCAGGAGGAGGGAGTGGAGGTGGCATTCTTCTCTGATCACGCTGCATACACTGGCCTTCCCCAGTCCTCATGGCAGCAGTAGTGGAGGAGAAGGGGGAAAAACGAGAAGGAGGAAGAGGGCAAGCAGGAGGAGAAGGACAAGCAGGAGGAGGGGGTGGAAGAAAAACAGGGAAAGGAGGGAGAAGAGGTTGAGGAGGGGAAGGGAAGAAAGGGAAGAAGAGCCAGAAGAGGAGGAGGAAGAGATGGATTGAGAGAAGGAGGGAGAAAGACAGTAAGAGGAGGTTGAGGACTGGAGGAGGAGGAGGAGGAACAAAAGCAGGAAGAGGAAGAAAATGAACTTGTACTTCCCAAGCGCTTTGTACAGTGCTCTGCACACGGTAAGCGCTCAATAAATACGATTGATGAAATGAGGAGGTGGAAGGGGAAGAAATGCAAGAAAAGGTTGATGAGGTGGAAGGGAAAGAAGTAGAAGAAAAGGAGGAGGAGATGGTGGAAGGGGGAAAAGTGGAAGAAAAATGGGAAGAAGAGGAAAATGAGGGGGAAGAAGTGGAAGGGGAAGAGGAAGAAAAGAAGGAAGACAGCGGGGAGGAGGAGGAAGAGGACAAAGTAGAGGAAGAGAAGGTCAGGGATGAGGAGTGGAGAAAAAGGAGGAGCGGGGAGAGAAGAAGAAGGTAAAGGAGGACAACCGGGGAAAGCCTCAGACTTTGATGTCCTCGTCTGTCAGCAAGACCACCTGCTCTTCCCCTTCTGGCTCCAGTTCCTAAACTTTGTGAGCCCTGGGAGGGCTGGGTTGTGTACGTGGTCACCGAAGTGGGATCTGCAATGGCAGACGAGTCTTTTTGTTGGAGCTGGGAACAGGAATGTGGAAGTCACATGAGCGGCTTTGGAGTCAAGGGGTAGCATCAATCAATGAATCAATAGTATTTATTGAGTTCTTACTATAAGCTGAGCATTATACTACATGCTTGTAAAAGTGCAGTGCAATAGAGTTGGCTAACAGGATCCCTTCCCCCAAGAAGCTTACAGTCTATGGATGGAGAAAGATATCAAAATAAATTATAGCTTGTGAACAGAGTATAAGGATATGAATATTAGTGTCATAGGGCTAGGGTGAGTATTTAAAAATCCTAAGTAGTGAGTCATTAAGGGGTACACAGCCAAATGTATAGACAATGCAGAGGGGAGAGAGGATAGAGGAAATGAGGGCTTAGTCAGGGAAGGCCTCTGGGAGGAGATGGCATTTTAGGAGGGATTTACAAGTGGAGAGAGGTGGTCTGTTCAATACAAAGGGGTAGTGAGTTCCAGGCCAGAGGCAGGATGTGGGGCAAGGGGTCGTTGGCGGGGTAGATGAGATAGAGGTACAGAGAATAGTTTGGAAGTAGAGGAGCAAAGTCATGGGTTGAGTTATAGTAAGAGATCAGTGAGGTAAGGTAGGAGATAGAGAGATGTTTGACACACACACACATGATAAACACACACATACACGTGGCATATTTGTGTACTCAAGTGACTAATATATTTGCCGATGTTCACATGTATGGAGAAAGAAAGGCACCTATGCTTTTACTCTATGCAAAATATATATTCCCAACTGGCAAGTCCCGGCTCCACCACGTATTTGCTGTGTGACCTTGGGAAGTCACTGCACTTGTCTGCATCTCAGTTACCTCATCTGTAAAATGGGGATTTAAAATTAGAGCTCCACAGGGGACAGCGACTGTGTTCAATCCCATTTGCTTGTAACCACCCCAGAGCTTAGTAAAGTGCCTGGCACATAGTAAATGCTTAACAAATACCGTGATTATTATTATTATCATTAGTCCAGTGTTCTGCATATCATGTATGTACTTTTGTGATTATCTCTGAGAAAACCTACATTTGAAAAAAGCTTTGAACATAGTAGATGCTTAATAAATGCTACTCTTGATAAATGTGAGGAAGGGGAAATTTTATATTGCATTTCCTTCCTCTGCATGCTTGGTTTTAGTGGCTAGTCATTCTTTCTTAATCTAGTGAATTAGAGTTAAGGTACATTCTTCCATTTGCAATTTGCTGAACCCCTTAAGAATTCTCATTTGACCTACTTGGAAAACTATTGTAAGGAAACCTGAGTATTGGGACCAATTTATAAGGACTCAAGCGATTGAAGGAATCAAGAAGAGACATTCCATGTGGAAGAGTCCAGAATTTTCAGTGGAATTTCTCCCAGACAGGCTGGCTATGACTGAATAGAGCAGCTATATTGCTTAACCTGGACCACTAGTCATTCACTTCTCATCGTTGTGGCCACCACGTAAATGTCAAAAACTCTTATATTAGGCATCACAGATCTGGTCCCCCAGAGAAAGAGTGATCCTCCCATTATATTCAGAGGTTATATAGAGGTTCCACAGTGTTTTAATTTAGTTTTACCATATTAAGAAAGTTGTTATTCTCCAGTTGATTAATTGATACCAGAACCAACTACCTTGTCAACTTGCCACGTGAGAGAATCAATCCTGTATTCTTCTCAAAGTTAGTGCTTCATGGCTGGACAGCACAATTTTTATTGAAAGTCAAGACAATGCAGTGTCATCTGAAATTTGCATTTCCTCCTTTTCCCTCGTGTTTACCCCCAGCATTTAGCACATAGTAAGTATGTAAAAAAAGTCAAAATTACTACTTACGACCAAGTGATGGCAGATGGAGGAAAATGTAAATTTAAATTCCTATAGTATTAGGGATTTCTCTGAGTGCTACGGGACCTAAATGGAGCATTTATCAATCACGGACTTAGCATAAACCATTATGAACATGAAAAGAAAAGTAACTGATATGTGAAGAGACATTTGGAGGTTGGTGCACCGCAGGTTGATAGTTTTGTAAGGACAGCCTTCACTTCAAGATACGTAAATACCTTTTTATAAAATTGTTCAGTAGCGTTGAAAAAAAATCAAAGTCAGACTACCCTTATCTGAGCCACATCACTGGCCTAATTAGGGCACCATATTCAACAGTGTTCAAATGGGAACATTATACTGATAAGTATCTGGGACTGCTACATATTTTGCTACATATTTCCCATTCCCTTTCCAATTTAATATTCCAGTAACTGCACAAGCTGTATCAGGTGGAAAGTATAGACTCTGGAAAACAATAGTTGATTTTCAGACGAAGGCATTAAGTACCTGCAAAAATGTTGACTTTATCCATGAATAGTTTTGTCTGATGGAGTCATCGTGAGAACAGTTGAGAAAACACTTTTTCAAGTCTTTGTTGCTTTGAAGAGACAGAACATGTTGTAGGAACATAAGGCTGTGCTTCATTGACTTTTTAGAAAATTTTCAGGCTATTATTGCAGTAGTAGGTGAGGTGGAAACAGCAGATATCATCTAATTATGACATTCATTGACATGAACACTTCAGGTGAGGTTGCAAGACAACTTTCATTATAAACCTCCCTTCCAGTTCACAAATTCATGAGTACTTGTCTTTTTGGGCTGAATTTTACCGTGTTTCATCTTTCTCTGACTTTTCTTTATAAGTTTTAAAGAAAATTATTACTGAGGTACCTCAGTAACTACACTATATTTCAATTACCCAGAGAGAAACATCTTTTCTTCATGGTTAGTCACACACATGCACCTAAGTTTAGAAAACAGAAGTATGACAGAAACCAGAAACTGAAAATATTTGGGAATAACTAAATCAGAACAAAGGTGAAGTTGGGAAACTCGATCTTACATTTCCAGATGTCTCCAGATACCTCTATTACACTACACAACTCGTTGTGTTGTAGTCTCCCAAGCACTCTGTACAGTGCTAGGCAATCAGTCAATCAGTTGTGTGTTATTAGTACTTACTATGTGCAGAGCGCTATACTAAGTGCTTGGGAAGGTACAATACAACAGAGTTGGTAGATATTTCCCCTGCCCAAAAAGAGTTTATAATCTAGAGGCTGAATCAAAAATTGATATAAATAAATGTACATACATGCTGTAGGGTGAATTAAGGGTCCAAATCCAAGTGCAAGGGTGATGCAAAAGGGAGTAGGAGAAGAGAACATGTAGACATATCTGGGGAATGTCCCTTGGACACAGTAAGTGCTCAATAAATTGATTGATTGATTAATTGTGTCCCTTGGGCAACTCAAATCAACATGGTCAAATCAAATCTCCCCATTTTCCTTCCTAAATCAATCAGTGGTCTTGATTAAGCACTTAACTGCAGAGTACTGCACTAAGCACTTGGGAGAATATAATGCAACAGAGTTGTGGGCAGGACGTTTTCAGTCTAGAGGGAGAGAGAGAGACATTAATATTAAAAAAGTACACATATGTAAATTCAAAACTCAATCCTCCTTTCAACTTTCCCATCCCATCCTGTAGGTGTTCCTCAGGGGTCAGTTTTTGGTCCCCCTCTGTACTCTATCTACACTATCTAAACTCACTCCCTCATTTGGTCCCGCAGCTTCAACTATCATCTCTATGCTGATCACACCCAAATCTACATCTCTGCCCCTGCTCTCTCTTCCTGCTTACAGTCTCGTATCTACTCCTGCCTTCAGGACATCTCCATCTCGATGTCTGCCCGCCATCTAAAACTCAATACGTCAAAGACTGAACTCCTTATCTTCCCTCCCAAACCCTGCCCTCTCCCTGATTTTCCCGTCACTGAAGGTGACACTACCATCCTTCTCGTCTCACAAGCCCACACTCTTCGTGTCATCCTCGACTCCACTCTCTTGTTCACCCCACACAATCCAATCCATCACCAAAACCTGCCGGTGTCACCTCCACAACACCGCCAAGATCCACCCTTTCCTCTACATCCAAACCGCTACCTTGCTGGTTCAATATCTCATCCTATCCCGACTGGATTACTGCATCAGCCTCCTCTCTGATCTCCCATCCTCCAGTCTCTCCCCACTTTAGTCTACACTTCACTCTGCTGCCCGGATTATCTTTGTACAGAAACATTCTGGGCGTGTTACTCCCCTCCTCAAAAATCTCCAGTGCCTGTCTGTCAACCTACAAATCAAGCAAAAACTGCTTACTCTCGATTTCAAGGCTCTCCATCACCTTGCCCCTCCTACCTCACCTCCCTTCTCTCCTTCTACAGCCCAGCCCGCACCTTCCATTCCTCTTCCACTTACTTCCTTACTATGCCTCATTCCTGCCTGTCCCAGCATCAACCCCCGGCCCACGTCCTTCCACTAGTCTGGAATGCCCTCCCTCTGCATATCTGCCAAGCTAGCTCTCTTCCTCCATTCAAAGCCCTACTGAGAACTCACCTCCTCCAGGACGCCTTCCCAGATTGAGCCCCCTTTCTCCTGTCCTCCTCCCCATCCCCCCACCCTACCTCCTTCCCCTTCCCAAAGCACTTATATATATATTTGTACAGATTTATTACTCTACTTATTTTACTTCTACATATTTACTATTCCATTTATTTTGTTAATGATGTGCATATAGCTTTAATTCTATTTGTTCTGACTATTTTGACACCTGGCTACATGCTTTGTTTTGTTGTCTGTCTCCCCTTTCTAGACTGCGACCCTGTTGTTGGGTAGGGACCGTCTCTATATGTTGCCAACTTGTTCTTCCCAAGTGCTTACTACAGTGCTCTGCACACAGTAAGCACTCAATAAATACAATTGAATGAATGAATGAATCCATGTTGACATTACAGTAGTAGTAGTTATAGAGAAGTGGTGATAATAACAGCTGTGACTTTTATTAAGCACTTACTCTGTTCATTCATTCAATTATATTTATTGAGCACTTAATGTGTGGAGACCATTGTACTAAGCGTTTGGGAGAGTATGATACAATGATAAACTGATACATTATCTGCCTACAGTGAGTTCGCAGTCTAGATGGGGGGAGACAGACGTTCATAGAAATAAATAAATTACAGATGTGTACATAAGTGCTGTGGGGCTGGGATAGGGGAAGAATCAAGGGGCCAAGTTAGGGCAACTCAGAATGGATTGAGAGAAGAGGAAAGAAAGGGCTTAGTCTGGCGAGGCCTCCTGGAGGAGATATTCCTACAGCAAACTTTACGTGGGGGAGAGGAATCGTCTGTCAGATTAAGGAGAGAGGGCGTTCCAGGCCAGAGGCAGGACATGGGCAAGGGGTTGGCGGTGACACAGACAAGATCGAGACTCATTGAGAAGGTCAGCATTAGGGCAGCGAAGTGTACAGGCTGGGTTTTAGAAGAAGAATCGTGAGATGAGGTAGGAGGGAGCAAGATGGTGGACTGCTTTAAAGCCAATGGTGAGGAGAGGTTTAATGATGTGGAGGTGGATGGGCAGCCACTGGAGTATTTTGAAGAGTGGGGTGACATGTCCTGAACGGTTTTGTAGAAAAATGATCTGGGTAGCAGAATGAACTGTGGACTGGAGTGGGAAGAGACAGGAGGTTTGTAGGTCAAGAAGGAAAGGAGGCTGATTCAGTAGTCCAGGCAGGATAGGATGAGTGATTGTATTAACGTGGTAGCAGTTTGGATATAGAGGAAAAGGCAGATTTTAGCGATATTGTGAAAGTGGAATATGTCTCACAGACCCCTCACCTTGACTCATCTCTCTCGTTCAACCCACATATTCAATCTGTCACCAAATGATATCGACTCAGCCCTCGCAACTTCGCTAATATCCACCCTTTCCAATCCATTAAAATTACTACTACATTAATCCCAGCACTATCCTATCCTATCCTATCCCACTTGGACTACTCTATCAGCCTCGTTGCTGACCTCCCAGCCTCCTGTCTCTCCCCACTCCTGTCCATACTTCACTCTGCTGTCCAGATCATTCTTTTCTACAAAAACCTTCAGGACATGTCAAAAAATTCTAGTGGTGGACCATCTACCTCCACATCAGGCAAAAGCTCCTCACCATTGGCTTTAAAGCAGTCTACCACCTTGCTCCCTCCTACCTCACCTTGCTGCTCTCCTACTACAGCCCAGCCTTGTACACTTCATTCCTTAAATGCTAACGGGCTCACTGTACCTCGACCTTGCCTAACTTTCCACCGGCTAATCCTGGCTCAGCTACTTAGTGCTGCATGACCTATCCCGTCTCATCCTATCCCGTCTGGACTACTGCATCAGCCTTCTCTCTGATCTCCCATCCTCGTGTCTCTCCCCACTTCAATTCATACTTCATGCTGCTGCCCGGATTATCTTTGTCCAGAAACGCTCTGGGCATATCACTCCCCTTCTCAAAAATCTCCAGTGGCTACCAATCAATCTGCGCATCAGGCAGAAACTCCTCACCCTGAGCTTCAAGGCTCTCCATCACCTCGCCCCCTCCTACCTCACCTCCCTTCTCTCCTTCTACAGCCCAGTCCACACCCTCCGCTCCTCCACCGCTGATCTCCTCACCGTACCTCGCTCTCGCCTGTCCCGCCATCGCCCCCCGGCCCACGTCATCCCCCGGGCCTGGAATGCCCTCCCTCTGCCCATCCGCCAAGCTAGCTCTCTTCTTCCCTTCAAGGCCCTGCTGAGAGCTCACCTCCTCCAGGAGGCCTTCCCAGACTGAGCCCCTTCCTTCCTCTCCCCCTCGTCCCCTTCTCCATACCCCCCATCTTACCTCCTTCCCTTCCCCACAGCACCTGTATATATGTATATATGTTTGTACATATTTTTTACTCTATTTATTTATTTATTTAATTTGTACATATCTATTCTATTTATTTTATTTTGTTAGTATGTTTGGTTTTGTTCTCTGTCTCCCCCTTTTAGACTGTGAGCCCACTGTTGGGTAGGGACTGTCTCTATATGTTGCCAATTTGTACTTCCCAAACGCTTAGTACAGTGCTCTGCACATAGTAAGCGCTCAATAAATACGATTGATGATGATGATGATGACCTTGGGCTACTCATTCAACTTGTCTGTGACTCAGTTCCCTCATCTGCATAATGGGGATTCAATACCTGTTCTCCCTCCTACTTAGTCTGTGATCCCCGTGTGGGACTTGATGATCTTGGGCCTACCCCAGGGCTTAGTTCAGTGTTTGGCATGTAACTGCTTGACAAATACCATAATTATTATTATTATATATACATCCATAAATTGTATATATTAGTGTCCGTTTCCCAATCTAGACTGTAAATTCGTTATGAGCAGGGTACCAACTCTGTTGTATTGTACTCATTCAAGGCTTAGTACAGTGTTCTGCATAAAGTAAGCACTCAATAAATAAGATTGACTGGCTGACTGACTCCATGCTGCCCAAGGGGCTTAATTATTATTTAATCTCTGTGGCATTTAAGTGCTTACTATGTGTCAAGCACCGTACTAAGTGCAGGGGAGAGAAAAAATAATCAGCTCAGATATAAGCCTTGTTCCACATGGGGCTCACAGTTTAATTTGGAATAAGAACAGGTGTTGAATCCCCATTTGATAGATGGGGAAACTGAGGAATAGAGAAGCTCTATGGTCACACAGAAGTCAAGTGGCAGAACCAAGTTCTTCAGTTCCTCCTCATTTCTATTCCATTTCCTTCAGGTTACTTAGGATAGTCCAAAGTTGTATTTAATCGGGTATATTTGTAAAACTAGATTCTTTACCCACATAACCCATTGTGCTATAACAAATCCTATCACCAAATCATTATACGCATCTGAGATTGTCATGGGCTTTTATCTTTATGTATTTCATCAAATACTCCTTCTTTGTCCTTGTTTCCATATAGACCTCACTCGAGGCGCCTTGTTTAATGGGCTCCAAAAGTCTGAATTCTCCCCTTTAATTAGGTCTTAACAACAGGAAATGAGTCACATTAACCATCGTTTCCCAAGTGTGCCACTAAATATCAATCGAGATGTTATTTTTAATTAAACAATTTCATGCTCCTCTTACCTAATGCTCACTTTCCTTCCCTCCAATGATAGGCTCAGCTATGAACTCAGAAGCAGAGATGAAGAGTCATAAATGTAGCCATTGAATGATAATTATTAAAAACCATATCCTCCTTCAAAGCCAAAGGATTACTCATTTGAACTATGTTGTAAAATCTGAGGTGCCAAATGAAAATTGAGAATGTGAAATTGGATAATATTTTGACCTTTATGTCTATATGATTTTGTCCATGAGTGCCTTGAGGGGAGAAAATGTAGCTTATTTATCATTCATTAATATTTATTTATCAGCATTTACATTGCAAGTGCTTAAATTTCCTAATGCTGCACCTTACCCATTTAGAACAATATACATGATTTAGTATTCAAATATTAAAATTTTAGTGTATTCATTTTTCTGCCAAATGTCCCCAGGATATAAAGCCCATCTATAGGTTAGGGTGTACTTATATGATTGATAAAGAAAACTAGTCATAGTTTTACATTTTATTTCAGCCTACTCAGTCATTATCTATTCAGTTATCTACTATAGCAGCAGGTCCTTCCACCTATCAAAGATGAAACTTTGCAAAATTCAAAAAATATGCATAGACATGGTTTAGTAGAAAGAGCCAGGGCTTGGGAGACGTTGGGTGTGGGTTCTAATCCCGGCTCCACTGCTTGTTAGCTGTGTGACTTGGGAAAAGTCACTTAACTTCTCTGTGCCTCAGTTACCTCATCTGTAAAATGGGGATGAAGACTGTGAGCCCTATTACTACCTTGTATCTACCTTGTACCTACCCCAGTGCCTTGCCTATAGTAAGTGCTTAACAAATACCATCATTATCATTCATTCATTCAATAAATGTTATTTATTGAGTGCTTACTTTGTGCAGAGCACTGTACTAAGCACTTGGGAGAGTAGAGTATATTGCAAATAGACAGAATCCCTGTCCTCAAAGAGTTTACAGTCTGTAACTGGGAGCAGGGGAGCAGGGCAGTTGGAGCAGGGGAGGATATGACAAGATATGGTTCTTGATGTTGATATGCACGCCACGTCATGTAACTCAAAGGCTTTGTTAGGCAGCTGCTTTAGCTAGTGTAGAATAAAAACATCACAAGAGCTTAAAAGGAACTGGTAAATTATATACATTGAACTATTTGGGCTCGATCAGCATCAATTCCACATATGTGAAGCTTTCTATTAGGGTCAACAACGAGGATTATTAAGAGACCTGGAAAGAAATTCATTATGGATGACCTAAGGCCTGCTAACATCGATGAAGTGATGGAATGTTATCAGAAAGAACTGTCGGATGAAGGTCTGATTAGCACGAATTAGCTGAGAGCTCTTGTGGGTAAGACTATTGGTCAGAAGGCATCGAAAAGCTAGCTTCCCTTTGGCTGCCACAAATCCTGCTGTTTTGTTACCTTCAAGTGAAGATGAGGCTTTGGGTCCAATTTCTCCAAAGAACTAGTACTTAAAAGGCTTTTTTTTTAAGGAAAAAAACCTAACACAAAAAGAGACACAACAGTCATGGAACAAAAAGTAATAATAATAATGACGAATATTTATTAAGCACTTACTATGTGTCAGTCACTGTTCAAATCATTCATTCATTCTGTTGTATTTATTGAGAGCTTATTGTGTGCAGAACACTGTACAAAGTGCTTTGAAAATACAATTCAGCAACAGAGACAATCCCTGATAGATACAAGATAATCAGGCTTGTCACAGTCTCTGTCCCACACAGTGCACACAGTCTTCATCATTACCAGTTTTCTCATCTGTAAAATGGTGATTACATGTGATTACATGTTGTCCCTCACCCTGAGAATTTGAGCTCTATGAAAGAGGGACTGTATCCAGCTTGATTATCCTCTCTCTACTCCAGCGCTTAGTACAATGCTTGGTACCTAGTAATCCCTTTCCAAAAATTACTATTATTTTTAATGGTATTTGGTCATTATTATTATTTTTGTTTTCGTGGTTAGTATTACCCATAACAGTGTAGAGGTGTGCTTAACTAACATATTAGTCAAAGCTTTCCAGTCTCCTACTTAGACTGCAAGCCGATGTGGAACAGGAACTTTATCTATTTTGGGGCAAGGAGTGTTACTACCATTCCCGATGAGGTGTTAGTGTAGAGAAGACAGAGATGATACCTCTATCCAACCAGGCACCTTTAATCCCATTCCCTTCTGGAAGGGCTCAGCAGATAATTGCAGGCCAAACTACAGAGCGCTGAGCACTAACCCAGTCCAGGTTTTAGCACATCCTTTTCTTTTCATAATCCGGCCGCCTGCTGATCCGGTCAAGTCTTCTTGGCTCTCCCAGAGATGCTCTCATGGGAGCGAAACCTCATTAGTCTCTGGGCTAATTAGTCGGATTCCATAGCTTCTCTGTGGTTGAGCAGGAAGTTGGTTTCCCTCATTCTCCAGTGGGACCTGTTCATTGATTTTAGTCCCTCCTCCTACAGTCTGTTCGTCTCCACCTCATGGCCTGGTTTGCCATCTTGGAGCCACGTAGCCTGTGGGGAGGGGGAGGGGGTACCCCCAAATCCAAACTCACTGGGGAACACAGTTCTAGGATCAATTCCAAAATGTGATAGGGTCAGAGGTGTCTTGGCTGGGGCTGAGGGAAGCGCCATGACACCTCAGTGTCAGGGTGTATGTCTGGGAGAGGACCGCCGGCCCTCAGCTAACAGAGCTGGTCAGACAGCAGAGCCAGACCCCAGGATTGGCAGAGGGTGGGCCGACAAAAATGCAGGCACGTGCCAAACACCACAGACGTGTCCCAAATTAGCAGCAGACTCAGGCCCATGGCAGGTACCACAGGTGAGAGAGGATGATGAGGACAGGGGTAGTGTCAGCTGGTCAGACCCCCCTATGTGTGCTTCAGGGCCACCTTGGACCACACACGCAAAACGTGGCTTGAATCCCCCTCCCCACACCTCAGAGGTCAACACAAAATGTGTTTTGGAGACAAGGACGGGAAGGAGCAGGAGGGGAAAAAAGCCCTGTCAGCAGAGGCACTTTGTGCGGATCTCCATGTTAGGAAAAGCCCAGGTCAAGGTTTAAGGGGAAGGGAGAGCAGACATTTCATCCCTATTTTATAAATGAGGAAACAGAGGCCCAGATACGTTAAGTACCTTCTCCAAGGCTGCAGAGCAGAAAAGCAGCTGACCAAGATTAGAACCCAGATCCTCTGACTCTGAGAAGCATCACTGGCGTATTGGATAGAGCACAGGCCTGGGAGTCTGAAGGTCATAGTTCTAATCCCAGATCTGCTGTCTCTCTTGTCTTGTCCTCTGTGTGACCTTGGGCAACTCACTTCACTTCTCTGGGCCTCAGTCACCTCATCTATAAAATGGGGATTGAGACTGTGAGCCCTATGTAGGACAGGGACTGTGTCCAAACCGATATGCTTGTATCCACCGCAGTGCTTAATACATTGTCTGGCACACTAATGGTAAACGCTTAACAAATACCATAATTATTATTATTATTATCATCATTATTATTATTATTTCCACTAGGTCACACTGCTTCTCGATTGAACTAGGGAAATTCAGAATAGTGCTAGCTGCTTAAAGAGCTGAAGAAAATGACTTCAGGTCCATTCAAAGGTTAAAAAAAAATGGTTACCACCAAACAATGGAATCCTTTTATCATCAGAATGATGTTGTGCTCCAATCTGGGAAGAATTTACACAGGGGCAGAGTGCATCCGCCAACATGGCCTAGCAGAAAGAGCACAGGCCTGGGAGTCAGAGGATCTAGGTTCCAACCCAGACTCCACCACATGTCTGCTGTGTGACCTTGGGCTAGTCACTTGACTCCTCTCTGCATCAGTTACCTCATCTGTTAAATGGGGATGAAGACTGTGAGTCCTATGTGGGACAAAGACTATGTCTGATCTGATTATATTGCATGTATCACAGCGCTTAGTACAGTGCCTGGCACGTAGTAAGTGCTCAACAAATACCATAATCATTATGATTACCTGACTTCTGGGGGCTCAACCAAACAGTAGAGAGGCTATCCCCAAACCCTCTGTGCTTACCGTCCCTTTGCCCATTACTACAACCTACACTGCCAATCAAGCAATGATATTTATTGAGTGCTTACTTTGTGCAGAGCACTATATTAAGCACTTGGGAAAGTATGATAAAACAAAGTTGCACTTACCAAACGATAGTGAAACTGCTTAGGTGAGATTGGCCTCTGAAGCTTCCTAAGTTTAATTTAGCATAATAAGTATTGGACTATACTCACCTAGTATAAATTGGGCTTCTGGGAGACCTGGAGGTATCTGATGTAGGCATGGAAATACCAACTGGGGTACACTGTGCACACAGTTCGGGAATTTTAACTCCTAATAATGCATCCTTTCTGGATTTCTCCAGCCATGGTAATGGCTATAGTCTTTCTGCAATATTGTCCTGTTATGCTTTATAGTTACCGTTTCCAATTGGACTCATTCATTTTTAGTTAATGATTATGAATAGAAGAAAAGCACCCTGTTTTGTACAATAATTATTGCGCTAAAGGGGTGATTAATATAACATTTCCCCTGCATTGCTCAGTTCACAATATGTTCATTCATCATGATAATAAATAGGAGGAATATATTTAGAGAACAGAGTGAGAAGAATTATAGAGGCTACTATAAACACCATTCTCCTTTATTAAGTCAAGACACCGAATGAGCTAATTTTTCAATTACAGGATCAAAATTAAGAGAGACCGAAGGATTTTGAGAAGGGAAAATCTCTAGGGTATGAGAACTTTCCTAAGTTCCACAGTTCAAAAATTCATTGTTCTTTTCTAATTCCAGCTTTTTGTTTTCCATATCAAAGTACCCTGAGCCAACGATATTCAATCATTCAAGTTCCCCTGTTCTAATTGCAGATCGAAAAACTATGCATCAATCCTTCCTGACAATATATTATAATTATTTTCCTCTCCACCATAAGTCTATATTGATTTAAACAGTAGAAGCCTTATTTTACAGTTTTAGATATAATATAAGCTTACCCGTAGAATCTTTCAATCGCTGGGGAGATTGGAATGGTTTGTAACTAAGGACTTCTTACCTGGAGGAGTTAGATTCTCACCTTCAAGATTCAGTAATTCAATTGTTTTGACATTGGTGCCCTGGTTAATTGATACTGTTGCTTATTTTTGTCACAGTTCATTGTTTTCATTCAAGGAATGTGTCTACCGACCATTATATAGTTATATTGGACTTTCCCAAATGTTTAGTATTCATTCATTCAGTTGTATTTATTGAGCGTTCAACGTGTGCCTCTCGCAGCAGCTTCATGGGAGAGAGTCGAGGGCAGAGACTCAAAGTTTACTGTGTGGAAGGAGGCAATGGTAAACCGCTTCTGGATTTTTACCAAGAAAACTCTATGGATCCACTACCGGAAAGACTGCAGATGGAGAGTGGGGCGTTCTGAGAGAGATGTGTCCATGGAGTCGCTATGAGTTGGAGACAAATCAACAGCATAAGACATGACAAATAGATAGAGCAGGGGTCTGGGAGTCAGAGGAACCTGGATTCTAATCCTGGCTCCACCACTTGTCTTGGGCAAGTCACTTCACTTCTCTGGGCCTCAATTCCCTCATCTGTAAAATGGGGATTAAGACTGTGAGCCCCCTGTGAGACAGGGACTGTATCCAACCTAATTAGCTTGCATTTACCCCAGCGTTTAGAACAGTGTTCAACACTTATTAAGCGCCTGACACATATCATTATTATTATTATGAAGTAAGTACTTAACTAATACCAAAATTAGTATTAGTGGTAATAGTTTTAAAGGAATTTGTTAAGGACCAGTGAATCCACTGGACACTCAGGACCATATTAAATGAAGCTGGGCCTTGGAGTGAGATAATAATGATAATAATTATGGTATTTGTTAAGCACTTACTATGCTCTCAGCACTGGGGTAGATAAAATGTAATCAGGTTGCCCCATGTGTGGCTCACAGTCTTAATCAGGGGTCAGGGGTCACCCTCGCCTCCCCCCCGACTCCCGTGCGGCCCCGGGGCTCGGCCCCCTCTGGATTCTCGCGTCCGATGTCCATCCTCTGGGCCGGCAAAGAGAGCGGATGGGCCCGGCCGGTTTGGGGGCGGTGGGAGGATTTAGCCTCCGCCGAGGACACGTTTGGTCCCGGGGCTGCGCCGTTCCATCCATCGCTGGTATTTCCCGAGCACTTGGCGTGTGCGGAGCGCCGGGCCACGGGTTTGGGAGAGTCCAGTCCAACAGAAGGAGCCTTCCCAGACTGAGCCCCTTCCTTCCTCTCCCCCTCGTCCCCCTCTCCATCCCCCTCATCTTATCTCCTTCCCTTCCCCACAGCACCTGTATATATGTATATATGTTTGTACCTACTTATTACTCTATTTTACTTGTCCATATCTATTCTATTTATTTTATTTTGTTAGTATGTTTGGTTTTGTTCTCTGTCTCCCCCTTTTAGACTGTGAGCCCACTGTTGGGTAGGGACTGTCTCTATATGTTGCCAACTTGTACTTCCCAAGCGCTTAGTACAGTGCTCTGCACACAGTAAGCGCTCAATAAATACGATTGATTGATTGATTGATTGATTGATTGATTAATCCCCATTTTACAGATGAGGTAACTGAGGCACAGAGAAGTTAAATGGCTTGCCCAAGGTAACACAGCAGACAAGTGGCATAGCTAGGATTAGAATCCACATCCTCTGATCGCCAAGCCTATGCTCTTTCCCATCAAAATGACAGCACCATCACCAGCCACGGTGCCCTCAACCTGTACAATATAACAGAATTGCTAGATGTGTTCCCTGCCCAGAGAGAGCTTACAGTCTCCTCTTCCCAAATCAGTTGGTCATATATATTGCGTGTTTAACATTCTCCACATTCTATGCCCTCCTCAAATCCCACCTCTTCCCCCAAATCCTTCTCCAAGTTATTCCCAGCATCCCAGTATTCCAAACCTACCAGGAATCTATAGACATGTTTATTCTCATTCCCAGTAGCATTATATCTCCATCATTCTATTGTCAATTTAGTGACATACTCTAATTACTCTCTTTCTAAGTAGGTCATGTCTGTCTCCCTGATTACAGAGCAGTGAGGCCTAATGTAAGGAACACAGGTCTGGGAGAAAGAGGTTGTGGGTTTTACTCCAGGCTCCAACACTTGTCTGCTGTGTGACCTTGGGCAACTCACTTAACCTATGTGTTTCTCAGTTTCCTCATCTATAAAATGGGGATTCATTCATTCATTCAATTGTATTCATTGAGCACTTACTGTGTGCAGAGCACTGTACTAAGCGCTTGGGAAGTACAAGTTGGCAAAATATAAAGACGGTCCCTACCCAAAAATGGGTTCACAGTCTAGAAGGGGGAGAAAGACAACAAAACAAAACATACCAATAAAATAAAATAACCAAAATGAATATGTACAAGTAAAATAAATAGAGTAATAAATATGTACAAACATATATACATTTATACAGGTGCCGTGAGGAGGGGAAGGACATCAGGTGGGAGGGATGGGGAGGGGGAAAAAGGGGAGAGAAAGGAGTAGGCTTATTCTGGGAAGGCCTCCTGGAGGAAGTGAGCTCTCAGTAGGGCTTTGAAAGGAGGAAGAGAGCTAGCTTTGAGGATGTGCGGAGGGAGGGGATTCCAGGCCGGGGGGGGGGGGGACGTGGGCCGGGGGTCGACGGCAGACAGGTGAGAACGAGGCACAGTGAGGCAGTTAACAGCAGAGGAGTGAAGAGTGTGGGCCGGGCTGTAGACGGAAAGAAGGGAGGTGAGTTAGGAGGGGTCGAGTTGATGGAGAGCCTTGAAGCCGAGAGTGAGGAGTTTTTGCCTGTGCGGAGATTGATTGGTAGCCACTGGAGATTTTTGAGGAGGGGAGTAGCATGCCCAGAGCGTTTCTGCACAACGACGATCCGGGCAGCAGCGTGAAGTATAGATTGAAGTGGGGAGAGACAGGAGGATGGGAAATCAGAGAAGAGGCTGATGCATTAATACAGTCGAGATAGTATGAGAGATTGAACGAGCAGGGTGGCAGTTTGGATGGAGAGGAAAGGGCGGATCTTGGCGATGTTGTGGAGGTGAGACCGGAAGGTTTTGGTGACGGCTTGGATATGGGGGGTGAACGAGAGAGCGGAGTCGAGAATAACACCAAGGTTGCAGGCTTGTGAGACGGCAGGATGGGCGTGCCGTCAACAGTGATGGGAAAGTCAGGGAAAGGGAAGGGTTTGGGAGGGAAGATAAGGATATCAGTCTTGGACATATTGAGTTTTAGACTGGGGGCAGACATCCAGAGGGAGATGTCTTGAAGAGTCCCATGTGGGACAGGGACTATGTCCAACCTGATCATCTTGAATCTAGAACTGCACTTGGCATACAGTAAGTGCTTAATAAGTACCATAATCATTATCATTATTATACTCCCCTACCATAAATGCGGAGGTGTGTCCCGTCTCCATTTTGTGCTTCCCAAGTGCTTAGTACAGTGCACTGGACCCATAGAGCACAGGCCCGGGAGTCAGAAGGTCATGGGTTCTAATCCCAGCTCCACCACCTATCTGATGTGTGGCCCTGGGCAAGTCAACTCACTTCTCTGTGTCTCCCTTCCCTCATCTGTAAAATGGGGGTTAACACTATGAGCCCTATGTGGGAGAGGGCCTGTGTCCAACCTGATTTGCTTGTATCCAGCCCAGTGTTTATTTCACTCCCTAGCACCCAGTAAGCACTTAACAAATGATATAATTATAATTACTGCTACTACTACCATTTCAACCCAGCACATTAATGAGTTAACATTCAGAAATCAAAAAAGAAAGCCAGTCCCAAAGCTGCAAATGTAAATTGGCAGACAGAATCCCTGGGCCTCTTTCTAACAATCCAAAATCTGGTTGAATTTCTCCAATTCAGGTTCAACAAGGAATTCCGCGGTCTGTTACCACAAAATCTAATCATGCAGATCAGTGGCCTGTATCCGCACGACATGATCAGACTGCTTTGGCTCTGGGGGAAGTTGCTGCTGGTGAATGCACCCAAAGGCAACAGTCAGAGAAAGAACATTCCCTATTTGATTTTTAAAAAGCTCGATGGATACCTACCAATAACAGGTATTACAAGAAAAATGATTATTGAGTGCCTACAGTTTCCTTTATTTTATGAATAATCATTATAATCCATTGTGTTTGAGATTGAAATCTTATTCCCCATTTCAATTGATATTAAGTTTAAGTAGCATTATTAATCTGACCACCTATACTTAGCTGGATTCGTTTTCTAAATCCTCTGGCCAATGACAATGAATCCCTTCATGGAACCCAGTTTGTAGGTTTTCATAACCTTGAACAAGAGCAAAACTATTCAGAGCTACTGAACATCCTGTTGTCGCTCTTGGGGTACCATTTCTCAAGGAGTTCCTGAGCTTACTTTACTAGCACTGTCCTGCCTCCAACAGTTCATTCAGAAACAGAAAGCACTTCACATTGTGCCTGCTAGCTGAACCACAGGTAAATCCAACAGCTTACTGTTCTGATTTTCCTTCATTTTCATGGTATTTGTTAAGTGTTTACTATAATGCCATGCACTGTACTAAGCTCTAGGGTAGATAAAAGCTAATCAGAATGGACTTAATCCCTGCCTTACATGGGTTTCACAGACAATCTCCATTTTAAAGATGAGGAAACTGAGGGCGCAGAGAAGTGAAGTGACTTGTCTAAGGTCACACAGCAGGGAAGTGGCAGTGCCAGAATTATAACTCATGACATTTTGATTCCCAGCCTACTGTGTTGGAATAGGATAAGGGAGTAGGTGTCCCTAGCAGACTGCCCTGTGGATCGTGGCCATGATTACCATATGCTATGAGTGATCATGTCATTAATGTCATGTAATGTCATGTAATGTCATGTAATCAGCCTATACATCAGGCAGAAACTCCTCACCCTCGGCTTCAAGGCTCTCCATCACCTTGTCCCCTCCTACCTCACCTCCTTTCTCTCCTTCTACAGCCCAGCCCGCACCCTCCACTCCTCTGCTGCTAATCTCCTCACCGTGCCTCTTTCTTGCCTGTCCCGCCATCGATCCCCGGCCCACATCATCCCCCTGGCCTGGAATGCCTTCCCTCCGCACATCCACCAAGCTAGCTCTTTTTCTCCCTTCAAGGCCCTACTGAGAGCTCACCTCCTCTAGGAGGCCTTCGCAGACTGAGCCCCCTCCATCCTCTCCCCCTCCTCCCCTTCTCCATCCCCCCGCCTTATCTCCTTCCCCTCCCCACAGCACCTGTATATATGTATATATGTTTGTATGTATTTATTACTCCATTCATTTATTTTATTTGTACATATTTATTCTATTCATTTTATTTTGTTAATATGCTTTGTTTTGTTCTCTTTCTCCCCCTTCTAGACTGTGAAGTCATTGTTGGGTAGAGACCGACTTTATATGTTGCCAACTTGTACTTCCCAAGTGCTTAGTACAGTGCTCTGCACACAGTAAGTGCTCAATAAATACGAATTAATTAATTAATTAATTAATTACTTCTTCCAGCCCTGCATTCTCTCTCTGACAGTCTGTCTAGACTATATATCCGTTGTGGGCAGGGACTGTCTCTCTTCATGGCTAGATTGTAATTTTCAAGTTCTTAGTACAGTGCTCTGCACACAGTCAGTGCTCAATAAATATGATTGCATGAATGAATGACAGGGAAAAAAGAGTAGGAACAGAGAAAGAAGAAGATGGCATCTTCCTGGGCTCCCTGGTGGCAGAGCAGTGGCCTAAAGGTAAGGAGGGTGTGGAGCATTCCACCAGGGAAATCACTGTCCAAACTGCCCTGCGAGGAGGAAGCAAGCTAGGTCTCTGCTTTGGGGCTGAGTTGAGGCCTAAGATGAGAGAAATGCATCCGGTTAGATCCCGGATCTATCAATGCCACCAACACAACAAATTTCCTAACCGGAGCAAGAGAAGCAGTATAGCCTAGTGGAGAGAGCATGGACAGTGCTTGGCACATAGTAAGTGCTTAATAAATGTCATTATTATTATTATTATTATTATTATTATTATTATTATTATTATTATTATTATTATTATTTTAGGCCTGGAAGTCAGAAGGACCTGGGTTCCAATCCCAGCTCTGCCTCTTGCCTGCTGTATGACCTTAGGAAAGTCACTTCACTCCGCTGTGCAGTTACCTCATCTGTAAAATGGGGATCAAGACTGTCAGCCCAAAGTGGGACATGGACATGAAATATGTCCAACCTAGCTTGTGTTTACCCCATTGCCTAGTATAGTGCCTGGTACATAGTAGGTGCTGAACAAATACCATGAAAAACTATTTTCTATCAACAACAACATGGCAGTTAATCTATGTAGTTGTTCTTTGTATTAGAAGCAGTCACCACTGTTGTAAAATTTACCTACGAATCCACCATCGCTTTCCCTTGTCTCTTCACCAAACTATTTGTGCCACATCCAATAAAGTGGATCCATGGAGGCAGCCAGTCAAGTTGTTCATATTTATTTAGTGCTTAATGTGTGCAGAGCACTGTACTAAGCTCTTGAGAGAGGACAATATAACACTGTAAGAGACACATTCCCTGCCCACAACCAGGTTACAAGTAATGTGTGGTGGCTCTTTCCTGCAAAATTTAGAAGATGGGGAATTCTCTGGTCTGGGCTGGGAGCCTTGAAGGGATCTGGAGCCTGATATCTCCTCTGCCAGTCTTCCAAAGGATGTGTCAGCTCCTGGATTTGGTTTTCTAGTTTCTTTCGTTTCATTGTGTCTTTGATCAGTGTGCTGCCTCAATAGCAGAATCCTTTGGTGTAATGTGGCTCTGTGTTGCCAATATGAATTCTGGGTTATTTGTATGGCTTCACTGGCTTTACTGGAGCAGGCCGTTGAAGCAGCATGGCTTAGTGGAAAGAGCACAGGCTTGGGAATCAGAGGTCGTGGGTTCTAATCCCTCTCTGCTTGTCAGTTTTGTGACTTTGGGCAAGTCACTTAACTTCTCTGTGCCTCAATTACCTCATCTGTAAAATGGGAATTAAAACTGTGAGCCCCGCATGGGACAACCTGATTACCCTGTATCTAACCCAGCGCTTGGAACAGTGTTTGACACATATTAAGTGCTTAATGGATGCCATCATCATCATCGTCATCACCTCAGTTTGCTTGAGACTCATCATCAGCCTGCAATGCTCTGCAATGCCCCTCTGATTCGGTGAAGTGGTTTGTATGTTTTTTAGAGTGTTGAATGACCCTTGAGAAGTCAACCAATGTTGGGTAGTTTGGAGACTTCCAGATCTCATCTCTTGTGGTGGCAGTCATGCTGCCATGAGGAAGGAAGCATTAAGCAGAATAAAGTAAAGGGAAAAAATATTCAGGTTAAGGCACTAAGCTCAAATTGACTGCCTTCGGTAAGACTTCACTAATTTAATTTAGTAACAGTTCAAACACTGATTGTACAGAATGCTTCAGTGTTTCATAGGTCATTATGTAACATCATTGACACGACTGACAGTGGTTTTCATGGGAGTGTTTGGGATTTGACCTTTCATCCAAATGTAGTTCCAAGATGCACCAATGAAATGTGTATAAATATCGGTCACTGAACTGTGGAAATCTTGTTGTTCGGGAGGGCTCTGAGGAAAAAATTCAACTTATCAAATTGAATTTTTATTGTAGAGCTGGTATTCTTAAAACCCAGGGGCTGCTTTGTTGCAAAACCCTGGGTTAAAGAAAAACTTGCATTGGGGTCACCACGGAGTCCATTGATAAGCCCCAGGAAGTACAAGGCACTTCTTCTGACTCCACCATATCCTATATGCAGACAAGCTCAGATTCCCTAATTTGTTCATTCATTCAATCATATTTATTAAGTGCTTACTGCGTGCAGAACACTGTACTAAGCACATGGAAAGTACAATTCAGTAATAAAGAGAGACAATCCCTGCCCACAAAGAGGTTACAGTCTAGAAGGGGGGCTACAGACATCAAAACAAGTAATCAGGCATCAATATAAATAAATAGAATTATAGATGTGTACAAATATGCACAAGTGCTGTGGAGCGGGGGGATGGGTGGTAAAGCGAATGTAACAAGTCAGGGCGATGCAGAGGGGAGAGGGAACTGAGGAAAAGAGGGGCTTAGTCTGCAAAAGCCTCTTGGAGGAGGTGAGCCTTCAGTAGGGTTTTGAAGGAAGGAAGTGTGATTTTTTGGGCAGATTTGAGGAGGGAAGGCATTCCAGGCCACAGGTAGGTTGTGGGCCAGGGTTCGACAGTAGGACAGGAGAGAAAGAGGCACAGTGAGAAGATTAGCACCAGAGTAGCAGAGTGTGTGGGCTGGGATGTAAAAGGAGTGAAGGCAGGTGAGGTAAGAAGGGGCAAGTTGATGGAGAGCTTTGAAGCCAATAGTGAGGAGTTTTTGTTTCCCTAATCACATTCCAGCCAAAATACACAGTGTCAACATCTGATTGGTTGGAATTCTATGAACCCCTAGCTTTGGCTAAAAAATCCTTCACGTATATGGATTTACAGATGAACATATAGCCCATATAGCCGCCCTTTGTGTTGCCGCTACTGGTAGTGAAAATCAAGCCACACTTAAGAAAGAGAGCAGGCAGTCCAATTCTGAACCCAAATCCTCTTCTACTCTGTGTTCCCAGAAGGTTAGATCCTTGCTGGGTGACTCTTAAACCTAATAATAATTGTGGTACTTGTTAAGTGGTTTTTATTTGCCAAGTACTGTTCTTAGTACTGGGGTAGATACAAATTAATCAGGTTGGACACAGTCCCTGTCGCACACTGGGATCACATACTTAATTCCCATATTTTTACATATGTGTAAAATAATCCTTATTTTACAGATGAAAGAACTGAGGCAAAGAGAAGTTATGTGACTTGCCCAAGGTCACACAGCAGATAAGTATTAGAGCTGGGATTAGAACCCAGGACCTTATATCTCCCAGGCCTGTGCTCTATCCACTACACCCTGCTGCTGGTTAATTTAGAACACGTATCTGTATTCATGTCTGCCTCTTGGTAATCACCAGGACAACGCAGATGCTGAGATGGCCATGTAATTTAACTGGTGATTAAAATAGTTAATAAACTCAAAGGGAAATTATAAAGATAGGTGTGCCTCTATGTTCGCATATAGTATATGTAATATGTGTGTGCTTGTTCATTCATTCATTCAATCAATCGTATTTATTGAGCACTTACTGTGTGCGGAGCACTGTACTGACCGCTTGGGAAGTACAAGTTGGCAACATATAGAGATAGTGTGTGTGCATTACATAGACTACAATTATGTTCATTTCTAATTTTTCTGTGAGTTCATATATGATATTGCTGATGATGAGGTGAATGTGAGCTAAAGAAACAAACATTGCAATGCAGCAAGGGGAAACTTGTCCCTCCAGATGACGCAGGAGCCAAAGACTGATGTATCAGTCTTTCACCCTGGTCATTTGTGAAACAGGGACTATATTCCCACAGAATCCCACAAAAGCTAAGGAAAACTCAGTTTGCATACTCACCCTACACACTGACAAAGTTCACACATCTTCTGTCATGGAATCATGCTGTGCCCTGTCAGAGGAATGTTCCCTACTGTACCACCCAAAACCCCTAATAGATCTAAGGGCTACTAATAAATGGCACTTTCCCTGCCCACAATGGACTGTCCCCTAGTTTGCCCACGCCTGACGTCCACAACCCCTCACCCAACATACCTGTTCTTCTCCCCAAAATCTTAGTGAGACCAATAGCCTCAATAATGGTACTTGTTAAGCACTTAATATATGCCAAGCACTGTTAGAAGCACTGGGATAGATACAAGCAAATCAGGTTGGACAAGATCCCTGTCCCACATGGGGCTCAAACTCTTAATCCCCTTTTATAGATGAGGTAGCTGAGGCCCGGAGAAGTGAAGCGACTTGCTCAAGGTCACTCAGCAGATGTGGCAATGTCGGGGTTAGAACCCAGGTCTCCTGAATCTCTTGGCCTATGGTTTATCCACTAAGCCATACTGCATCCCCCCAGCAGGAGGGAAAACCCGTGCCTGACATGCCCGGGGCCCAGCTTCCATTGTTTAGATAGGATCCAGCCCAAGCCCGGCGGGACAGACAGAAGACACACCTTCCCAAACTGAGCTTCCAGGAGGCCTTCCCAGACTGAGCCCCCCTTTTCCTCTCCTCCTCCTCCCCTCCCCTCCCCTCCCGATCGACTCCCTCCCTCAGTCTGCCCTACCCTTTTCCTCTCCCCACAGCACCTGTGTATATTTGTACATATCAATTACTCTGTTAATTTTATTAACGATAATTCTACTTATTCTGATGATTGTGACAGCTGTCTACTTGTTTTGTTTTGTTGTCTCCCCCTTCTACACTGTGAGCCCATCGTTGGGTAGGGACCATCCCTATATGTTGCCGATTTGTAAGCACTTAGTACAATGCTCTGCACACAGTAAGCGGTTAATAAATACGACTGAATATATGTATGTATGAATGAATGAATAACCCAGCTTTCCTGCAGGAAGAACCATTTATTTTCACCAAGCCCAGGATGGAGAATGAAGTTTGACGCTGTGCTCCAGCGACAACTGGCTGATTCCCCCGGAGTACAGGAAGGCCTCTTGTTGAATGGTCATCTTCGTGTGGTGTTTAGGGGGCCCTGGACCTAGTCTACCCGGGTCCTAGGAAGACGTCTCGAGGACGATGTGTGAGAACCTGGGGGGTGAGTCCCACGAATTAGTATGGTAGAGAAGGGAGCTAGACTCTCAGGAAAGGGTGGTTTCTTGTTCCTGGATGCTGAGCTCCACTTGCATGGCTGCTTTGAGCCCGTTACCACCCAAACCTTGGGGCTGATGTTGGACGACTGGCCTTTGCCGAGAGAACTGAGCCACATCTTCAGCTTGGCTGAAAACGAAGCTTGAGGTGACGACTGGTTGCTCTTGCTGGCCTTCGCTGGGCCCAAGGTGGAAGAAATGGGGCTCCTGGATTTGGCTGGTCCTGGGAACTTTTCTGCCAGTTCAGAGAGAGAGGCCCTGCTGTGGGCTTCTCCAGCATCCTTCTTCCCCCTCTGTGTAGGTGTGATAGCACTCAGGTGGCCTGCAGACCTGGGGGGGCAGAGGGATGAGTTGATAGGGCGGGTAACAGGCCCATCGTTCTTCGGTCTTGGGGCCGGCACGGTTTGGCTCTGAGGTCTGGCCCGGTTCTGTGCTTCCTGGGAGTGGCGGCACTCTCTGCTGTCAACTGGAGCCTGGTGGCGTTCAGCAGCTGGTAAGACATGGGCCTTCTCAGATGCCTTCCCCTTCACCCAGTCGGCCACACTACAGTCAGGATGGTCGCCAGTAGGGCTCGTGGACTACTCTCGCAGCCAGCCCGATCAACCCGACTACGGACACTGTGACAGGCCCAACTAGGTAATGTATGAGAGGAAGCCCAGAAAGAAAAGCCACGTGCTTTCTCTTCAAGACAGTTTCCAGGGCCTTAACTGATTCTTCGGACAGGTCGCCAGGCTTGATTTTTCCCTGGTGGTCCCGTTGCCCAGACTTCAAACTGAGTTCCAGGAAGGACTCCATCCTCCTGTCACACCATGTAACCGACCTCCGTGGCTTCTGGTGTCTTTGTTCCAGGGACCCTGGGGTGTGAGAAGGTGGAATGGCTGGGGCCAGTTGTCTGAGGCTGGAGAGAGCTGGGGGACCCAGTGAGGAAAGAGGGGCCAGCGGGGGTGAGGTGTTGGTATCGTCCCTCCCGCTTTGTCCCAAGTAGGGAATTTCCCCAGCTCTAGACTGATGGCGCTTTGCATCCATGTGGTCCTCTAGTGCCCACTTTTCACTTTTCAGCCTGGGGGAGTTCTCTGGTTCTCTGGGGGAGCCTTTGGTTCTGTTCTCTGTCTCCCCCTTTTAGACTGTGAGCCCACTATCGGGTAGGGACTGTCTCTATGTGATGCCAATTTGTACTTCCCAAGCGCTTAGTACAGTGCTCTGCACATAGTAAGCGCTCAATAAATACGATTGATTGATTGATTGATTGAGTCCTCGAGTCTCAGAAACCTAGAAACGCCATCTATAACTTCCGGTACACTGTGGTCTGGGTCCTTGTTTTGGCTTGGGTCCTTGATCAGCGAGGACCCCGAGGGGGTGGACCCTCGTTGGCTGAAGCTTCCCCTCTCAGGAGAGTCATTATGGACGTCTTTTTGGTTGGCATCCTGCCCCCACATCTGGAGCATGCGGTTCCCTGGGTATCCCTGCTCTGGGGACGATGCTGTCGATCCCTTGGTTTCACTCTGCTTGGGAACAGGGCTGGTGGAAGCGGTTGGAATTCTCAGATCCAGGGAGCCGTAACTGTTGGGGCTGATGAGAGGAGGCTGGCGGGAGGTCATGGACCCCTAGTCTTACTCTGCAACTTGGCAGATTTTGGCTCCGTATTCTCAAGGGCTTCCTCTTCGGGACCCGCCATTCGTCCATGGCAAAAGCGTGCGAGACTCTGCTCCCTCAGACGTTGATCCTTCTCCTCCAGCTGACGAGTTGGAGACCCTTTGCTTTGAGGGAGAATCGGGTGTCTTAGGCTGGAGGAAATTTTTGTCAACGAGGAGGACGTAAGTGGCCATGATCTGCTCTTCTGGGCAGGTTGTGTTCCTGACTCCGGACCTCGGGAGAAAGTCGTTCCGGGCCAAATCATCTTCTCCCTGTCGGTAAAGGGCAGTGAAGGTATGGAGCAGGAAGCTCTGTTCCCTGAAGACACGCCCTGGACCTTCTCTCTGAGGTGCTGGCAGGCCGTACAATCTGATTTCTCAGAGCCCGTGTCCTTGTACAGCCTGTAAAAGAATATCCACTCTTTCCAGCTGAGGGGAAGCAGATTCCCATAACTGACAGACCCGGCCTTCATGCTTTGGAGCTTTAGCAGCTGGCTCTCGGCCTGCTTCTTTTGTCTATAAGGAAGCCCACCCGCCATGACCCTCAGACCTAGATAGCAATGACCGCTGATACAGTACAGACTGGGATTGGACCCTAGTTGTTGTGTGGCCAGAGCCAAGAGCACTAACAAATACATTCGGTTTTGAACAACAAAGAGGTGGAGGTGGTTGCCAGATGGAGAACAGCAGAAGGAGAGAATGTGGCAGGGCCAGAAACTGGGCCATCACAGAGAGGAAATTTCTTCTCCAGGCACCTTTCAGCACAGCATAAATCAATCTTCGAGCTGAGGACAGGGGCTCCAGGATAAAGTTCTGGGCTGGGAGTCAACAAGCTTTCCTCTAAACACGGCTCCTCTATTTGCCTACTATGTGAACTCAGGCAAAGCACTTCACCGCTCTCTGCCTCAGTTTCCTCATCTGTAAAGTGGGGATTAAGTACATGGTCTTTCCCCTCATTTTATCGTAAGCCGCATGTGGGACAGGAACTGTGTCTGATCTTGTTAACTTATATCTACCTCAGTATGATACTTGGTACACGGTACAGACTTACCATTTTTATTATTTTTATGATTAATAATAATTAATTATTTATTCTTTAATCATAATAAATATAACAAATTAATTATTTAATTTGTAATTAATAAAATAATTATTTATTCACTGTTGATGGCACTACCATCCTTCCCGTCTCACAAGCCTGCAACCTGGGTGTCATCCTCGACTCCGCTCTCTCGTTCACCTCTCACATCCAAACCGTCACCAAAACCTGCCAGTCTCAGCTCCGCAACATTGCCAAGATCCGCCCTTTCCTCTCCATCCAAACCGCTACCCTGCTCGTTCAAGCTCTCATCCTATCCCGTCTGGACTACTGTATCAGCCTCCTCTCTGATCTCCCATCCTCTTGTCTCTCCCCACTTAAATCCATACTTCACGTTGCTGCCCGGATTGTCTCTGTCCAGAAACGCTCTGGGCATGGTACTCCCCTCCTCAAAAATCTCCAGTGGCTACCAATCAATCTGTGCATCAGGCAGAAACTCCTCACCCTCTGCTTCAAGGCTCTTCTTCACCTCTCCCCCTCCTACCTCACCTCCCTCTCTCCTTCTACAGCCCAGCCCACACCCTCCGCTCCTCTGCCGCTAATCACCTCACCGTGCCTCGTTCTCGCCTGTCCCGCCATCGACCCCCGGCCCACGTCATCCCCCTGGCCTGGAATGCCCTCCCTCCCCTCATCCGCCTAGCTAGCTCTCTTCCTCCCTTCAAGGCCCTATTGAGAGCTCACCTCCTCCAGGAGGCCTTCCCAGACTGAGCCCCCTCCTTCCTCTCCCCCTCCCCCCTCCATCCCCCCGCCTTACCTCCTTCCCTTCCCCACAGCACCTGTAAATATGTATATATGTTTGTACGTATTTATTACTCTATTTATTCATTTATTTTACTTGTGCATATTTATTCTAGTTATTTTATTTTATTAGTATGTTTTGTTTTGTTGTCTGTTTCCCCCTTCTAGACTGTGAGCCCATTGTTGGGTAGGGACCGTCTCTATATTTTGCCGACTTGTACTTCCCAAGCGCTTAGTACAGTGCTCTGCACACAGTAAGCGTTCAATAAATACGATTGATTGATTGATTGATTGATTCCTATCAAATATACGTTAAAGCATTTCCCAAGGTGTTCCCTCCTGCCTAGCAATGCTATTGATCCTGAGAGCTCTATCGGGACAATCTACTGGCCATCCACAGTCCCAGTGTCAATGAACTGAGGGAACCCCCACATCGGTAGTGAGAAAGGAGCCTGGTCCTGACATATGCAGACCTGGCGGGGGGTGGGGGTGGGGGCAAATGCCACCTCCCACCCACCAGAAGAATCCTGAGCCTTGGACAACTGTTGGCTCTCCAGCTGTGCCTAACTGTCACAGCACATGTGCCCACCCACAGGGTCTGCCCCCTTCCCATTTTCCGGTCATTCCTCCCAAAATATACTACCCGTCACACCAATGCCCACACTCCCCCACACCCTGGACGACTCTTCCCTGAGTCCCTCTCCTCTCAGGGTCATCACAGAGTCTAGGCGGGGGGCCCACGAAGGAGTAAAAGAGAATGACTAGATCACCTTTTCATGTGAAACAGAACCTCTTCCAGCTCCTTGTTGAATTTTTGCAACAGCCGCTGTACTAGAAACCAAGAGAATGGGTTACTTGGGGACCCTGGGAAGGGGTTGGTTTTGCCCTTTCCTGCTATTTGGGACCAGACTGTGCCCGGGGGCTCTACTTCTCTACCCTTCAAGCTCTGCCAGGCCATCCATGAGCAAGGATTGGAAGATAGCCTCTTGAGAGTAGTTGCTCCCTCCCTCGTGTGTGTGTTGGGCAGGGGCAGGGATTGGGAAGCAGCGTGGCTTAGTGGAAATATCATGGGTTTAGGAGTCAGAGGTCGTGGGTTCTAGTCTCAGCTCCACCACTTGTCAGCTGGGTGACTTTGGGCAAGCTGCTTAACTTCTCTGTGTCTCGGTTTCCTCATCTGTAAAATGGGGATTAAGACTGTGAGCCCCATGTGGGCAACCTGATTACCTTCTATCTACTCCAGCTCTTAGAACAATGCTTGGCACATAGTAATCGCTTCAAAAATACCATCATTATTATTATCAAGGGGTTGCGGAGGGGGCAGCTCAAGGAGGTGTACAACAAGGAGGAAAAGGAAGACAGTAACTTTACCTGATGGGCTGGCATCGAAGTTAACAGGGCTTCGGGATGGACTCTGATCTATCTCTCTGTTAGGCAAGAAGGCAAAAATCCTTTATTCTCTCTTTTTCCCTTCTTCCCCCTCCCAGCCCTGGCTGGCCGTGCCTGTCAATTTTGTCTCCTGGAAGGAGATCTTCCCTTCACTCAAAAGGGTTCTTGACCTCTGGTTCTGGTCCAGGAGACTTGGGGGTGGGCCAGCGGGGAGAACAGGGATGAGAGCAGAGTAATATTGGAGAAGGAAGAGCTCAGCAGGCGTGCGTCCAGAAAGCCTGTTTCAGCTCGGTCAAGAACCAGGTTCCCATGATCCGTGAGGCCTCGGAGACCTGGTCAGGGCTCATTACAGAACCCGGGGCAACCATTCTCACTTGGGGCTATTGGTAGCTCCTGCACAGTGGATGGAGGACAGGGAGGTGAAAGAGTATGTAAAAGGATCAGGAGGAAGTGGGAAGCAGTGAGGCCTATTGGAGAAATCCCAGACCTGGAAGTGAGAAGACCCGTTCTAGTATAGGTCTGCCACTCGTCCGCTGTGTGATCTTGAGCAAATTACCTAATTTTCTCCCCTAGGCTGTGAGCCCCCTCCCTAGATGGTAAAGTTTTTGCGGGCAGGGCACGTGTTTATCAGCTCTGTTGTACTGTACTCTCCGAAGTATTTAGTACAGCATTCCTTATAGAGTATGCACTCCATAAATAACATTGATCAATCAATCAATCAATCAATCAATCAATCGTATTTATTGAGCGCTTACTATGTGCAGAGCACTGTACTAAGCGCTTGGGAAGTACAAATTGGCAATACATAGAGACAGTTCCTACCCAACAGTGGGCTCACAGTCTCAAAGGGGGAGACAGAGAACAGAACCAAACATACCAACAAAATAAAATAAATAGGATAGAAATGTACAAGTAAAATAAATAAATAAATAAATAAATAGAGTAATAAATATGTACAATCATATATACATATATACAGGTGCTATGGGGAAGGGAAGGAGGTAAGATGGGGGGATGGAGAGGGGGACGAGGGGGAGAGGAAGGAAGGGGCTCAGTCTGGGAAGGCCTCCTGGAGGAGGTGAGCTCTCAGCAGGGCCTTGAAGGGAGGAAGAGAGCTAGCTTGGCGGATGGGCAGAGGGAGGGCATTCCAGGCCCGGGGGATGACGTGGGCCGGGGGTCGATGGCGGGACAGGCGAGAACGAGGTACGGTGAGGAGATTAGCGGCGGAGGAGCGGAGGGTGCGGGCTGGGCAGTAGAAGGAGAGAAGGGAGGTGAGGTAGGAGGGGGCGAGGTGATGGAGAGCCTTGAAGCCCAGGGTGAGGAGTTTCTGCCTGTTGCGCAGATTGATTGGTAGCCATTGGAGGTTTTTGAGGAGTGGCGTAATATGCCCAGAGCGTTTCTGGACAAATATAATCCGGGCAGCAGCATGAAGTATGGATTGAAGTGGAGAGAGACACGAGGTTGGGAGATCAGAGAGAAGGCTGGTGCAGTAGTCCAGACGGGATAGGATCATTGATGATGATGGTTCTCTGTGCCTCAATTTCCTCAGCTTCTAAGTGAGGATTTAATACCTGTTTTCCCTCCTACTAAGCCTGTGAGCTTCATATGGGACAGGGACGCGGAGAAGCGGCGTGGCTCAGTGGAAAGAGCATGGCTTGGGAGCCAGAGTTCATGGGCTCGAATTCCTGCCCAGCCACTGTTAGCTGTGTTACTTCTCTGTGCCTCAGTTACCTCATCTATAAAATAGGGATTAAGATTGGGAGCCCCACGTGGGACAACCTGATCGTCTTCTATCCACACCCCCCCCCCACAAGCGCTTAGAACAGTTCTTTGGTCACAGTAAGCACTTAACAAATACCATCATTATTAACGACTGTGTCCAACCCGATTAACATCTACCTACCTCAGGGCTTAGAACAATGCTTGACACACAGAGAGCGCTTAACAAATACCACAAAACAAGTTTTTTAAAAAAAGAGTGGGCTGGGAGACCTGACGGTTTTCCAAGCCCCTAAAACCCATGGGGTTGGGTCAATCCGGGGTCCCTACCATGAATTTCATTTTGTCCTCCTCCTGATGCTTGAGGTGGCCCCACCGTGTCTGCCACAGTAGCAGCAGGAGGAATACGAGGGTGAATCCCTCGTCAGGGAGGGGCCACTTAAGGCCCCCAGAGGATGGAGAGGACTGGGAAAGGAGGGATTCCAGGATGAACCACGTCCTCCTTCTTACCCCTGCCCGATCCTCTGTCTGGACCTGACCGGAGCCACTTGCCTCACCAAGCCGGGGACCAGGCCCACAGAGAAGGGTCAGAAAGACAGCTGAGTCATAGAGGGAGGAGGAAGGGACGGTGGTTGGGGTCGGTCATTTGGCTGGCGGGGGGCGGAAGGCGAGGAGGGGAAAAAGGGTGGAGGACGTGATTCTAGGTGGGATGGGGAAAGAGACCGTAGGTGGGGAGAAGGTGGGGCGGAGCTGCAGTAGAAGAGGACGACTCCTGTGAGGGGCGTTCGTTCCTGGGGACTCGGGGAAGGCAGTTCTAGAGGGAGAAAGGAAGTGGGGGTGACTCCCATAGGCAAGGTAGATAGTTCCAGTGTGGGAGGCTCGTTCTGGAGGGAACGGGTGTTGATTTCCAGGGAGATGGATGGATGGATGGATGGATGGGTAGAGCTTCAGGTCCTGGGGTTCATGAGACTGCAGGGCTCCTGGGACTCTGGAGTTCCTGACCCTCGGGGACTCTGGGACCTCGGGGCTCTGGAGCTATTTGCCTTCCGCGGTTCTAGAGATTCCAGGGCTCTTGGGCCTCGGGGGATAAAATCAACAATAATAACAATAAAAATATTTGCTGAAACGCTTACCTTGTGCAAAGCACTGTTCTAAGACATGGGGTAGAGGTAAGGTAATCACGTGAGGCTCACAGTTCTCAATCCCCATTTTACAGATGAGGTAACTGAGGCACAGGGATGTTGAGTAGCTTGCCCAAGGTCACAGAGCAGCCAGGTGGTGGAATTGGGATTAGAACTCTCATCCTCTGACTGCCAAACCCGTTCTCTTTCCCGTAAAACACGATGTTGGGCTCTTAGACAATTGTTCTCTGGGGCTCTCGAGCTCTGGGCCCTCGTGCTTCCAGAGCTATGGGGCCCTGGTGCTCTGGGAAAATGGAGTCTTGTGTCCACTGGGGTTCCTGGAGGTCTGGGTCTCTGGGGCTCTGGTCCCTGGGGCTTTGGGACGCCAGGGACTCCGGGGCTCTGGGGTCTTGAGGCTCCTGTGGCTCTAGGGTTCCTGGGTCTTTGGATCTCTGGGGCTCTAGGTCTTCTGAGGTTCTTCTGACTCCAGGGCTCCTAGGAATACGAGGATCTGTGGTCTGGGGATTTGAAGCTACTGGGAATATGGAGCTCCTTACTAGGGGGATCCAGGTGCTCTGGGTACTTGGGGATCTTTGGTCTCTGGGAATCTGGACTCCGGGGTTCCTGAGGTTCATAGGGCTCTGGGTTTCTGGGTCTTTGGGATTTGGGAATCCTGGGGCCCTGCGTCTCTGGGCTGTGGGACTCCAAGGAATCGGAGGCTCTGGGTTCCTCTGGCTCCTGCAACTCTGGGATTCCTTGAGTTGAGGGGACCCTTGGGACCCCGGGATTCCTGGTCGTTTAGGGCCTTGGGATTCCTCTCCTTCTGGAACTCCTGTGCCTCTGGTGTCTTGGGGTTCTTGGGGAACTGAGCCACTGTTGCTCCCGGGCTCCTGAAGCTTATCGATTCCAGGGCTTCTGGGGCTCTGAGGATCTGGGCTCTGGGCTCCTGGAGCTCTGGGGCTCTGGTGCCTTGGGTCCTGTGGCTCTGGGGATCTGGACATCTGGGCATCCGGGATTGTGGGTCTCTAGAGCTCTGGGGCTTTGTGGCACTGGGGGCTAGGGGCTCCTGGGACCTCGGAACTCATGGGGCTCTTAGGTTACTGGGTTTCTTGGATCTGAGGATCTGTGGCTTTGGGGCTTTTGTGTTGGTAGAGAAGCAGAGTGGCTCAGTAGGAAAGAGCACGGGCTTTGGAGTCGGAGGTCATGGGTTCAAATCCCAGGCTCTGCCAATTGCCAGCTGTGTGACTTTGGGCAAGTCACTTAACTTCTCTGGGCCTCAGTGACTTCATCTGTAAAATGGGGATTAAGACTGTGAGCCCCCCGTGGGACAACGCGATCACCTTGTAACCTCCCCAGCGCTTAGAACAGTGCTTTGCACATAGTTAGCGCTTAATAAATGCCATAAAAAAGGGGATAGAGCCTCTGTGTCTCCTGGGACTCTGTGGCTCCTGGGGATCTGGTGCCTTAGGGCTCCTGGGTGTCTAGGGCTCTGGAGATCTGGGGCATTTCGGGTCCCGGGGTTCTTGAGACTCCAGAGATTCTGGGACTCAGGGGATAATAATAATAGTAATAATCGTAATAATAATACGAGGTAATCAGGTTGTCTCACATGGGGCTCACAGTCGTAATCCCCATTTTACAGATTAGGTAACTGAGGTTCAGGGAAGTTAAGTGGCATGCCCATCGTTACACAGCAGACAGGCTGTGTGGCCGGGAATATAACCCATAATATCTGACTCCCAAGCACGTGTTCTTGCTCTTTCCACTAAGCCACGCTGCTGAGCTCTTGGGGTTTTGAGCTCCTGGGACAAAGTGGGTTCTGGGTTCTGGGGCTCCAGGAGCTCTGGGACTCCAGGAGCTCTTGGGCCCTGGTGCTCTGGAACCCTGGGGTCGTGGACCCACTGGGGCTCCTGGAGGTCTGTGGTTCTGGGATCCTAGAGTTCCTGAGGCACTGAGGCTCTAGGATTTCTGGGTCTCTGAGTCCTTGGTGCTCTGTGGCTACTGGGGTTCCTGGACCTCTGGGGCTCTGATGCACTGTGGCGTCTTGGGATCCTGGGCCTCGGGCTAGGGGGCCTTGGGGATCCTGAGCTTCTGGGACTCCAGATCGCCTAGGAATCTGGGGATCTGGGGTCTGGGGATTTGAAGCTCCTGGAGCTCTGAGGATTTGGGGCTTTGGGGTTCTGGGGCTCCTGGGGCTCTGGGTCTTTGGGGCTCTGGGGACCCTGGGGCTCTGATTCTTGGGGTTCTGTGTCCTCTGGAGTTCCTGGGGCTCTGGAGCTCTGGAGCCTTTGGTTTTCTGGAGTACTGGGGCCTTGGATCACCTGGTGCTCTGGGGCTTCTGGGAGTCTCCAGCTCTGTGGTTCTTGGACCTTGGGGCTCCTGGACCTATGGAGTCTGTGGCTCAAGCCCTGTCGCGAGAGGGTGGAGAGGTCCGTGGCAGCTCGGGATCCAAAGACGACTGGGAGTCGTAGTATGACTTCCGCTTTTGAAGGCTTTCGCCTCCACCTCTGCCTACTGAACAACCAGTCCCGTCATACTTTGCTGTGAGCCTCGCGGCCGTGGAATGGTACTCAGAAAGCGCGGGAGGTGGATTGTCCGCTTGACAAACGGAGGCATTGCTGCCGAGCTGAGGTGGGATGAGCCCCTCCACCAAAATCCCAACTCCCCAACACTTCCGTCTATAGCCGTAATTAATTTACGGTGTTTGTCTCCCTATCTAGAATGATAGCTCGTTGGGGTCATAGAATGTGTGTGTTATATTGTTGTGTTGTACTCCCCCAAGAGCTTAACACAGTGCCCTACATACAGAATGCACTCAATACACATGATTGAGTCAAACATAACACCAAAACCCAGGACTGTGAGACAGGAAGAAAAATTATATGATCTTCAGTGATGGGAAAGGAAAGCAGCGTCATCTCTTGGATAGATCCCTACTAAGACTCTCGATTTTGTGACATGCGGACAGGTCATCCCTCGGTAATTTAATTATTTACTCATTTTTCCTTCTGTATCTATTTCTGTGTATTAATGTCTTCTTCCCCTATTGACCGTTAGCTCATTGTAGACAGTGAAGTTGTCTGTTTATCGTTAGAGTGTAATATCCAGAGCTCAGAGGACTGTGCTCTGCATAACGTAAGCTCTCAATAAATACGGTTGAATGCATGAATGAACGAAGAAATGCATGATTTCTCTGAGCCTCGGTTACCTCATCTCTTATGTGAGTCACATATGGAATAGGTATGAGTCCAACCAGATAAGCTTGAATCTACCCCAGTGCTTTTTACAGTGCCTGGCACACAGCAAGTCCTTATGAATACATACCAGTAGAAAAAAAAAACAAAGAAAGAAATAACAAAGCAGGTGCCGGGGCAGGGTTTGAATGGGAAGATAAGGGATTCTGTTTTGGACATATATAGTTGGAGCTGTTGGCGGGATGTCATACACATGGTCCCTGTCCCAAGGAAGTTGACAATGTAGATGGGAGGAGGGGCAAAAAATATATTCCATGTAGGAGCAAGTCATAGACAAGGGCAAAATCCTAGAGTACAGATGGAACGGATGAGCGCTGATGTAAGACTCCAGAGTTCACACAAGGGGGCAGCTGCCCTGATTACTCAGGACACGGCCGGCTCCTCTGGATTTCCAGAGCCCCGCCGCTGTCCAAAGCAGCACATTTCTCCAGAAGCAGCGAAGTGAGTGAAAGGTGCACAGGGCTGGGAGCTGGGAAGTCCTGGGTCTTCTTTCCGGTTCTGCCACATTTGTGCTGTGTCTGTTTGGGCAAGTCACTTGGAATTGTGTGCTCATCCGTCCCACCTGTAAAACTGGGTGGACTATCTCTTCTCCCTCTTCCACAGTGTGGGAGCCCCGATGCCGGCCTCCTCTGCTCTGATCATACAATCACCACACTAGCAATCGGCCAAGAATAATAACTGAAAAACACCACCACTATAATGTGAGGGTGAAGTTGCCAAGCATCGACCCAGCCAATCAGACCCAGCCGCGAGGGGAGAGAGAATCCGGGTAGGCGTGGGGCATAGATACTTCTGTGAGTCGTAGTCTGACTCTCGCTCTTGAGGGCTTTCGTCTCAGCCTACCAACCTACCAGTCCCGTCCTTCCCCGCCACGGGGCTCGCTGCCCTTGGAGAGTGCGATGAAAGCCTCGGGGACTCTGGGGACTTTGGTCACCCGGTGCTCTGGGTCTCCTTGAGCCCGCAGAGGGGCTCAAGGGCATTAGGCGGGGCGCGGAAGGCGCGAGAGAGGTTGTTCAGGCCATTTTTCCATTAATAATGATCGTAATTGTGGTATTAGTTAAGTACCTGCTACCACTGCCCATGTGGTGTCCCATAGAGAAAGAACACTCAGACATCCAGCTAGCTCAACATCAGGTACCTCGAATCCCAGCCCCTCCGGGAAGAGTTTACCACACATCCAATGACCAAGGTACTGAGTGACTCCATGTAATGAGTTCGGGCCACTTACCCGGTCGGGTTTATGACCCGCCCTTTCATTTATATGAGCTCGCTCCCGGCTGACCCATGCAGATCGTCTCGGCTCCCCCTAAAATGCTCCCACAGAAGCAACACCTCAGTAGTTCCCGCGCCGTTCGTTGAGTCTATTTAGCCACAGATCAAGCCGATCAGATTCTGTCCCGAGGGGAGGGAGGTTCCGTGGAGGCTAGGGTCACAGACACGTCTGGGAGTCATAGTCTGACTCTCGCTATTGACGGGGTTCTCCTCCGCCTACCGAACTACCAGTCCCGTAGTACTCCATACCTCTGTGTTGAGGGCTCTGATTCTCCATTGGTTACTCGGAGTAACCAATTGTACTCCCTCAGTAGAATACATCCTGGCAGGAGGACGTCAAAGAGGATGACGAAGTACAAAGGTACTGAAGCGTCGGTTGAACACTGATGCAATTCTCCAGAATTACCACATGAGGGTACCTGCCCTGATTATACTGGGCACGGTCGGCTCCTCTGGATTTCCACAGCACCGTCACCTTCCAGACAACCCCGCATAACGCCTTGAGAAGCAGTGAAGCCAGTGGAAAGGGCTCAGGGCTGGGAGGTGGGAGACCTGGGTATGCCCGGATCTGCCAATTTAGTGCTGTGTGAGCTTGTGCAAGGCTGTTGGGGATCTGTGTGCCTCAGCTGTCCCACCTATAAAACTGGGGATGAAGTACCTCTTCTTCCTCTTCCACAGTCTGCGAGCCCCGATGTGGGAAGGAAGCTGCCTCTACTTTGATCGTACAGTCCTCACAGCAGCGATTAGCTAAGAGTAATCGCTGAACCAACATCACCGCGATAATGCAGGGATGACACAGTTCTGCTCAGACACCGACCCCTCCAATCAGGCCCTTGTTGCAAGGGGAGGGGGGGTGGCGTGACCTTTGGGGGCGCAAAGACTTCTGGGAGTTATAGTCTGACTCTGGCTCTGGATGGTGTTCACCTCCGCCTACTGAACTACCTTTCCCGTTGGGCACCGTGGCCGGGAGCGGGGCGATTTGTTGGAGCTCAGAATAATAATAATGATAAAGATGGCATTTACTATGTGCAAAGCACTGTTCTAAGCGCTAGGGAGGTTACAAGGTGATCAGGTTGTCCCCCGGGGATTCACAGTCTCAATCCCCATTTTACAGATGAGGTAACTGAGGCATAGTGACTTGCCCAAAGACACACAGCTGACAACTGGCGGAGCCGGGAGCGGGAGGCGGTTGTTCAGGCCGTATTTCCACTAACAATGATTGCAATTATGGTATTTGTTTAAGTTCCCTGCTACCATTCCCACTGAGGTGTCTCACAGAGAACACTGAGACCTCAAACTCGCTCAACATCAGCCACTTTGAATCCCATTCTCTCCAGGGAGAGTTTTCCTGACATCCAACGGTGAAGACACTGAGCGGCTCCACATATTGAGTGGTATTGTCTAGAAGGATGGGAAAGGGAAGTAGCCTGGTATGGTGGATAGTTCGTGGTCCTGGGAATCAGGAGGACCTGGGTTCTAATCCCGGCTCAGCCACATCTCTACTGTATGAGCCTGTGGGCAGATCATTTTCCTGTGATTTAGCTACTCATTCATTTCTTTCTTTATTTCTTAATCTATTCCTCTATGTTAAGGTCTATCTCCCTTTCTAGACTGTAAATTCGTTGACCTTAGTTAACGATGGCGTTCGCCACCGACTATCGAACTATCGAACCGTTCCCGTCGTGGCCCGCGGCGGGGCTCAAGGCCATTGGGCGGAGAGCGCGTGGGAGACGATTGTTCTGGCCATTTCCCGTTAATAATGATAGTAATTATGGTAATTTTTTGAGTACTTGCTATCACCCTCGTGAGTGTAGAGAACACAGTGTAGAGTGTAGAGAACCCGTTTAGCGACCCCAAACTCGCTCTAAGTCGGGCACCCTTTAACCCATTTGCTCCCGGTTCAGTTTAGCACCCAACCGCCGGTCCAGGCACTGAGTGACTCCAACTACTGAGTGCGGGTCACTTTCCCGGGAGAGATTTTAACACATCCTTTCATTCACATGGCCCCGCCGAGAGTTGGTCCTAGCAGTTGCTCTTGGCCCTCTCCAAGATGCTCCCACAGGAGCGAACCCTCAATAGTCCCCTACTGTTTGAGCTTGGACAAGGCACTTTGGAATTGTGTGCCTCAGCTGCCACACAACCGCCGGTCCAGGCACTGAGTGGGTTCACGTACTGAGTGGGGGCCGTTTACCCAAACGGGGTTTTAGCACATCTTTTCATTTACATAAACACGCTCGGCGCTGACATATGCAGACCCCCTGGGCTCCTCCCCCGAAGATGCTCCCTCAGGAACGAACCCTCATTAGGCCCCATGCTGACCGTCGTGTTCTCGCGTAGCCCAGCCTAGGCACCCATACAGCCAATCAGACCTTGTCGCGAGGGGAGAGAGGTTCCGTGGAGGCTCGGGGCACAGAGGATTCTGGGAATCGTAATCTGACTCTCGCTCCTGTCAGCGATCGCCTCCGCCTACCGAACTACCAGTCCCGTCGTGCGCTGCCGTGGGGCTCGCGGCCGTTGAAGGCGCACAGAAAGTGCGGGAGGCGGATATTCAGTCTAGTAAAGGGCATTGTTGCGGCCAGGCCGAGGTGTGCTGAGCTCCTTCCCACATTCCCAGCACGCAGCTCTTTCACCTGTAGCCGTAATTACTGTATTTATGTCTGTACCTGTCTCCCGATCTAGACTGAAGGAATTGTGTCTATTACATTGTCCTGTCGTCACCCAGGCTTTGGGGCTCCATGGTCCCGTGGTTCGTGTGCTCCGGGGGGCTCTAGGGATCTGGGGTCTGGAGGTTCCTGGGGCTCTGCGGGTCCTGAATCACTCGGGCACTGGGACTTTGGGGCTGCTGCGGCTCTGGGGCTCCGTAGGCTCTGGGAATCCTCAGGCTGCTGGGATTTTGAGCCTTCTGGAACTCAGGACCTCTGGGTTCCGGCATTAATGAGGCTCGTGGGTTGTGGCCTCCGTGGCCCAGGGGCTCCTGGGGCTCCTGAGGCTCTGGGGATCGTTGGATTCTGGTTCTCTGGGGTTTCTAGGGCTCTTGGACTCTGTAGATTGTTGCTCTAGGGCTCGGGCGCCCGGTGGCCTTGGGGGTCCTGGGGATCAGCGGCTCGGGGGCTTCAGGGTTCCTGGGGGTCCGTGACCCTCGGGCTCCTGGGCCTCCAGGTGTTATTTGGACTGCAGGGCTATTGGGGATCTAGTGATCTGGTACTCCGGGGCTCCTGGGGTTCTGGGAGTCCAGATTTTCTTGGGATCTGGAGCTCAAATGGTCCTAAAGCTCTGAAGCCTTGGAGATCCTGTGGCTCTGGCCGCTGGGTTTTTCTGGAGCTCTTGGATACTGTGACTCTGGTGCTCTTCGGGCTTTTGGGGGTCTGGGTTCTATGGACTCCAGGGATGCCGGGGTTCTGGGTATCTGGGTCTCTGGGGCTTTGAGGCTTCTTGGACAAATGGGCTCTGGGCTGTCGGGCACCTTGTGGTCTAGAGTTCATGGGCTTTGAGGCCTTGGGGCTCCTGGACCTCTGGGGGCTCCTGTTGCTCAGGAGCTCTGGTGATTCTGGGACTTCTGGGGCCCGTGCTGTCTTGGGGCTACTGGGACGTCGGGGCTCTGGGTTCTGAGGTTCCGGGGTCTGTTGTGTTCTGGACTCTGTAGCTCTGGGGCTTCTGGGGCTCGGGGAAGCTGTGACCTTGGGGGTCCTGTGAGGCTGGTGCTCTGAAATTCTTGTTTCTGTGTTTCCTGCGGTTCTTGGGCTCAGGATAGTATGGCCGTGGGACTCCTGGAGATGAAGGGCTCTGGGACATCGGGGTTCTTGTGGCAATTGGTCTCCTGGGGCTCTCGGGCTCCTGAGGCTCTAAGTCTCCTGGGGCTCTGGGGCTCTTGGGGTTATGGGAATATTGGGCTCTGGACCTCTGACGCTGATAGGGCCTCCTGCTTCTGGGCTTCGGGGTCTCTGCAGCCTTGGGGCTCCTCGGGCTCTCGGACACCTGGGGCGCTGGGGCTCTAGGGTCTTGGGGCAACTGGGTCTTTTGGGTGTCTGGGCCTCTGGGGCTCCGTGTCCTCTAGGGCTACTGGGGTTCTGGGTCTCTGAGATCTTGGGGCACCTGGCGCTCTGAGGCTCTGGGAATCTTGGAGTTTGGGGACTCTGGGTTCCTGGGGCTCTGGGAGTCTGGGGGCTTGGGACTCCTGGGACTCTAGGGTTCTAGAGCTCTTTGGATCCTGGGACTCACGGGGCTCTGGGGCTGTTGGACTCTGGGGCTCTGGCGCTCTTGTAGTTCTTCGGACTCCAGGGCTCCTGGGGTTATGGGGCTCTGGGAGCCTGGGGCGTTAGCGACTGTGAGACTCTGGCTTTTTGGTCCCTGGAGCTCCTGAGGCTCTGAAGTCCTGGAGCTTTGGGGCTCTGTGTCAATTGGACTCCTCGTGCTCTGGGGACCCTGGAGGCCTTGTGCATCTGGGTCTCTGGGGCTCTGCGGCCTTGGGGCTCCTTGCCCTCTGAGGCCCCTAGGCTGTGGGAAGTCCCGGGCTCCTTGGGCTCTGGGGCTTTGGGGCTCTTGAGACTTTAAGGCTCCGGGTTCTGGTGCTCTTAGGGCTACTATGGCTCTGATATTCCTAGGTCTCTGGGTGTCTCGGACCTTGGGGCTCCTGGGACTTTGGAAGTCCGGGGCCTTGGTGTTCCTGGGTCTAAGGGGCTCTGGGGCTCCTGGTTGTTGGGTACTCTTCAGCTTAGGGCTCCTGGGGCTTCTGCAGATCTGGGGTTACTGGGGCTCGTGGTGTCTAGGACTTGGGGATGCTGGTGTTCTGGACTCTGGGGCTCTGGCGCTCCTGGGTCTCTGGGGCTTGGGGACCTTTGAGCTCTGGGGCTACTGTGGCTCTGGGGTGAGGAGCCTTGGGCTCCTGCATCTTGGGGGCTCTGGATGTATGAGGCAACGGACGCTCAGGGTCTCTTTGGGATCTGGGGCTCTGAAGCTCTGGGGATCTGTGCCTACAAGTTTTCTTTGGGCTGCAAGGTTCCTGACGCTCTGGGGATTTGGGGCTCGGGGGATTTGGAGCTCCTGATGCTCTGGGGTTCTGGAACTCCTGGGGTTGCTGGGACTCCTCCTGGGGCTCTGTGGAGCTGGGGCTCTTGTGCATTGGGCCTCCTGGGACTCTGGGCATCTGGGACTTTGGGCTCCTAGGGCTCTAAATACCAGGGCTCTGGTGTTCCTGGCACTCTGGGGATCTGGAGTGCTGGGGCTTTGGAGCTCCTGGAACTCTGGGGCTCCTGGGGCTCTAGGGCTTCAGGGCTCTGAGATGAGACTATTTGGACTTGGGGCTCCTGGCACTCTAGGGCTCTTTGCGATCTTGGCATATGGAACCTTTGGGCTCCTGGATCTCGTGTACACTGGACTCTGTGGCTCCTGCTTCTCTGAATCTCCTGGGGTTCTGGGCCTCTAAAGCCATGGAGTTCCTGGGTCTCTGGAGCTCTGGGGCCTTGGGGCTCTGGAGCTACAGGGCTGGAGTTAGTGTTATGGATAGTTGTAGGCCTAAGGCTAGGCCTTGGGATAGTTATGGTTAGAGTTAGGGCTAGACCTAGAGCTATGTTTAGTATTAGGGAAAGAAATAGGGTTAGGGTTTGGATTTGGGTTATGGTTAGCATAAACGGTTAGGCTAGCACTAGGGCTTTGTTTGGGCCTGAGATTAGTGTTAGGGTTAGAGATAGCATAACCTATCACAACATAACCCTAACCCTAAATCTAATCCTAATCTTCACTCTAAATTGTGCCATGCCCCGGTCCTAGCCAGAGCCCTAATCCTATCGCTACCTAAACCCTAACCCTACACTTAATCCAAAACTTGACCATTGCCCAAACTTTAACTTTTGACCTTCCCCCAACCCTCACTCTATCCTTAATGGTAGCTCTAACCCTTGCTGAAGTCAAAATTCCAAACCTAACACTAGCCCCCACACTAACCATTACACAACCTCTACACCAAACACTAACAATAACCCTAATCCAACCCTAGGAATACCATTTGCCTTAATCCTAGCACTGAACCTAACCCTAACCCTAACCCTAAATCCTAGACCATTCCCTTGACCTAAACCTAAAACTATCCCAAACCCTAACCCTAATTTAAACCCTAACTCTAACTCTAATCCTAGCCCTAGCCATACCTCAAAGCCTAGTCCTTATCTCAATACAAACCCTAACCCCAACAATATACATAACTTTTTCCTTAACCCTAACCCTAATCTTTACACTTACTAGAGCCATAGCCATAACCCTAATCCTAACCCTTACCCTCAACCTAAACATAAACCTAGCCCTAACCACGCTATTGCTAAACTTAATCTTATCACTAATCCTATCTCCCCTCCCCCTCTTCTAGTGTGAAGGTACCCATTCAATAAGGAAGAGCTAACAACAGCCCTTCACCCTGCCAGAGTAGTGCCTGAGCCAACTGACCATTAGGGAAGGCGACAGAGGGTTACCGTGTTACTATAAGGGAGTTCACTGACCTCCAAGAGAAGTGTCGGAACTCCTCACTGTAGAGTTGGATAGAGTGGCTCGGTAGGCTTAGGCGAACAGGTGCCACGGTGACTATGCTTCTTCCGAGGATGCCGAAGCTCTCCAAGGGATATATGTAAGGAGAATGTGGCCCTGCTAGGAGTGGGTCCCGCATTCTTGCTGTGGCAGACAGACTTGGGTCTGGTATGGGGAATTCCCTTAGAGATGGGTAAGACCTTCTCGAGAGGTGGGCCACACTGGAGGATCTCTAGAGGTCGCAAAGAAGGCTAAAAATAGAGAGTGCTCTGAATGAAGATCTGGGTGGGACAGAAGCGATGGCTTGAGGGTAACAGATGGGGCCTTGCATAAACTCACCTAGCGGGCGGCCCCGGCGGTGGAGGTGAGTGGCTAGGTTCTTATTCCTGGCATTGGGGACCCCAAGGGAGCAACTGGAGTCACATCACGTACTGCCAGGGATTGGGTGATCCATAACCCTGTTTTGGATTGGAGACCACGGGAGGGAGTGGATCTATCATATTTGGCCCAGACGCCAAACCGGGGCAGAATACGGGATTCCTGAAAGGACCACCAACGGGCCAATGCTGGACTCAGCCTACGTAACTGAGACCGACCTCGCGATAGCTTCAGGTACCAGCTATGGACCTCCGTTCTTGATTCAGTAGGAATAATTATGTGGATTGCCCATCCCAATCCTCCAACAGCTGTGGCAATAGGGTTCCAGGGGAAGCTGGAAGGGGGCCGCCAGAGAAGGGGGAGGTCACTACCGCCCCATCGGTCCTGTTCAGATTCTAGCCTCCCCCAATGGTTCGGAACAGCCGTTACCCACACCAAGCCCGGCGGTGAGCATTATGGTAGCGGGGAAGCAGAGGGTTCTCTTCATTGTGGACACGGGGGCTCAAATTTTGATAATACCCGAGCATGATGTCGAGGGACGTCGATGGTTAGAAGGAAATATTCCGGTATCTTGGGTCTAGGGACGGGTCATGGAATGGCCCAGGTATCCCTAGCATTGCCAGGAGCGGTCGGGTAGATTTCCTTTCTCGGAATGAACATCCTTGCGCAGATGCAGATAAGCCCCAAGTCTGGGGTATGGACTCTGGCCTTAGACAACGGGGAAAGACCTAGAGACAGATCAGACATGGAGGGAGCAGAGTATTACTGCTGGAGAGAGCACCACTGCTGCTACCCTCCACCATAACCTATACCTGCCAGGACCGAATTCACCCAGCAGCTCTCACTGCTGTGACCAAGGAGTATAGTGTTGCCAACACATTCTTCATTCAATTCACTAGTGTGGCCAGCACAGAAACCAGATGGGGCCTGGAGGCTGATGGTGGACTATCAGTCCCTTAACACCAAGACCACACCATTTCATGCTGCTGTCCCTTCTATGGGACAGCAGGATGGTCAGCAGGATTGAAGTCATGTCTTCAACATGGATGGCAGCCATCGATTTGAAAGACATGTTCTTCATAGTCACACTCCAGGACCAGGTCCAGGATAGGTTTTCCTTTACCTGGAATGGGCGGCAATATCCATTTATGAACTTTCCTCAGGGATTCAAGCATGGACCTACCATCGTGCACGAGGTATTGGCCCAAAAGATGGATTGGGTCAACCTGCCAGCCAGAGTTATCATCCTCCAGTATATAGATGATATTCTGTTCAGAAGACATGACCAGGGACCAATGACAACAGCTCTGAAAGCAATCATCAAATTCTTGGAGGACCTGGACAGGAAGATGCAAGAACTGGCCCAAAATGTCATTTTCCCAGAAATATCATTGGAAAGGGGCCAAGAGGTAGTCTCAGACAACAATTTGACCACCCTAGAAACTGGACAAACTCTCTCTAAAGACGACATCCGTCCAGTCCTGGAATTTTGGGAATTGGGAGGTGACCTGACCCTGGAATCTCAATTTAGACCCATCCCTCGTTCTCCCTTCTCAAGAAAGGTGCTCAGTAGGAATAGACAGAGATGCATGAGGTGGCCCTGCATGAGATTCCCCCAAGCCCTGCAACAATACAGAGACCTCAGAGGTCTCGATAGGGAAAGACATCTCGTCTTACATATTGGGGTCGGAATCACTGGGTGGCAGTATGGTCCATGGCAGGGTAAGCTTCCACAGATCCAAATCCTAATCAGGTTCTAATCGGTGGGATGGAAGGGAACCCAGAGTCGCTATTTCCCTTGGGAGAAGATGATCACTGCCATGTGACAGGCGAAGCAGCGTGGCTCAATGGAAAGAGTACGGGCTGTGGAGTCAGAGGTCATGGGTTCAAATCCCGGCTCCGCCAATTGTCAGCTGTGTGAATTTGGGCAAGTCACAACTCAACCTATCTGTACCTCAGTTACCTCATCTGTAAAATGGGGATTAAGACTGTGAGCTATTGGCTCTCCAGTTAGCGGCCAGAGCCGGTGCAGCGTTGTTCTACAACGCCATGTGCAACCACATGGGCCCCTGTCTGGGAGGCCCACGAGTTAAAAGCCCGAAGGTAGAAGGGCTGGGAAAAGGAACTGTAGTGAGAGTTGCTGGAAATCACGATTCACGACCTTTGCAGATCAGACAGATGGATGTCCATGGAGAGGGTTCTGAATCAATCAATCAATCAATCGTATTTATTTATTGAGCACTTACTGTGTGCAGAGCACTGTACTAAGCGCTTGGGAAGTACAATTTGGCAACATATAGAGACGGTCCCTACCCAATAGTGGGCTCACAGTCTAAAAGGGGGAGACGGAGAACAAAACGAAACATACTAACAAAATAAAATAAATAGAATAGATGTGTACAAGTTAAATAAATAAATAGAGTAATAAATATGTACAAACATATATACATATATACAGGTGCTGTGGGGAAAGGAAGGAGGTAAGATGGGGGGATGGAGAGGGGGACGAGGGGGAGAGGAAGGAAGGGGCTCTGTCTGGGAAGGCCTCCTGGAGGAGGTGAGCTCTCAGTAAGGTCTTGAAGGGAGGAAGAGAGCTAGCTTGGAGGCTTCTGGTCCAATAAGTGTGGCCCGTCATGCCGTTTGAGGAAGTCAGTGGCGAGGCAGCCATTTCCTCAACTGCAGGCGGCTTTCGGGCACTCGCGGCCGGGTCATCCCCTCAGCCAGACTTGCCTTTGCAAGGGTTAGTTTTGGAGGCTTCCGTGTTCCCGGGTGCGCAGTGTGGTCTGGCGTTGGGTGAAGTTCGCCATTGACGCTCATGGCGGCCGTGAAGGGTCGTTCGTGCCGAAGGTGAAGCCGGGTCTCGTGCCGGTTGCTTGGGGCCCGTCGGTGGCGGCGGCGGCGGCGGCGGGTCCCGGAGGGGCCGCGTGGGGCCCCACAAACTGCACTTCCCGTGGGGCTTCGCGCGGGCGCCCCACCCGGGCTCTACAGCCATGGCGGCTTCGCCGGCTCCTGCACGGAAGCGATGGGGCACGGGTGGGAGGAGGGGCGTCCTCCTGGGCCCTGGCGGCCTCCGAAAGCATAGCAGGGCTTAGTGGCGGGCCGCGTTGCAGGCCATGGGCTGCCGCATTCTGGCTGCTCGGCCGCCCCCGAGCGCGCGCGCCGATTCTGCTGGGCGCCGACCGCAGTCAGCGTCCGGGGGCTGCTGCTGCTGCTGCAGTCCCGCTGTTTCAAACGAGTTAAGCGCGCCTCCCCTCTGGCACTCGCCCGCCTCTGCCCCCGGGCCCGCCCGCGGGCGCTGGGACGGAGGTCCCGGCGGCCGGCCTGCACGGGGCGCCCTCCGGACGGACCCCGCCCCTTCCAATGATCCGGCCTAGTGCCGCAGTGTCGCGTGCAAGCGCCGCCGCCCCTCGTTCCGGTGAGCAGTTGGGTCCGGTGCCGCCGCCGCTGACGGCGGCGCAGTGCCCGCTTCGTGGGAGGAAAAGGCAGACAGACTGAGAGAGAGAAAGAGAGCGTGCTCAGCAGCGCCGCCGCCGCCGCCGCAGTTGTGTGCGCGCTCTCAGGAGCGGCCGCAGCATCCGGGCCGCGCGGCCGGGGGCGGCCGCGCCCCCTGGCGGCTTGCGGGCGCAGGGAGCGCCCCCTGGCGCCCCGCTGGAGAGCGGCCGCCCCCGGCAGCCGCAGCCGGCGGAGGCGCTGTCCCCGCCGCCGCTGCTCCTCCTCCTCTTTCTCCTGCTGCTGCTGCCGCCCGTGGCCCCGCTGCTCGCCCGCTCCATTCTCCTCCGCTTCAGATTAGAGGGGGGGAGGGAAACGAAGGAGCGCGGCCGCCATTTTCCCGCGGCTGTGAATCTCACAACAACTCACTGGAACAAGGAAGTGGGTAGCTTGGCCCGAATTCAGGTGATCCACAGCCCAGACCAAAAACTTTTGGAATGGATCAACCACAAGAGTGGGCATGGTGGAGTGGAGGGCCTGGTGGGTCAGAGCCGATATATAGAATGGCCGGTCACATGAAAGCAAGCATATTCATTCATTCATTCAATCGTATTTACTGAGTATTTACTGTGTACGAAGCGCTTGGGAAAGCACAATGCAACAACAAACGGTGACATTCCCTGCCCATAATGAGCTGACAGTCTGGAGTGGGGGATACAGGGATCCATACAAACAAATATAATTGCAGATATGTACATAAGTGCTTGGAGACTGAGGGGAGGAAGTGCAAAGGTATAAATAGAATTACAGATATGCACGTAATTGCTTTGGTACTGGGAGCTGAGAAACGCAAAAAGACCAACTCAGGGTAACACAGAAGAGAGTGAGAGATGAGGAAGAGTGGGGCTCAGTCTGGGAAGTCCTCTTGGAGGAGATGTGTTTTCATGTAAGGTTTAGAAGCAGAGGACAGTGCTTCTCTGTTGGATTAGAGGAAGGAGGGTGTTCCAGGCCAGAGGCAGGACGTGGGCTAAGGGTCAGAGACGAGACACATGAGATGGAGGCAAACGCAACATTTGCCCTACCATTATCCCTACCCCTACCTCTAATCCTAACCCTAACCATACCTCTAAAAAAACCCCCCAACTCTAGCCCTATTCCTAAATCTACCACTAAAAATAATCCTAGCCCTAGCCCTAGCCCTAGCCCTAGACCTAGCCCCAGCCCTAGCCATAACCCAAACCCTAAGTCTAAAACTAACTCTAAACCTCACCACAACCCTTAAATAATCCTAACCCTTTCTCTAACCCTAATCCTGACCCTAGTCATAGGCCTAAGGCTAACCTTAAACCTAACCCTAGCCTTAAGCCTACAACTAGCCCTACCTCTAAGCCAAGCTCTAACACTAACCCTAACTCCAAACCTATTTTTAAACGTAACCTTAACCCTAACTTTACCCTTAATCCAAAACCTATCCCTGGCCCTAACCATAACCCTAACCATAATTCTAACCATAACCAAAATTCTAAACGTAACCCCTACCCTAACTCTAATCCTCCACTTAACACTTAACACTGACTCTAGCCTTATGTTTAGGCCTGGCACTAGCCCTAATCATAACCCTAAAGCTCATGATAAGTCTAACATTAGCCTTAACATTTTCCAAATCAGTATGGGTAACATTTTCCCCTAGTCTAACCTTTTCCCCTAACATAACCTTTTCCCCTAGCCTAAACTTTTTCTTTAATCTAACCTTTTCCTCTATCCTTTTCCTCTCTTCCCCTAATTAAACCTAACCATTTCTCCTAACCTAACTTTCTCCTCTAATCTAACCTTTCCCCTAGCCTAACCTTTTCCACTAACCTAACCTTTTCGCCTAGCCTAACCTTTTCCCTAGCCTTTTCTACTAGACTAACCTTTTCCCCTAGGCTAACTTTTTCCCCTAGCCTAACCTTTTCCCTTAGCCTCACCTTTTCCCTAACACTAACCCAAGGCCTAGTCGTAATATCAATCCTGCATCTATAACTAACCCTATCCCTAACCCTAAATATCTGTAGACCTAAGACCTAGCCCTAGACAACACCTTCAATTTAACCCGAACCCTAACCCACAACCATACCCAAGTAGGTTAACCCTTACCCTAACTCTATGCAAATCCTTGGGAAAAAGATTAGGTTAGGGGAAAATGTTAGTCTAGGGAAAATGATTAGGCTAGGTGAAAAGGTAAGGCCAGGGGGAAAGTTTAGGCCAGGGGAACAGGTTAGGCTGGAGAAGAGGTTAGGCAAAGGGAAAAGGTTAGGCTAGGGAAAAGGCGAGGCTAAGGGAAAAGGTTAGGCTGGGGAAAAGGTTAGGCTAAGGGAAAAGGTTAGGCTAAGGGAAAAGGTTAGGCTAAGGGAAAAGGTTAGGCTAAGGGAAAAGGTTAGGCTAAGGGAAAAGGTGAGGCTAAGGGAAAAGGTTAGTCTAGTAGAAAAGGTTACGTTAGTGAAAAGGTTAAGTTAGGGGGAAAAGTTAGGCTATGCAAAAAGGTTAGGTTAGTGGAAAAGGTTAGGATAGAGGAAAAGGTTAGTCTGAAGAAAAAGGTTAGGCTAGGGGAAAGGTTAGGTTAAGGGAAAATGTTAGGCTAGGTGAAAAGGTTAGGTTAAGGGAAAAGGTTAGGCTAAGGGATAAGGTTAGGCTAAGGGAAAAGGTTAGCCTAGGGGAAAAGGTTAGGCTAGGGGAAAAGTTTAGGCTAAGGGAAAAGGTTAGGCTAGTACAAAAGGTTAAGGTAAGGAAAAGGTTAGGCTAGGGGAAAAGGTTAGGCTAGGCAAAAAGGTTAGGTTAGTAGAAAATATTAGGCTAGGGGAAAAGGTTAGTTTAGAAGAGAAGGTTAAGTTAGGGGAAATGGCTGGGTTAGGTTAAGGGAAAAGGTTAGGATAGAGGAAAAGGTTAGGCTAGGGGAAAAGGTTATGTTATGGGTAAATGTAAGGCTAGGGGAAAAGGTTAAGATTAGGGGAAAAGGCTAGGCTAGGGGAAAAGGTTAGGCTAAGGGAAAATGTTAGGCTAGGGGAAAAAGTTAAGCCAGGGACAACTGTTAGTCCCGGGGAAAGGATTAGGCCAGGGGAAACGACAGTCTAGGGGAAAAGGTTAGGCTAACATAAAAGGATAACATAAGGGTAACATAACATAACATAAGGGTAAAGGGTAGGATGGGGAAAAGTTTAGTTTTGACGAAAAGGTCGGGTTAGGCGAAAAGGTGAGGTTAGGCCAAAAGGTTAGGTGAGGCTAGGCAAAACGTTTAGGTAGGGGTAAATGTTAGGTTAGGCAAAATATTAGGTTAGGCGAAAAAGTTATGTTAGGATAGGGGGAAAGGTCCTAGGGGATAGGATAGGGGAAAAGTCTAAGGTTAGGCTAGGGGAATAATTTAGGCTAGGGGAAAAACTTAGAGTAGGGGAAAAGGTTAGACTAGAGGAACCGTTTAGGGAAAGGGAAAAGGTTAGACTAGGGGAAAAGGTTAGGCTCGGGGAAACGTTTAGGGAAAGGGAAAAGGTTAGACTAGGGGAAAAGGTTATGCTAGGGGAAAATGATAGGTTAGGAAAAAGGTTAGGCTAGAGAAAAGGATAAGCTAGGGGAAAGTTTAGGCTAGATAAAAAAAGTTAGGCTGGGGGAAAAGGTGAGGGGAGGTTGAAAAGGTTAGGCTGCAGAAAAGGCTACTCTGGGGAAATAGGTTAGGCTAGGGGAAAAGGATAGGCTAGGGAAAAGGTTTTGCTAGGGGGAAAGCTTAGAGTGGGGAAAAGGTTAGGCTAGCGGAAAAGGTTACGCTAGGGGAAAGGTTTAGGGTAAGGGAAAGGGTTAGGCTAGGAGAAAAGGTTATGCTAGGGGAAAATGATAGGGTAGGAAAAAGGTTAGGCTAGAGAAAAGGATAAGCTAGGGGAAAGTTTAGGCTAGACAAAAAAAGGTTAGGCTAGGGGGAAAAGGTGAGGGGAGGCGAAAACGTTAGGCTGGGGGAAAAGGTTAGGTTAAGAGAAAAAGTTGGGTGAGGCAAAAAGGTTAGGATAGTCGAAAAAGTTACGTTAGACCAAAAGGATATGCTAAGCGAAAAGGTTAGGATAGGCTAGGGGAAAGGGTTAGGCTACGGGAAAAGGTTAGGCGAGGCAAACAGGTTAGGCTAGGGGAAAAGGTTAAGCAAGGAGAACAGGTTAGGTCACGGGATAAGGTTAGGCCAAGGTAAAAGGTCAGGAGAGGGGAAAAGGATAGGACAGGGGGAAATGTTAGGCTAGGGGAAAAGTTTAGGTTAAAATAGGGGAAAAGGTTAGGTCAGTGGAAAAGATGAGTCTAGGTTGAAAAGATTAGGTTAATGGAAAGGTCCTGCTAGGTGAAAAGGTTAGGCTAGTGGAAGAAGGGTAGTCTAGGGGAAAAGGTTAGGATCAGGGAACAGGTTAGATTAGGAGAAAATGTAAGGTTTACATAAGGGGAAAAGGTTAGGCCACTGGAAATGATTAGATTAGGGGAAAAGGTTAGACAAGGGGGAAAAGGTAAGGCTAGGGGAAAAGGTAGGCCGGGGAAAAGGTTAGGCTAAGGGAAAAGGATAGGCGAGGGGAAAAGGTTAGGTTAGGGAAAGGTTAAGGTTAGGTGAAAAGGTCAGATTTGGTGAAACGGTTATGCTAGGCAAAAAGGTTACGCTAGGCGAACAGGTTATGCTAAGTCAAAAAGGTTAGGCTAGGCTGGGGAAACAGGCTGGGGAAAAAGGTTAGGCTTGGGGAAAAGGTTAGGGTAGGGGAAAGGATAGTCCAGGGGAAAAGATTAGGATAGGTGAATAGGTTAGGCTAGGGGAAAAGGGTAGGCCAGAGGGAAAGTTAGGCCAGGTGAAAAGGTTAGGTCGGGGGAAAAGGTTATGCCAGGGGGAATGTTATCCCAGGGGACAAGGTTAGGCTAGGGGAAAAGGTTAGGCTAGGGGTAAATTGTAGGTTAGGGGAAAGGTTAGGATAGGGGAAAAATTTAGGTTAGGTCAGCAGAAAAGGTTAAGTTAGGTTAGGGGAAAGGTGTAGGTTAGGTTAGGGGAAAAGGTTAAGTTAGACTAGGGGAACAGGTCTAGGGGAAAAGGTTACACCAGGCGAAAACAATAGGACAGAGGAAACTACTGGGGTAGTGGAAAAGGTTAGCCTAAAGGAAAAGGTTATGTTAGGTTAAGGAAAACGGATAGTTTAGGTTAGGGGTAAAGTTTAGGTTACATTAGGGGGAAAAATTTAGGTTAGGCTAGTGTTAAAGAAAGGGTTTAGGCTAGGTGGAAAGTTTAGGCTAGTGAAAAAGGTTAGGCTAGGGTAATAGGTTAGGCAAGAGGTAAAGGTATAGCTAGGGGAAGAAGTTAGGCTAGGTGAAAACATTAGGTTAGGAGAAAAAGTTAGGTTAGGGGAAAGGGCAGGTTAGGCGAAAAGGGTAGGTTAGGCACAAACTTTAGGTTAAGTTACGGGAAATGGTTAGTTTAGGATAGTGGAACAGTTTAGTTTAGATTAGGGGAAAAGGTTACGTTAGGTTGGGGAAAAATGTTAGGTGAGGGGAAAGGTAAGGCCAGGGGTAAAGGTTTGGCTAGGGGGAACATTTCGGTTAGGTGAAAAGGTTAGGTTAAGTGGAAAGGTTAGGTTAGGTAGAAAGGTTAGGTTAAGTTAGGGGGAAAGGTTAGTTAGGGATAGCAGAATAGTTTAGTTTAGGTGGGGGGAAAAGGTCAGGTTAGGTTGTGGGAAAAGGTTAGGTTAGGTTAAGGGAAACAGTTAGGTTAGGTTAGGGGAAAAGGTCAGGTTAGGTTAGGAGATAAGGAGGTAAGGTTCACACCAAACGCGGCCCTGATGCTCCCGGAAGGATCCTCTCCTCTGAACGCCGCCATAGAAGCCCGGAACTCCGTTCCCAAGAGGCCCGCCCGCCATCACACCGCGCGGCCTTGCTGCTCCCCAAAGGATACTCTCCTCAGAGCGCCAACATAGACGCCCGGGACACCGTTCTCGAGATGCCCGCCCGCCATCACACCGCGCGACCTTGCTGCTCCCGGAAGGATCCTCTCCTCAGAGCCCCGCCATTGACACCCGGGACTCTGTTCCCGAGAGGCCCGCCCGCCATCACACCGCGCGGCCTTGCTGCTCCCGGAAGGATCCTCTACTCTGAGCGCCGACATAGACGCCCGAGACTCCGTTCCCGAGAGGCCCGCCCGCCCGCCGTCACACCGCGCGTCCTTGCTGCTCACGGAAGGATCCTCTCCTCAGAGCGCCGCCAGAGACTCCCGGGTCTTCGTTCCCAAGAGGCCCGCCCACCATCACACCGCGCAGCCTTGCTGCTCCCCAAAGGATCCTCTCCTCAGAGCGCCGCCGTAGACACCCGGGACTCTGTTCCCGAGAGGCCCGCCCGCCATCACACCGCGCGGCCTTGCTGCTCCCGGAAGGATCCTCTCCTCAGAGCGCCGCCAGAGACGCCCGGGACTCCGTTCCCGAGAGGCCCGCCCGCCATCACACCGAGTGGCCCCCACTGCTCCCTGAAGGATCCTCTCCCCAGAGCGCCCCCATAGACGCCCCCTGCTTCCACCCCCACATTTAAGCGACGTTCCTTTAAGTGCCCCCCATCGCCACCCTTCCCGGTGCGGTTCTGACTGACTCTCCCCGCCCCACCCCGGGAAAAAGGCCCTAGTTATCACCAAGTTACATTAACGACAACCTCATTTGCACCTACTCAGCCCTCCCATGCTAGTTGGCTGTTCGCTTCTCTCCCCAGGCATCTTTGCTCCCTGACCCCCTTAACAGGTCCACCCTCCTCCAGCACATAATAGTTTGTATCTGCTCTTTGTGACATCATTATCTGCCAATTTTATTATTGTCATAGCATGTTAATTGTTTAATTACCCCCTGTGATGCCACCACCTACTTATATCATTGCTACTGTTTTATCGCTTCTGTATCTAAATTGTTAGCCTTCCGCAGTACTGTCACTCACCCTGCTGACCTCTCCATGAACTTTCAATTCCCTGGCTCCCAACTGCCATTTCCATTCCTCACTTTCCCCTTCCCCTCTCCCACCCAGCTTTTTCCCTCCCTCTCCCCCACCAAGACCACTCCCCCTCACCCCCTATCAAGGATCCCTCTGTACCAGAGCCAGTCCTCCACTCCTCCATCCCAGCCCCCTACCTCCCCTTCCCCCCCGCCCCCACCCCATTCCAGTTCTCCTTTCCCATCGCCACCCCTCTTCCCACTCTCCCCGCCTAGGCCCCAGACAACTCATCCCAATCCAAACCCTCCCCACACCTCGCACCCTTCCCCCTCCCTCGACAGATGCTGCCGACTGTGGCCTCTGGAACCCCTGCTCCGTTTTAAGCAAGATGCCTTTCATCCTGGACATATTCCTTTCCAGATCTCTACTCCTCCTCGCCCTAACTGAAACATGGTTGTCTCCGGACGACACGGTCTCTTCTGCTGCTCTCTCCAGTGGAGGCCTCTTCTTCTCCCACTACTCCAGACTCACCGGAAAAGGAGGAGGTGTCGGTTTCCATCTCGCCCCCCAATGTCGCTTTCGCAATATCCCTCTACTCCTTCCCTTTCCTTCCCTTCCTTTGAAGCCCACATTATTCGCCTCTACCACCCCCTCCAGATTCTTGTAGCCGTCATCTACCGCCCCCCCGGCCCCACCTCCAACTTCTTTAACGATTTTGACCCCTTCCTCACCTTCCTTCTCTCCTTTTCCATTCCCACTCTGATCCTCGGAGACTTCAACATCCACATGGCTATCGCTGATGACTCCTCTTCCGCCCGCCGTCTATCTCTCCTTGACGCTGCCAACCTCTCGCTCCACCCCACCTCACCCACTCACCAACTTGGTCATACCTAAGACCTCATCATCTTCTATCGCTGCACTGTGTCCACCCTCACCAAATTTGAATCACTCTCTCTGATCATAATCTTCTCACCTGCCTCCTCACTCACACTTCTTTCCCCTGTAAATCCATATTACACCCTCACAGAGATCTCTTCTCTCTTGACCCCATCCATCTTTCTGAGCGCCTCACACCGGCCCTCGCCGCCCTCTCCTCTCTACCCAGTCTTGATGATCAGATTACTGCTCTCAACTCTAACCTTTCTACTCAGCTAGACTCACTCACTCCCGTTTCCCTTCGCCGCTCTCGTACCACTAACCCGCAGCCCTGGATCACTGCCACTGTCCGCCTCCTTCGCTCTTATGCTCGAGCTGCCGAACGCTGCTGGCGAAAGTCGAAACACCATGCCAACCTCGTTCACTTCAAGTCTATCCTTTCCTGCCTTAACTCAGCCCTCTCTTCTGCCAGACAAAACTATTTCTCCTCCCTTATTGACACCCATGCCCATCGCCCCCGCCAGCTCTTCCGTACATTCAACTCCCTTCTCAGGCCCCCGGTTCCTCCCCCTCCTCCTTCCCTCACCCCCAACGATCTGGCCTCCTACTTCATTAACAAAATTCAATCCATCAGGTCCGACCTCTCCAAAGTCACTCCCCACCCTTCTCCAACCCCCCGGCTCTCAACATTCTCTGCTACTCTCCCATCCTTCCCAGCAGTATCCTCAGAGGAACTCTCCTCCCTCCTCTCAAGTGCTATGCCGGTCATCTGTGCTTGTGACCCCATTCCCTCTCATCTCATGAAATATCTCGCTCCATCCCTTCTCCCCTCCTTAACTTCCATCTTCAACCGCTCACTTTCCACTGGTTCCTTCCCCTCTGCCTTCAAACATGCCCATGTCTCTCCCATCCTAAAAAACCCCTCTCTTGACCCCACCTCACCTTCTAGTTATTGCCCCATATCCCTCCTACCATTCCTTTCCAAACTCCTTGAACGAGTTGTCTACATGCGCTGCCTCGAATTCCTCAATAACTACTCTCTCCTCGACCCCCTCCACTCTGGCTTCCGTCTCCTATATTCCACCTAAACTGCCCTCTCAAAGGTCACCAATGACCTCCTGCGTGCCAAATGCAACGGCTCATACTCTATCCTAATCCTCCTCGACCTCTCAGCTGCCTTCGATACTCTGGACCACCCCCTTCTACTCAACACGCTATCCGACCTTGGCTTCACAGACTCCGTCCTCTCCTGGTTCTCCTTTTATCGCTCCGGTCATTCATTCTCAGTCTCTTCTGCAGGTTCCTCCTCCCCGTCCCATCCCCCTACTGTGGGGGTTCCCCAAGGTTCAGTGCTTGGTCCCCTTCTGTTCTCGATCTACACGCACTCCCTTTGTGACTTCATTTGCTCCCACGGCTTCAACTATCATCTCTACGCTGATGACACCCAGATCTACATCTCTGCCCCTGCTCTCTCCCCCTTTCTCCAGGCTCGCATCTCCTCCTGCCTTCAGGGCATCTCCATCTGGAGTATGCCTGCCACCTAAAACTCAACATGTCCAAGACTGAACTCCTTGTGTTCCCTCCCAAACCCTGCCCTCTCCCTGACTTTCCCATCTCTGTTAACGGCAATACCATTCTTCCCGTCTCAGAAGCCCGCAACCTTGGAGTCATCCTCGACTCCACTCTCTCGTTCACCCCTCACATCCAAGCCGTCACCAAAAGCTGCCGGTCTCACCTCCGCAAAGTTGCCAAGATCCGCCCTTTCCTCTCCATCCAAACCGCTACCCTGCTCGTTCAAGCTCTCATCCTATCCCGTCTGGATTACTGTATCAGCCTCCTCTGTGATCTCCCATCCTCGGGTCTCTCCGCACTTCAATCCATACTTCATGCCGCTGCCCGGATTGTCTTTGTCCAGAAACGCTCTGGTCATGTGCCTCTCCTCCTCAAAATTCTCCAGTGGCTACCAATCAATCTGCGCATCAGACAGAAACTCCTCATCCTCGACCTCAAGTCTCTCCATCACCTCGCCCCCTCCTACCTCACCTCCCTTCTCTCCTTCACAGCCCACCCCACACCCTCCACTCCTCTGCCGCTAATCTCCTCACTGTGCCTGGTTCTCGCCTGTTCCACCATCGATCCCCAGCCCACGTCATTCCCCGGGCCTGGAATGCCCTCCCTCTGCCCATCCGCCAAGCTAGCTCTCTTCCTCCCTTCAAGGCCGTACTGAGAGCTCATCTTCTCCAGGAGGCTTTTCCAGACTGAGCCCCTTCCTTCCTCTCCTCCTCGTCCCCCTCTACATCCCCCCATTTACCTCCTTCCCTTCCCCACAGCACCTGTATATATGCATATATGTTTGTACGTATTTATTACTCTATTTATTTATTTATTTTACTTGTACATATCTATTCTATTTATTTTATTTTGTTAGTATGCTTGGTTTTGTTCTCTGTCTCCCCCTTCTAGACTGTGAGCCCACTGTTGGGTAGGGACTGTCTCCATATGTTGCCAACTTGTACTTCCGAAGCTCTTAGTACAGTGTTCTGCACACAGTAAGCGCTCACTAAATGCGATTGATTGATTGATTGAGAAGAGGTTAGGTTAGGCTGGGGAAAAAGTTAGGCTGGTGCAACTATAAGGCTAGGAGGAAAGGTTAGGCAATAGGAAAATGTAAAGTGAGGAGAAAAAGTTAATTTATTTTAGAGAAAAAGTTTGGTTAGGTTAGGGGAATATATTAAGTTAGGCTAGGGAAAAAGGTTAGCCCAGAGGAAAAGGTTACGTTAGGGGAAAAGGTTTGGCTAGGGGTAAAGGTTAGACTAGAAGAATAGGTTACATTCGGGGGAATAGATTTGGCTAGGGGTAAAGGTTACGTTAGGTGAAAAGTTAAGTTAGGTGAAAATGATAGGTTAGGTGAAAAAGTTAGGTTAGGTTAGGCTAGCGGAAAAGTTAGGATAGGGCAAAAGCTAAACTGAGGGGAAAAGGTCAATTAGGCTAAAGGTTTGGTTAGGCAGGGGAAAAGGTTAGGGTAGGTGAAAAGGATAGGCTAGGGGAAAGGCTTAGTCTAGGGGAACAGGTTAGGCTAGGGAAAACGGTTAAGCCAGGGGACAAGGTTAAAATAGGGGAAAAGTTTAGGTGAGGGGAAACGGTTAGGCTAGAGGATAAGGTTAGGCTAGGGGAAAGGTTAAGCTAGGGGTAAAGGATAGTTTAGGTCAGGGAAAAAGGTTAGGTTAGGTAATAGGAAAAGGTTAGCGTAGGCTAGAGGAAAAGGTGAGGTTAGGATGGGGGAATGGTTTGGCTAGGGTAAATTGTTAGGCTAAAAGATTGGGTTAGGCAAGTTGAAAAGTTTAGACTAGGGGGAAAAGTTAGGCTATGGGAGAAGGATAGGCTAAGGGAAAGGGTTGAGCTAAGGGTAAATGTTTGGCTAAGGGAAAAAGTTAGTCTAGGGGAAATGGTTAGGCTATGGGAAGAGATTAGGCTAGGCGAAAGGTTTATACCTGTGGATAAGGTTAGGCTAGGGGAAAAGGTTAGGCTAGGGAAAGAGGTTAGGCTAAGGGAAAAAATTAGGCTAGGGAAAGGTTTGGCTAGGGGAAAAGGTAAGGTTGGTGAAAAAAGTGAGGTTAGGGGAAAATGTTAGGCTAGGGAAAAAGTTTAGGCCAGGGGAAAATGATAGGCTAGGGGAAAAGGATAGGTTAGGGAAAAGGATAGGTTAGGGGAAAGGTTAGGTTAGGGGAAAGGTTAAGTTAGAGGAAAGGTTAGGGTGGGGAAAAGTTAGGTTAGGCGAAAAGTTCTGCTTAGTAGCAAAGATTAGGTTAGGCAAGGGGAAAAGTTTATTCTAGGGGAAAAGGTGAGGTGAGGTGAAAAGGTTAGAACAGGGGAAAAGGTTCGGGTAGTGGAAAAGTCTAGGTTAGGGGAAAAGTTTAGACAAGGGGAAAAGGACAGCCTAGGAGAAAAGATTAGGCTAAGGGTAAATGGTAGACTAGGGGAAATGTTAGGCTAGAGGAAAGGTTAGTCTAGAATAATGGATTAAGCAATGGGAATAGGTTAAGTTAAAGGAAAAGTTAGTTTAGGGGAATAGATTAGGCTAGGAGAAAAGATTAGGCTAGGGGAAATGTTTAGGCCACTTGAACAGGTTAGTCCAGGTGAAACAGGTGGGCTAGAGGAAAAGGTTAGGCTAGGGGGAAATGTTAGGCTAGGGTAAGAGGTTATGCTAGGGGAAAGGTTTGGATAAATGAAAAGGTTAGCTTAGGTTAGTGGAAAACGCTAGGTGAGGTTAGGGCAAATGTTTAGGTTAGGTTGGTGTATAAGATTGTGTTAGGATAGTGGAAAAGGTTAAGCTAGGTGAAAAGGTGAAGGTAGTGGAAAATGATACGCTAGGGAAAATGGTTAAGCTAAGCTAAAAAATAGGTTAGAGTTAAAAGGTTAGTCGAAAAGATTAATTTAGGGAGTGGAAAAGGTTAATCTTGGGGAAAAGGTTAGACTGGGGTAAAGTTTCGGTTGGGGAAAAATGTTAGGTAGGGGAAACAATTAGGTTAAGGGAAAATGTTAGGTTAGGGGAAAAGATTAAGTTAGGCCAAAGGTTTAAGTTAGGCACAAAGGTCAGGCTAGGGGAAAGGGTTAGGCCAGGGCAAAAGGATAGGCTAGGGGAAAAGTTTAGGCCAGGGCAGGGATAGCCTAGGGGAAAAGGTTAAGCTAGGCTAAAGGTTAGGTTAGGTTAGGGGATATGATTAGGTTAGGTTATGGGAAAAGTTTCGGTTAGATTAGGGGAAATGTTTAGGATAGGCTAGCAGAAAAAGTTAGGTTGGCCTAGGGGAAAAAGGCTAAGGGAAAATGTTAGGCTAAGGGAAAGCTTAGGCTAAGGGAAAATATTAGGCTAGGGGAAAGAGTTAGCCTAGGAGAAAAGGTTAGCCTAAGGGAAAAGGGTTAGGATAAGGGAAAAGTATAGAGTGAAAAATTCAGTTAGGGGAAAAGTTTAGGCTAGGGCACAAGGTTAGTCTAAGGGAAAAGGATAGGGTGAAAAGTTAGGTTAGGGGAAAAGGTTAGGCTAGGGCATAAAGTTAGGCTAGGGGAAAAAGTTAGCCTAGGGGAAAAGGTTAGGTTAGGAGAAAGGTTTAGGTTAGGGGAAAGGTTAGGTTGAGCAAAAAGGTCCACTTAGTCATAAAGGTTAGGTTAGGCTACGGGGAAAGGTTTGGCCAGGGGAAAAGGTTACATTAGGGGAAAAGTTTAGAATAAGGCAAAGTTTAGAATAGGTTAGAGGGAAGATTAGGTTAGGGGAAAAGTTTTCGGTAAGTTAGGGGGAAAGGTTAGGTTAGGTTAAAGGAAAAGATTAAGTTAGGCTACAGGCAAAGGTTAGGCTAGGGGAAAAAGGTTAGGTTGGGGGAAGGTTAGGTTAGGGTAAGGGAAAAGTTTAGGTCAGGTTAAGGGAAAAGGTTAGGTTAGGCTGTGGGAGAAGGTTAGGCTATGGGAAAAGTTTAGGCTAGGTGAAAAGATTAGGTTAGGAGGAAAAGGTTAGGTTAGGCGAAAAGCTGGGGTTAAGCTAAAAGGTTAAGTTAGGCAAGGGGAGGCTAGGGGAAAAGGTTAGGCCATTGGAAAAGGTTAGGCCACGGGAAAATGTTTGGCAAGGGAAAAAGCTTAGGATAGGAGAAAAGGTTAAGGTAGGGGAAAGGGTTTGGTTAGGAGAAATGTTTAGGTTGGGTGAAAAGGTCGGTTTAATCGCAAAGGTTAGGATAGGCTAGGGGAAAAGCTTAGGCCAAGGGAAAAGGTTAAGCTAGGGTAAAAGTTTGGAGTAGCGAAAAAGGTTGGGGTAGGGAGAAGGTTAGGTTAAGGGAAAAGGTTAGGTTAGGCTGGGGGAAAAGTTAGGTTGGGGGAAACGGTAAGATTAGGCAAAATGCTTAGGTTAAGTGAAAAGGTTAGTTTAGGCAAGGGGAAAAGGCTAGGTTAAGGGAAAAGATTAGGCCAGTGGAAAAGGTTAGGCCATGGGAAAAGTTTTGACCAGGGAAAAAGGTTAGGCTAGGAGAAAAGATTAGGCTAGGAGAAAAGGTTATGTTAGGCAAAAAGTTTAGGTCAGGTGAAAAGGTTTGGTTAGGTGAAATGGTTAGGGTGTCTACTAGAGAGGGCTGTGGTGCGGAAATAGTTTAGGCTAGTGGAAAGGTTTAGGTTAGGGGAAAGGTTAAGCTTGTGGAAATAATTATGGTAGGGGAAAAAGTTAGGTTAGGCTAAAAGGTTAGGTTAGGTGAAAGGTTAGGTTAGAGAGTGGAAAGGGTTATTCTAGGGCAAAAGGATAGGCTGGGGGAAAGGTTAGGATAGGCAAAAGGTTAGGTTAGGGAGTAGAAAGGGTTATTCTAGGGCAAAGGAATAGGCTGGGAGACAGGTTAGGTTAGGCTAAAAGGTTAGGTTAGGCTAAAGGTTAGGTTACTAATCAGAAAAGGTTATTCTAGGACAATAGGATAGGCTAGGGGAAAAGTTAGGCAGGGGAAAAGGTAAAGCCAGGTGACAAAGTTAGGGAAGGGGAAAAGCTTAGGCGAGGGGAAAAAGTTAGCCTAAGGGAAAAGGTTAGGCTAGTCAAAAAGATTAGGCTAGTAGAAAGATTAGGTTAAGGGAAAAGGTTAGGTTATGTTAGGGGAAAAGGTTGGGTTGGGTAGTGCTAAAAGTTTAGGGTAGGATGGGGAAAAGGTTAGGTTAAGGAAAGGGAAACAGTTAGGCTAAGGGAAAAGGTTAGATTAGGGGAAAAGGCTAGGTTAAGTGAAAAGGTTAGGTTAAGTCCAAAAGTTATGTTAGGAGAGTGGAAAAGCTTATGCTAGGTTAAAAGTTTAGCCTAAGGGAAAGGTTTAGCCTAAGGGAAAAGGTTACGCTAAAAGAAAAGCATAAGCTAGGGGAAAAGAATAGGCCAGGGGACAAGGTTAGGCCAGGAGAAAAGGTTAGGCTAGGGTAAAATGTTAGGCTAAGGGAAAAGTTTAGGCTAAGAGAAAAGGTAAGGGTAGGAGAAAGGTTAGGCTAGAGGAAAAGGTTAGGCTGAGGAAAAGGTTAGGAAAGGCCACGAGAAAATGTTAGGCCTGGGGAAAAGGTTACGTTAGTCGAAAAGGTTAGGTTAGGTGCAAAGGGTAGGCTAGGCTAGGGCAAAACGTAGGGCTAGAGGAAAAGGTTAGAATAGGGGAAAATAGGCTAGGTGAAAGGTTAGTTTAGGGGAAAAGGTTGTTAGGTGAAAAGGTTAGGTTAGGGCAAAAGGTTAGGTTAAGAGAAAAGGTTAGGCTAGGGGAAAATGTAAGGCTAGGGAAAAAGGTTAGGCTAGGGGAAAGGTTTAGGTCATAGGAAAAGGTTAGGCCAGGGGAAAAGATTATGCCAGGGTAAAAGGTTAGGCAAGTGGAAAAGTTTAAGTTAGGGGAAAAGGTTAGGCTTGTTCTCGCCTGTCCCTTCGTCGACCCCAGGCCCACGTCCTTCCCTTGGCCTGGAATGCCCTCCCTCCACACATCAGTCTTTCTCCTTTCATAGCCCTACTGAGAGCTCACCGTCTCCAGGAGGCCTTTCCAGACTAAGCCCCCCTTTTCCTCTCCTCTTCCCCATCCCCTCCGCCCTACCTTCTTCCCCTCCCTGCAGCACTTGCATATATTTGTACATATTTATTACTCTATTTATTTTACTTGTACATATTTACTATTCTATTTATTTTGTATAGCTATAATTCTATTTGTTCTGACTATTTCGACACCTATCTACATGTTTTGTTTTTTTGTCTGTCTCCCCCTTCTAGACTGTGAGTCCGTTGTTGGATAGGGTCTGCCTCTATATTTTGCCGACTTGTACTTCCCAAGCGCTTAGTACAGTGCTCTGCACACAGTAAGTGCTCAATAAATATGATTGAATGAATGAATGGATGAAAAGATTACGTTAGGGGAAAAGGTTAGGCCAAGGGAAAAGATTAGGCAGGGGGAAAGGTTAGGATAGAGGAAAAGGTTGGGTGAAATGAAAAGGTTAGGCTAGTGGAAAAGGTTAGGCTAAGTGGAAAGGTTTAGGCTAAGGGAAAATGTTAGGTTAGCGAAAATGGTCAGGCTAGGGGAAAAGGTTAGACTAGGGAAAAAGGTTAGGTTAGGGGAAATGTTTAGGCTGGGGGGAGGGTTAGGATGGGGGGCAAGTGTTAGGCTAGGGGAAAAGGTTAAGGAATAGGTTAAGCCAAAGGAAAAGGTGAGGCTAAGTGGAAAGGTTAGGCTAGGGGAAAAGGTTAGCCTAGGAGAAAATGTTACGTTAGGTAAAAAGGTTAGGTTAGAGGAAAGGTTTAGGCTGGGGGAGCGTTAGGCTAGGGGAAATGGTTATGGAATAGGTTAAGCTAAGGGAAAAGGTGAGGCTAACTGGAATGGTGGGGCTAAGGGAAAATGTTAGGCTAGCAAAAAAGGTTAGGGTAGGTGAAAAGATTAGACTAGGGGAAAAGTTTACGTTAGGGAAAAAGGTTAGATTGGGGAAATATTTAGGCTGGGGGCTAATGTTAGGCTAGGGGAAAAGGTTAGCCTAGGGGAAAATGTTAGTCTAA